>NC_135874.1:16456700-17056700 GCF_031162955.1 Sander vitreus
ATGAGAGCTGAGAAGGAGAGCTGAGTAGCAGAGTCATGGTTCCCCATGAAAAGAGAACATTTTTCCTCTCTGCAGTGCAGAATTTGTTCAAATTTGAGGGAAGAGTCTGTGAGTCATTGCCCGTCCTACTTATGTTAAGTGCCTAATTACCATGGACTCTGAAATAAGGTGAATTTGCATACATCTATTTTAAGACTTTGATATGGTCATGGCGATAAAGCAGAGAGGGCAGTGAAGAAGGGGGCACGAAGCCAACGAATTCTTCAGACTTCCTAAAAAGCATAATCTGTTTTTATATATTATGCAAATGAAGTACAAGAACCCCAGCTCTTAAGAGCCGGCTGCAATCTGCAGGGTGTAAATGACCAGGAAGTGGCTCTACCTTGATATGTTTGACACCACAGCTTACAAGCTTGCTCGGCTGGTACAAATCCCATGATATGTCAAATATCTGTGGGGAGAAAACATACATTCAACATTGTTACACAAACACAACATCATATTATTATTATTATTATGCAGCATACTGATCTTTCTCTTCAATATGACGTCCACCTAGTTACATTCCATTAAAATTTACTCAGATGTCTGGACTTCTAATAATCAGATTTCTTACGAAAGAGGGTCAAAAATATAAAAACAACAGGGGAAATTAAAAGAAAGTGTGTGTGTGTGTGTGTGTGTGTGTGTGTGTGTGTGTGTGTGTGTGTGTGTGTGTGTGTGCAGCGGCTGTGGTATAATATGTGTGGGCTGAATTAGAAAACAACAGCTGCCTGTATTTCATCTTTTTAAAATTCCTTTTCATTAGCCCTGCATCCTCTCAGACAGGCTCTGGGAAGCTCACAATCAATCAGGCCTAACTTGTTTACTGAATGTCCCCTTTGGGCAGACGCTCCATCCTGCGTTTATAGCTAATTGAGGTGGTCGATACTGAGCTTGTGATGGAGACAGGGGAGGAAGAAAGTGTTTACCCTGTCTGTATGACCGGGAGCAGCTGCCAAAACCTTCCCTCTCCTCCAGTCCCACACACAGATTGTGTTTTTAGAGTCCAAACCCACAGACACCAGACACTGCAAAGAGAGCAAAAACAAGACAAAACAGATTAAACCGAATCTGCTCTGTTGCACTAATCACTGCAAAACAAACTTAGTTACCTCCACTGTAGCATGGCAGGGCACAATGAAAGGGCTAATAATGGCTACAGAGCAGAACAGAACAGTTGTCCAGCCCCTGGCACTTCCAGTGAGCACATTTGAGTGCTTTTGCTGGAGGAGCCTCCTATAGCTGACTGAGTGAGTAGGCAGCAGCAGCAGCAGTGGAGCAGAAGCGAAGAGAGCAGCTCTTATGGAAATCCTTCTCAACTCTGCAGCTTGGTTTACATGATAGAAGATGTCCTCTTTGATCCACTGCTGAATCAGTGTTCAGCTATGGATAGAAGTCTCTGTTGAGGCATTTGCACTTGTATTAAGAGAAGTCTGTATTTAATTATGAGCAAAGAGGCCATGCCTGACAAAACCCTGTAAAACTATGTGGATTAGGGGGTTGAAAAACACTAGCGGTGTGACTCTACGGATGGTCCAGACTGAAATATCTCAACAACTTTTGAAGGTAATTGCCTTGAAGTTTTGTACAGACATTCATGGTCCCCAGGTGATGAATCCTTTTGACTTTAGTGATCCCCTGACTTTTTCTCTAGCACCACCATGAGGTTGACATTTCTGGTTTTTGGTAAATGTCTCAACAACTAGGATTGGCATGAAATTTGGTGCACACATCCAGTTTTCCCTCAACTGGCTAGAATATTCAGAACAACAAGAATAAAGTAAAACAAAGGTCATGAGTTATACTCTTTTGACCAGACAGCACAACTAAAGCTCATAATGAAATACCTAGAAGAGATGTCTCAAACATCAGTGTATATTTTGATATTGCTTTAATAGATGAATGGAGAAATGGCACAAGGCATTTCTCTGGATTGTCTTGAGTTCAGCTCTGACTTCCTCTAATCCAGGAAGGGGAGAGATGAAGAGTAAATAGAGCCGCTAAACTGAGAAGCGATGGAGCCTCCTCTGGCTTTAAACACTGTCACATTCCATCTAAATCCCCAGCTTTCTACCCGAGCAGGAAAATGGCATGGGGTCATCTTCCTGTCTCTTACTGCAAAATACAGGAGGTATAATTCTGAGAGCTCCTACGGGACAAAAAGCGAGACGTGCAAAGATTAAAAACAACTAGAGATGCTTCCGCACAGTATTGATTAATATAGTCAACATTGGGTGGAGGCTGCAGTGTGTAAATATGAACTACTGGCAAGTCTGCAGGGAGCTGGTTTAAAAGATAACATGAAAACGTTCAATAGCATGTTACAAATAATGTGCATATATGGTCCCACTGTCCAGATGCCAGTTGCTTATTTTCACAAGAGTATTTAAAGGCTTCCCATGTGCTGAAGCTTGTCTCACCTTAACACAGCCAGGTCCTGTCAAACTCTGTGATGTAAGGTACCAAGCATTGCAGCTGACTGTTTTCCTGTAAAATCTACCAAGTAGAGCATGTCTGGGTGCAGCTGTCCAGCCAATACTGCTGGAGTATTCACAGATGTGTCATTTTAAAAACTCAGCCCAGCGGGCGAGATGCAAAAGTCAGTCTGCAGCTCTTGAGTGGAGTTTTGAATGCTGCGTCTGTGCCTCTCAACTAAAACTTTTCTGTTGACACTTTCAGTTCTGTCTGTGCTCTTCTCTTAAGGCAGCTACACACAGAGCCGACGGCCGACCGTTAGCAGAAAAGGCAGTTGGACTGATCAGTCTCCCCGAGTTGGTCAAAAAAATGCCTCGGAACACACCAAAGCGACGAGATGTAATACGTCTCCATAACAGCAGGTGGCGCTAATCTGTATTGTTGCCCAAACAAAATGAAAACCGGCAGCTGATTGGACGAACGCGTCACCTGGGTCTGGCTGCTGCTTCCGGATTTTGGATTTTTCAACCGGCCATTAATGGCGACTCATTCAGAATACGATCTCATATTGTACTAAAATAGTTTATGAAAACATTTTAAGCGAGAAATAGACCATGCAGTTGCTGAATCTGTCTTCATTTCAGATCGACAAAGAGAAAAAGATTTTCGTCAGATTTTGAGAGGCTTAGTCACGGTCATTCCGCTTGCCATTTCCAGATGAGGCTCACCTGGTAGAGCGCGCCTATATAAAGAGGCTCAGTCCTCGCCGCAGCGGCAGCGGGTTCGATTCCGACCTGCGGCCCTTTGCTGCGTGTCTCTCTCCCCTTTCGTGTCTAACCTGTCCTATCCAATAAAGGCCTAAAAATACCACAATTAAAATAATAATCTAATCGTGTCACAACTTTACCTGCCCCTCGAGGTCGAAGGCCAGGCAGGCAATGCCATGTGTGTGCACATCCTTGAGGATGGACACAGTCTGCAGGGTGTAGGAGTCCCATACACAGATATAAGGCTCCTTGCCCACCTGTCCTGTGGCCACCAACACACGCTCCGGATGCAGAGCTAAACTGTACAGAGAGAGACACAAGGGAGAGAAAACATCTGGTTAGCGTTGCCATTTTGCATGCTTGCGTGTGTGTGTGTGTGTGTGTGTGTGTGTGTGTGTGTGTGTGTGTGTTGGGGGCAGACAAGGGATTCACCCTCACAGTAGAAACCACTGGGATGAGATGAACACATTAAGTCTATGATGGGTCTGAATATGGAAGCAGAGGGGCAGCTTGATGAGGTGACATGGTCCATTTAACTCAGCCATGCTCAAAACACAGCCTGGCTTGATGCATGCATACAGGATGTTCATATAGTATAACAAGTAGTATTGGTGAATCTGTGAATGTCTTTTGTCTCCATTTTTGTTGATTTTCTTATTGTCCCTTATCTGCCCATTTTACTTTTTATAATTCATCTGGGGTTTCTTGCATCACCAGGCATGTTTGTAACACTCTTACATAATCTCCCCCGTTCCCTCCACTCCACTCGTACCTCCCCCACCCATAAGTATTCCCACTCTACAGCTGAGCAACAGCCTGCTGTATAAAGCTGTCACTCCCTCCCATCCTTTCAGTGGCCGCCAGTCACGTTCCAGGCAGGCCTAAGTGATTCACTGGGCAATTCTTCCTCTTGCCTTGTCCTGGCCTATATATTTCATGCTGTGATGGAGCTCCCTCCATTATAATCAGGCTGCCCGTTTTGCTCTCCAGAATTTCTAACCCTGGCTTGTATTCAGACAGCAGGCTGGATGAGCCTTCGCAGGCCAGGCAGCCTCAACCTGCTGAGAACAAGCAGCTCAAGACAAATTAGGTCTTCTTCCACTTTTACTTTCTCACACTTTACACCTCACTCTTCCCTGTCTTTCTCTGTCTCTGTCCTCCAAAGTTCTCAGGCAGGAATCTTTCTGTCTGACTCGTGACACCTCATCTGCATTCACACCGCATCACCATGGACTTGACAAAGATTTGGCGGTGTAATGTCTCTGAAAGCTGAGGTGGGTGAGATGTGACAGGTCTTTGTCCTCCCTCAACTCTCTCTCCTGGTGTTTTCTCATCACCTCCGCTTTCCCACCTTCTTTGTTAAACCTCTCTCCAAACCTGGCACAATTTTGCATCTTACTTTTTATGAATTATATAATCAGAGCAAGGCAGCTATAAATAGCATTCAAAGGAAGAGGGAAAAAAATGATTGGAACACTTTGATATGCAGACAGACACAGCTGAGAAACCTGCTCTGGCACAAGCATGTATTGCACAGCAAATCTGTTTGGTTTGACACTGGTACAACAAGTGTGAAGAATAAAAGCTATGAAGGAAATCTCAGGCCAAAAGAATTTGCAAGAAACACTGACACTAAGCTGGACTTTCACTTCAGTTATGTCTCACATCCTACCACCTTTAATATGTATGTTATGTCCATGTTACTGCTTGGAAAGTTCAGTGTGGCATGTGAGCCAGCTACAACAAGATCCCTGTTTCATTTCCATTTCTGTCAGCTGAAGAGCTTCCTAAATGCCATCACTAATGACTCCTGTTTGATATACTGTAGGCTACGGCTGTTTGATGCGGCTGTCTTCCATCTGCCAAGTCCTGTAGTACAAACAAGCTAAATACTGCAGCAATTAAACAGCCTGTTTTCATATTGATAAGAGTAAAAACAACTGCCGGAAGGGTTGATTTTCCATGGTGAAGACGCAAAGATGCAGCACAGGAAGAGACCAAGGTCAACTAAGCGACATAGAAGAGCACGAGACACACCTTTATCCATTCCAGCTAAATGTTTTCCCTTCTTCAACACAAGTAAAACAATCTATTTTTTTCTATTATATGGGAATTATAATAGACCCTCATGATATGATGAGCAACTGAGACAACTTTGATTCACATTACCCGCAGTAGTTTCCTTTGTCTGATTATTTGCCTATACAGTGGATTAAAAAGAGCAGAGGATTAGGATGTTTCTGAAGGTCTATACAGTACAGGATATTACCCGGGATTCCACAAAGTATTTTTAATCCAGCTGCCCATCAAACTCCATCTGAAACACCTACACCGCATACTACAAATATAAAACCAGGTGTGAAAGTAAACAATCAATGAATATAGTGGTGCTCTACTTTATTAGAAAGTCAAAGAGACAAAGAGGAAGAAAAGGGGGCGACATCAGGCAGGATTCTGGCTGAACATGCCATCATGACACCCAAGAGGGTAGGTTTCATTTTTTTTAGTCCTCAAATACTTCACAAAACCAAAATTAGCGCTTTCAATTGCAATCAATCTCCTGTAAAAGAAGGCTAATTGACAGATTTATCGAAAATGAAAATAATCATGAGTTACAGCCCCAATAAATATAATGTTGTCCTGATACGAGACTAGATATCATTCAGGGATTTTTGATTAAATGTATTATTAATTGCAGGGCTGCAATGATAACTGATCAATCAACTAATCGGTGTATGGACACTAATCACTTCAGCTCTACTTAATTGTCCCGTTGATTGTTTCTGAGCAAAATTAACATGAATAATTCATCATCATATCCACAAAACAAATCAATAGTGTAAATACCTTCTGAAATTACCAATTATCATTTCCAAAATATATACAATATATTAATACTGAGGTATTTGGTCCAAAATATTGTGATTTTTAATTTTGTCCTAATCCACTCATACATACACTATATAAATCTAAAATTTGGCACCATTAACATCGGTGCTGTTTCTAAGTGAGGGCATGTGTAGCCTCTCCCACCTCATCTGTGTGAAACATCCATAACATCACCACTTAAACGAGACGTCTGTCCGAGTTCATTTCTTTAACCCCATTGACAACAATGCTGAATCATGCCATTGTGCTAAGTTAACATACTGAACTCTGGCAGATCCTAATTGGGGACAGCAGATCTGCTCTTTAGAGACCAGCCATACTCACAGTGATGATGGGACCTACGACCTCAGCATCTCACTGACAATCTGCACAGAGCACCTGGAAATATGTGTAAAGGTAAGAAACAAAAAGGAAGCAGACAGCATTGCCACCAACAGTAAAGGATACTGGTATGATGTGCTTTTGTTCCTATCATCTTCTCACTAGATCTTCTTTTATTAGACCTGTTTTCTACTTTTCCCCCTTGTGGTTATGGTGATTAAAATGTAAGACCATGTTTTGATGCAGTCATAAATTATTAAATACAGTGGTGACTGACATTCTGTTGAGACCAAAGTCAGCAGAAAAAGACAATGTTTTAGGGAAATGCATAGCACGAAACCATTGTGCAATAGTAATATTGTTAGAAACTCAAATATTGCATGTATATCAAACACGCTATAATGACTTTACAGACTTGTACTTTTGACTTTAGCTTGTACATTAATATGTAGAGTTAGTTCGCATTGGCTCATACAGTTCACAGAGTACAGGTGCAAGACTCTTCTCTGCAAACCTGACACATTTGATTGCATGCACCTTCCTGCAAATTCTAACAAGAAAAAAATAATGAATTAAGCAATATTAATAGAAATGTATTCACTGCACCTCTCCAAGCTCACTGAAACAAGACCAGTCTGGGTCTGGCATCTATAATCCATAACACTGGCTGTGGTCCATCATAAAGTTAACAAGATATTGTAACATGAGACAGCCTTTTATTCCTGCGTCCATAACACTCTCTCATTAACTTTCACGCTCTATCATAACATAGAACATAAATAAGCCAAGATTTTGAATAACAGCAGAAAATAAAGCTAAGGTTGGCTATCTTTTGACATTTTTAAACGCTGATGCCAACGCACCAGAGTAACAAGGGTAAAAGGGGAACAGTCTTTTCTCCCTGTTGAGGTCGGGAAGAAGGTACCGGAAACACCAGGCCAGCACTGAGAGGCTCAGGAGGAGCTTCTACCCTCGGCCAATAGGATCCTAAGCGAGGACACTGCTTAAGACTGCCCCTGCTTCCCCCCTGCACTCACCCTCCCTCCCCCCCTCCCACACACACACACACACACACACACACACACACACAAACACACACACCAGCCCACCCCGCATTCTGCTTTATGATCAATCATGCAAAAGTTAAAGGAGCTGATGGAATTACATTTCACTTCAACTTCAAATTGTAGCCTACCTTGACCTCGACTTTTCATGTGACAAATAAAAATAAAAATTGATTGAATACCTGATTTTAGGTACAGAAAGTAACATTCTTATTGATGCAGATATATGTATAATATGAATAAATATGTTCCTTCACCTCCACTCTTCCTAAATGGATTGTGTGTGCTGTTTTGCAAGGGTTATGGGAACTCACACACTCGAAGCATCTTTTAGTAATTCATGTTATTTTTTAGTGTGCATGTGTGTTTTGAATGTACTTGTGTGCATTCTTCAGGTCAGTGTGTACATGGTCTGCATGTCAGCATGCTTGCAAAAGGAGAGATTAATATTTGTGGTACTGACTCCTGCAGGTTATTAGCAGTAGCCTCAGGTTCTTTGAGTTTGAGACTGGAATAAATATCTGAACTGCAAAAGAGTGGAACAACTACAGAAAGCTGTGAGGAAAGAACAGCAAATAACAGTTTTTTGCTACTCATTTTACCAGCATGACTCGAGGGGAATTGTGTTTTAACTACAGCACATTACATCCTCAGTCTTTTATGTTATTGCCCAATAACCTATGAATTTAATTTAAGAGCCAGACCTGCTAAAGAAAGCCAGACTATCTTGTATTCCTGTTTCGCTGTCATGGACAGCCGAGCCTTTCATTCATGTGAAAACCTGCCTATTAGCTCCTCTACATCAGACTGGGAGACCAGTTAAGAGACTGCAGGGCAAGATAAAACCAGGAGGGAGAAACAAGGCCAGTAATTAATTCATGAAGTAAAACACCAATTTATATGTAGCTCGTAAGCAACCAAAATTGACTGAGAAAAAGGAAGACAAGAGCAACAAAGAGGGATTTGAATCATAGTGCAATCTGAGGGGGCAGCATCTATTCCACATGAGTTAGTGCAACGTGAGAGCAGTCCAACAGTTATTCAGCACTGGATCTGCTGAGGATTGCTCCTGTTTGTGCCATAGCCGTCTAAGTAAAAAGAAGTGTTTATGAGAGCTTCACAAGCACTCCTCTGAGATCTGCATTTAAAATGACTATTACCTGGTCTGCTTCAACAATAACAGACAGCTCAAGAGATCTGTGTAGCTTGTACTGTAAATGTCTTTATAACGCTAAAGCTTTAAACAACCTGGTTGCAGAAAAAGTAACCAAAGACCAAATGACACCATAAGGAGCCTGATCTGACATAATCCTTATGAATGTGATTGCAATAGTAAAAACAGATGTAGGCCTACAGATGGCCAATTTGATGGTTAACCAATTCATTACTTTTGCATAGTCATTAGTCTTGCAAATGCAGTCAGTGACTCCTTCAGCTAAGCGTTTGAACTCAGGCACTTCACCCACAGGGCAGCGGAGGGTTAGTATCTCTATTGTGCCATTAATAATGGAGCAGGAGTCCAGCTGACTACCGACACAGTATAGAATGCTAGTCATCTCCAAGCCAACCCACACATACATGTCAACACAAAGCGCTGGAGCGTTGAACACAGGTCACTGTTGTGTGGCATGTTGAGAAAACAGTTGGAAAGGCATAAGGAATAATTACATGTGTGATGTAACACTGGTTACTTTGCTGCATTATCAAAGAGAAGGTGATTCAAGGTTTGTTTGAGTTACCACAACCCATGGAAAGCTTTCCAATCCAAGGAGGATGCCTTCAAGGTCAGCTGTTCAAGTGCATTTTTCCGAATTGCACATTAGTATGATTGCTCCCACGTGTGCTTATATATATATATATATTTTGGAACGTGTCTACTACCAGGATGGAACCAGCAGTGCCAGCAATCTGAGAACTCCACCAAAGAAAAAAAATCGTTGATTAATAGTTATAGACAATCTACTGAAAATGAATAGTCAACTTTTCTGATAATCAATCAATCGTTTGAGTCATTTATTAAGCAAAAATGCGATTGGATTTGCTTTTCTCAGTGTGATTTTTTTTTAAATAAATATAAATTAAATATCTTTGCGTTTTAGACTTTTAGTTGGACAAAAAAAAAAAATCAATATTCTAGCAGCCCTGCAACTACAAGAGTGACAGCAGTGTAATCTCTAGTAGTGAGAAAGACCACCCTTAAATCTGGAGCCCCTTACTAACTCCGGGGATGCTGTTGAGTAGGCTAGGTGTGTGCTAAAACTATATCATATTACATTGCACAAGCACCCACAATGACAACACTACAGTATCAATTCATGTCAGTTCTGCTGTGGGTTAGATGCTGTCCGAGGTGCTGAAAACAAACGGTTGTGTGTATCAACACTACCTGATTATGTCATCGTTGTGCCCCAGGTAAAATTTCTGCTTATGCTCCCGGGTGTTGTACACAACTCCCACACCAGCGACAAAATAGACTATTTCCTTGGCGGCGGTGTAGTACAGGTTGTTGCGGCACTGATGTCCCCGGTATCCGTACACCCACTCCAGTCTCAGGTGGCAGTTGGGAGCAGTTCTGTCAGCCATGTCCGCACTTCCGTGTGTGTCTCTGTGTCGCTATCACGTAGGGTTTCTGATATAGTGTCATTCACCAATAAGGATTTATTTTAAGCCCGTGTGTCCCATTAGTTCCGTTCGATTTTTATCAATCCAGATAGAGCGTTGAAATTAGGCATGTTTGAGGGTCACGTGAATTTATAGTCTTGCAGTCCGATAAAATGAAAGCCCTCCGTCTCTATTTAACAGGTTTCTAAGCTGTTCTCATTGTGAGAATCCACTTGTACTTCTTTAGCCCAAAGCTTGCGGTCCTCTTCGACACAGGTCAGAGCTCCTGTCAAATCCTACAAAGATGGAGCTGCACTGTTATTCCACAGGTACCGCCCACAAAGATGACGGACAAGTTTGTCGTCCAATCAGATTATTTAACTCATCCTGGAGGAAAAAAGCAGGAGAGAACAATCCCTTATGACTAGAAAAGTTATGCTAGGCTCTAATTAAAACTGCATAACAGAATTTAAATTTAACATTAACTCATTGTGTCTTATTGAAAATATCATACTCTGAATTTGTGTGTATTTTACACACACAAATAGACCAAAACATTCCCCCTATAAAGGATATAATTTATGTCATAATATAGCGTTACATTCAAACAACTTTTATTTTAATCTACAGATGTCCCAAATAAATGTGAGTTTTGTAAGATTTGTTTTTTGTAAGATGCTTTATGATCTTCCTAGATGAGTAATGTAGAAGCTAAGAATTGTATTGTATATTACTGATAAGCACCAGAAAATACAACTAACTGTTTACTTACTAATTTTATCAGGTACATCCATATTCAGTTTGAAGTTTTCAAAATCTCTCCATTTTGAATTGTTCATGATTAAATATGGAAATTATATTGAGTCTGTTAAGCTGTGCACAATACGATTATGTATTTCATCGAGTTATTTAGAGACATCTGAGTAAGATAAACTATGCCTTTTACACTTCATTGGATTCATTTTCAATTACAATCTTTTATCTTTATTGTGTATTACTTTCATCTTATTTTTCTTGTTTCTTCTTTGATATACAGGGCATGCTTTATTTGGTATGTAATACAGCAGTAACATGTAATAATCTAACTAAAACATGATTTATTAAGCACCGATATATAAAAACATTGCATATTCTCTTTATTTTATTTTATTTTTGATTTTATTAGAGGAAACTACGTCAGTAAAGCACCGCCCTCTTCCGCCGTTGCCGAGCGACAGAGAAAGCTTCGGTCTCGCCATCATCCCAGCTTTGCTAAATAGCTTGGGAGCCGATTCTTCCAACCATTTTTCTTCCACAAAAGCAATGGAGGTGACGATGGACCCTTTGTTTTTGGCGTGGAGCTATTTCAGGAGGCGGAAGCTCCAACAATGTTCAGATATTTGCACAAAAATATTACAAGACAATCCGTACGACCAGGTAACTGTTATTGTGGTAAAGTTAGCCTAGCGTGCTAGCGATTATCCATTAAGGAAAGCCTGCTTGATGTTTGCTAACGCAGGAAAGCGGTAGAACCTGAGTATAATCCCGATTAGTTGAGTCTTTGTAGAGTATCGTAATTTAATTTAGGTAACGCTGTAGGCCTAACCTGGCACGTCGTTGAATCAACATTTGCCTTAATTGTTGATGGAAAACAAAACGTCACACTGCATTTCATTTTTGTTCTTCCTTCCATATTTTCCATTCATTTTTAAATTTTCTCCATTTATTCACATCTGTCCTCAACTTTCTCATTCTCTCACTAACTCACTGCATGCTGTCTCAAGGACTCCTCCTTACCTATCTCAGAGGTAACCTTGTTCCTCTCTGTCTTCCTTTTTCATTATTTTTCTTGTGGATAGGTCAACATAGATCCTGATTGTAACATGTTCATTTTTACACCTGAAGCCATCTTTATGATTGAATCATTGTGTGCTTCGTAGGCTGCATGGAGCTTGAAAACCCGTGCTCTTACAGAGATGGTATACATAGATGAAGTTGAGGTCGACCAGGAGGGGATTGCTGAGATGATGCTGGATGAGAGTTCTATTGCTCAAGTTGCACGTAAGTTTAAACTCTTCTCAGTGCCTACGTTAGAAATAATTTATACATTTACTTAATGGTTAAATTTGTCTAATTAATAAGACTTGACTTTCTTCCAGGACCCGGAACATCACTGAGGCTTCCTGGAACAAGTCAGGGCGGAGGTGCCACACCTGCTGTCAGGTGATCAATGATTGTGTTATTATTTGAAATTTTACCATTGACTTAATTTTCAACTACGTAAAATTTGAATTTTCTTTTCTGAATTCAAGGCCTATGACGCAATCAGGGCGTCCTATCACAGGATTTGTGAGACCCAGCACACAGTCAGGGCGTCCTGGAACAATGGAACAGGCCATCAAGACCCCACGCACTGCAAGCACTGCTCGTCCTGTCACTAGCGCTTCTGGCAGATTCATCCGTCTGGGAACAGTAAGTAAATATGCCTGAAATTGTGTCAGTCTGCAGCTACTGAGAAGCTCAGTGTAAAACACAAATATATTTTTCCCACCAGAGCTCTTATATTTGAAACACAGAATCTGCCCAGTCAAAATAGGCTAACATAATCAATTTGATCTTTTTTTTTAAAAACAAATATTTGATTTTTTTTCATTTGTCTTTGTTTATAGTATTTTATTATACAATATTCTTTATATTAATATTGTTAGACCAATGACTTTTAGTGCACCGGTTTATTTTTAATTGTGTCATTTAATTCAGAAAGCCTGAAGCATTTAGCATGACATTTTGTTTTTCCAGGCTTCAATGTTAACCAATCCAGAAGGACCTTTTATAAACTTGTCGAGACTAAACCTGGCCAAGTATTCCCAAAAGCCTAATTTATCCAGGGTAAGACTGAGACTTGCAAAAATCAAGATCATTGTTTTTTTTTCTCTTCACGACAAGTAACCATAATTTCCCTTCTCAGACACTGTTCGAGTACATCTTCCATCATGAAAATGATGTAAAAAATGTAAGTGTTCAATAAATCTGTGTTTCTAAGGAAAATTCATATTACTTTTTAAGATTGTTGACTATTATTAATGCAACACAAACTTTATATTTCTTGTCCAGGCTTTAGATTTGGCTGCTCAAGCTACGGAACATGCTCAGTTCAAAGACTGGTGGTGGAAAGTTCAGCTGGGAAAATGCTACTACAGGTAACTCACAGACATCACAGACAAATTGTTGGAGCTCAACATTTCTGACATTTAACGAAGTTGCATTTTTTTAATAATCTATGTAATGATTAATGTACAGTATCTGACCTTTGCAGACTTGGGTTATATCGAGAAGCAGAAAAACAGTTTAGATCAGCTCTCAACCACCAAGAGGTGGTAGATACATATCTCTACCTTGCGAAGGTTGGGACACATTACCAATTTGTTGCAACAATACTACAAAACAATACTTTGTTGAAAAATACTCTTTCCTTAAGCCAAATGTTTGCTAATAAATGAAAACCCTTGTGTGGGTTTTCCCTTTAGGTGTATCTGCGCCTGGATCAACCAATAACAGCGCTTAACCTTTTCAAGCAAGGCCTGGACCACTTTCCTGGTGAGGTTACTCTTCAAACAGGAATCGCTCGCATACATGAGGTAAAGTACAGTATGTCACCATGGTCCTTACTATAGTCCACTTAGTTCTCTTTCCAAATACAACTGCCAAAATGAAATAGGAAACCATATGTTCTGTTTATACTGTGATATTGTTACAGGAGATGAACAACATCTCATCAGCCACAGAGTATTACAAAGATGTCCTGAAGCAGGACAACACTCACGTGGAGGCTATTGCCTGTATAGGCAGCAATCACTTCTACACTGATCAGCCTGAGATCGCCCTGCGCTTTTACAGGTCTAATAAACATGCATGCTTACTTTATGTAATGTATTGTTACAGTCAGGGCTTTAAATTAACTTTTTTGATCACCAGCCAACAAGGCTAGTAGGTTTTAAAAGTTACCAGCCAATCAGATTTTTCCACTAGCCACTTGTTTTTTTCGAACTAACTTTTATTTTTTAGGTCCTCTGGTTTGTTTCGCGCCATTCCGTTCACCTTCGCCGTTCGCCTTCTCCGTTTCGTTTCAGCGTGGCTCGTAATCGATACCTCACACTCTAGACACGTAGCCAACGGTTGCATGACACGTCACAACATAGTGTCCATGGGAAATGTAGGATTAGTACTACAAATAGTGTTGCCGGATAAAGATTATGTTCCAGCCAAACATACACAAAACCGCCCAAATTTCTTGTCAGAAAGGAGAGAGAGATCTGGCACTGACTTGTCATATCATTTCTGCAGCCTGCCAATTCAAACAGACAGTGTTATTTGCTTCTTCATCAACGGCCAAATTGGCTAGAAACTTTACAATGTTACTCACCAAAGTTAATTATTACCTGCATTTGGCGGGTTGGCTGGTGTCAATTTAAAGCCCTGGTTACAGTATATGCAATGAGAAATGATATCCCATCTGTGATTCAATAAGTTTATCCCATTGCTAGACGGCTACTCCAGATGGGGGTGTATAACTGCCAGCTGTACAACAACCTGGGCTTGTGCTGCTTCTACGCCCAGCAGTACGACATGACTCTGTCCTCATTTGAGAGGGCTCTGGCCCTGGTGGCCAATGATGAGGAACAGGCTGATGTGTGGTACAACCTAGGACATGTGGCTGTGGTGAGTTAGGAATCCCCGAATATATCCCAGAATGTCTGATGATTTCATAATATGATACCCCCTCTTTATATGGTTTAAAGTTTGAATAAAATGACTTTTTGCAACTAGAACTCACAAGCTTAGATCAGATACTGTAGATATAAATAGAAGTTGGCACAAAGTGCATGTGTTCTATGTTTACAGGGCATAGGGGACTTGACACTGGCCCACCAGTGTTTTAAATTGGCTTTGGCTTTTAATAACGACCATGCTGAGGCCTACAACAACCTCGCTGTGCTGGAGCTGCGCAAAGGTCGTATCGAACAGGTGAAGATATATCTTTAAGTCATGTAGCTTTTATTCCACTGTTCATATATGAGGTATGAGATCATATTGGTGTTCTTTTAGAGCCTCTAATATTAAGTAACACAGACCATTATTTAAGTAGCATTACACTGTCACTTAGTTGTTAAACTCAAATGTAGCTTGTGTGAAGACTTAAATACACCACAGTGTTGATTAGTATTCATTTGAAGGTTACACTTGCACACTATGAATCCAACAAGCTATAAGCCACCAATTAGACCAGTCAAGAGCTGGGCAATAAATCAATGTAGCATTAATATAATGATATGAGACAAGATTATGAGATACAGTATATTGCATGAGACTGTAGTTATCCCACAGCTGCATAAGGTAAATAAGGTGTCTTTTAGGATAACGATGGAATTGGAATTGGAGCTATGAACAGAACTAATATTGTGTAGGGATGTTTGGATGTCAAACCACACATAAAGTACATATTGCTTAGTTTTTAAGTTGTTTTAAAAGTTTAAACCAACCAACATTAAACCATGAAGGCTGTTGATGTACATTTTCCAAAGAAATCCCTAACAGTTATGGTCTTCAAGCTTAAATTAAATGTTAAAAACAGAGCTAACAAGATGGCAGAATTATATCTTTGCTGTCTGATTTTGGAGATGCCCCTGCCCGTTCCTCAGATGCAACCCTACTATAAATGAAAAAAAATGCAGGCTGTAATTCAAGCCAGATATCAGCTGTCTGTCAAATGATGTAAAATGTGTCATCTGGCATAGATGTGGTGGAGGCGAGCTCTAGCGGTGAAAATTTGTATTTCAGATTTCCATATCCTACTCAGATTATGATAATAACTCAAATATTATTATGTCAACAATATTAATGGTTGTCCTATCTTCGCGCTAGTCAAAAGCCTTCCTGCAGACTGCTGCATCACTGGCCCCTCACATGTATGAGCCACACTTCAATCTCTCCATTCTCTCTGAAAAGGTAATTTATTACTATTTAATTCATCTGAACATCTAAACAATGCAGTAGTTAAATAGACAAAGTATAATATCCACATTACAGTCAGCCAGAGTGATGTTTTTGTCTGCTTCCAGATTGGAGACCTTCAAAGCAGCTTCACTGCCGCCCAAAAGTCTGAGGACTCCTTTCCGGAGCATGTCGACACTCAGCAGCTTCTTAAGCAACTTCGGCAGCACTTTGCAGTGCTGTGAGCATCCGAGCATCATGCTTAGGAAGCAAGGTGTGGTTTGAATAATCTAGTTGTCAAAGACAAGAGATATTTCGCTGTCGTGGTAGCTATCAGGCTTCAGAACAAAAAGGGTATTAGCAGATTAGTTGGCAGATTAGTCAGACATGGAAATGTACAAATGGGCATTAGTTTTGGGTTTGTATCGCTTTGGAAACATTCTGCACACCAGCGTTGAATTTGGATGTTACTGGCCTTGTTATGGCATGTCTGTTCATTTGCACTTTTCTGGCCATTTTTCTTTGATCCCTCTGATCCACTAGCTTTGTGTTTTTATTTACACAATCTCTGGTCACTGGTAGTTCTTTTTTTTCCCCACACGAAAAGGCCAACAAGACAGATGTTTAATAATTAGCTCCAGTGGTTAGGTTAACACTTACTGGTTTTGTAATAATAAATGTCTGTGACATTTGCAAGCTTAACTTAACAACTCCATGCTAACTGACGCTCTCAATGCTGCTTTGGCACGCAACATATGACTTGTAGGAATGTACAGTTTATGTGACTGTATGTGTTTTCTTGATAAATTGGTTACCAAGTGTACAGATCTATATAGTAGTAATTCATTTGTACATAGTAAAGCTAATATTAGTATTTATTACAGTAAAATGGTTAACTTATATTTAAAGTTAATTTCATAAATCAGATGTATTTTTCATATTATGACATTTGCCATTGACAATATTGACATGACAATAAAATGTTGTCTGACGCTCTCAATTCAGAAGATGTGTAAAAGTCTCCAAGGCGGAGTTAATTCTTCATTCAAAGAATTAATTGAAAAATAAATCTGATTAAAATTACATTTAACTTTCAGAAGAAGACCTTGGTGCCATTTGGCAAATCCATTTCAGTTCATAATTGCATGGAGCATCATTCCAGGACATAAAAGGGTTGCTTCTGGGATATATAGCTGCACAGTCCTCATTACCCAGGTTGTTGGGCTCTCCATCATTCCAGAACCTGAAACAGATGATTGGTTGTTGAGCCATAATAACCGCTCTGCCACTGTGTGTATAAACTAATTATTAATTACTCATTGATTTTGAAGAGTTGTATTACAAATAGAGTAGCGCCACAGCTGTAAGTATGTGAATGTGCTATCACAACAATGCCTAAAATCACAATATGTGACTCCAACAGTTATCTGTTTTTTAGTATGTACTGTACACGTATGTTACCCCTCATTCAGTCTTCTTCCATCCACCCATTTCCAAATCCCTTCCTGCTCCACATCTCTCAGTCCGATCCAGAAGCCACTGATGCTTATTTCTCTCGCACGGTCTTGATATTTATTTATCAAGTTACTTATTGCCAGCTGCCAACATCGGAAATGTAAACACACACACACACACACACACACACACACACACACAAACACGTTAAGTACATTCATTTATCTTGTTTGGTTCCATGTACCACCAAGCTCTTTTACTGCTCAGCAACAAAATGTAAAGTGTTATAATTAAAGAATTACAAAAATGGAATGTGTTGACTAAATGTTGAGTCTTACGTGTGTCTCTCTGTTGTCTATCACTGCCAAGTCACCTCCTCGTTTTGTGCAGAACTGTCTGGCTTCCTGCCATGATCTGCGTGACATAGGATCAAGGAAAGTGAAGTAGTAACAGAAGGAGTTCATGAAAGTCCATCCTGGTAGACAGTGTCTGCAGCCCTCCTCTGTTGCAAAAGAAAATGGAAACATGATGTGTTGTTGGTTGGGATGTTTTTGTCACAATTATGTAATTATACCTTGATAACACAATCAGTAAAAAAAAAAAGAAGCTCTCACTAATCATTGGGATGTGGGACTTCAGCGCTGCAATTTCCAGTTGAATTTTGTCACTCAGCTTTTCAAAGTATTTGTGTCTTTTATTCTCGTGTTCAATTTCCCACTTGGTAAATTGCTGCTGACTGAGCTCACTTGCCAACTGTTTCTTGGCTTTATCCTTGCTTTGGATTGCATCGTTGTAGATAGCCTGCAGTTTGGCCACCTCATTGCTGATGTCCGTTATGTGCTGCCCATCAGTAAGTTTGCTATCTGTAAGTGGTCAAAGACATAGTGTTACTCAAATTATGAAGTCTCAGTTTAAGTATTTTTTTTAAAGCACAACACTTTTTACAGTACATGTACAATTACCTACAGTATAAATAAACAAGTCAAGCGTGAGCACAGGAGTAGGAGCAGAAAACAAATGAATGAAAAACATTTATATATTATCCTTATTGGTGATCAGGCATTTTTAACATTTTCACAAATACATTTCTCAGTTATTTCACTTCATTCTTACTCTCTCACTCTTGCTGTTATTTAAAGAGCTGAAGGTGGAGGCCCTTGTTAATGTGAGTACTGACAGCAAACTTGATATTGATTTTTTGAGGTGACTAAAATATGTTTTTGCTGCTGCCCCTGTCCTGAGCAGTACATTGCTTAGCTTTCATGCTGGGACTCCTGCCTGCTTCTCCAAACTGGGGGCGTGCCAACAGCCATCTACTGTACGTAATACACTGACTATGGATAAGTACCTCATACAACCCCACTTCAAACAATCTGAACTTCCCTTTTAATGCATCAAGCCACTCGGCAAAATTTGAATTTTTACTTTTGTTAATTATATTGTGATATTAATACTTTTATACTTTAACTTGTAATATTTTAAATGCAGGACCCTTAATTGTATTTAGAATTAGAATCACCTTTATTATTATTATTATTAGCAAGTAGCCTTGGTGTACACTGACTCTGTTTTTTTTGTTTTCTTTGCATGGCTCTCATCTATATACATAACAGCTAGGAACAAGGACATTAAAGCTAGACAAATAAAAGTAAGGAGTAATTTTACACTGCATTTTTACTTAAGTATCTGAATACTTCTTCCACCACCAAGTGAATTGTGAATGAGATGTCACCACATGACTACCTAACACTTCAATATCTTTATGATATATTGGGTGAACAGTGACTTACAATAGACTCCCAGGCCAATGTCAACTGCTAGTAGAATGACAGCAAGCACTGCCAGGCTTACTGTAAGCAGTTTGTATTGATTCCCAATGGATTCAGGTCTCACCATGGACATGGACACTACACAGAGAAGAGGTGGCTCAATATCAGAGGCATGAACTGTGTCACACTATCAGTTCAATATTATCAAAATAATGTGGACGGTTGACAAAAGGTAAAGGAAAAACCTCAATACATGAGACACTTCTTTTGATTTGTCCTGCAACATTCTAAAGATGATATTGATAATAATCAGTGGTTGAGCTATACAGTGATTTAACAACATGCACATTTAGCAAAACAAAGATACATGTTCAAAATGGCATAGAAATTTGTACAATGTCTCCAGCCCTATTTTAGAATCTGGTACCAGTATCAAAAAACAGATTAACAGATTATTGTTGATGTGCACACGTGTCATTTTATTCACTTCTCATTTACTATACCTTGTTGCTTCTCTTGCTTTGAGTAGAGAGTGTGCTCATCTTCACTGAAGTCCTCTTGATAAATCAGTTCGTTATATGAACTATCATAAATACCAACTGAACTTTCTCCGTCCTCCATTTTGACTGTTGAAATGAGAGCAGTTTAACCTGATTGTCTGGGAGAGATTATTTGTTAGGACATTGCCCTGTGTGTGTGTGTGTGTGTGTGTGTGTGTGTGTGTGTGTTTTGTATGTGTGTGCGTGGGTGTGTGTGTGTGTGTGTATTTAATTTGTTAAATATTTACATGGGGTGTTGGTAATTTGAAGAGCATTGTCATTTTATTTCATTTAATTTACATGGCAGGCTTTTTCTTTCATATAAGACTGGACATATGGTGCTATATCAGATTGGTTTTACGTTATGGTTATGGACTTACAAGGGAATCAAAAAGTTATGAGCAGATGTGCGTAGTAACCAGTGTTGTAGAGATTTTGGCAACTACTCTGTACTAGCACTGCACACAGATGTCTGTAGAAATTTTAACTCTAAAAATGATCACATACAACATGGATACCAATGTATAGAGCTGCAGTTTGTTTATTTGAAAGATTGTGCATTGACAAAAATGATTTGTCCTGTTATTGTGATTTCCACTTGAGAGGTTTCATGTTTAGCTTGGATCCATCTCACATATCCAGTTCAATAGAAGGGTAAGGCAGTTTCCATTATACCATGTCCTCTCACTGGCAAAGTAAGTAAAGGCAGCACAGTTCCCACTCTGAAGTCCATCATGGGCAGGCTGTCCAGGTCTCCAGTACCTTGAAGACGAAAAATCATTCAGAGAAGAATTAAGTTCCACTATATTTGTTAGTCATGATTATATTGTCACAAAACTATTGAAATCAATAGTATAGTAAGCGTTAACAGTCTGTGAGATGCTTACATTGTTTCAACCTCAGTCACATTGTTAACCCAGACCCATGTTCCCGCTGTCACTACATTAGTGAGGCCGATCCAAAATCCATTCTGCCACCACAAACCAGTGCTTCTCAGCCTAGGAAAGTTGTCACTTATGAGTTGCTGTAAGAAAGCAGATACAGGAGTTGATATTGCACGTCAGGTTTTTAGTCATATATATGTACTGTATGATCAAATAGACTTTAAAGGCTAGGAACCCTTGAACCCTTAGCTTCTTACGCTGAGCAATGAGGTGGACATGAACCCAACATGTTCTCCCATATACTATACTAAACAGAGCCATGAAAAATAAGCTTTACGGGACTGTTAAACATCAAATGAAACAAGTATTTGCTTTATACACATGACCTAAAATTCCAATGAAAGTAGAACTATTTTTTTTACTTTAGAGATGGAAACCCACCTGCTCCTCCAAGTTATTGATCACAAGTAGGTCGCCTCCTTGACTAATACAGTTTGCTCTGCTATCCAGCCAATTCTTTTTGAAGTTGGACACATGGTGAGAAAAGTAATAGCAGGATGATTTAAGAAGACTCCATCCTTGTAGGCATCTACCACATGATTCCTCTGTTGCAACAGAAGATTGGGAAAAAAATCATTTCTTATGATAGGCTGCTTTGTTTCTCTATATAATCTGTAAACCAGTACAATGTATGTGCGTAAATTGTACAGGTTTACATCCTGTATTCTATTTGGGGGGAGGTTAGTATGGACTGTTTGTCACCAAAGACATTTGGAAGTCTGTCTTACCTATGCTAGTTTTATTAGACTGCAGATTTGTCCTCTCTGTTTGTAGGGTCTCAATCTGTCTCTGAAGGTAGTCAGTGAGGGTCTTAGTCTGCGTCACTTGCAGCTTTAGTTGCAGATGTCTGGCACGCTCTTTCACTAATTGTGCCTGGGCTTCTACTTTACCTCTGATGATATCACTGTGGTTGCGGAGATAGTTCATCTCAATGATGAGGGGTGTAGCAGCTGAATGAGGATCCTGAAGGTAATCAGCTTTGGCACCTGAGGCATAAAAACTTGTTGTAATAAAGAGAAAGAGGAACTGTGGCAAAATTGGTGTGTGAAGTCACGATTGTTTTTTTTTGCCGTGCTAGCAACACTATGAGGTAATGTCTGTCAGTTGGTCCACTGTGGTTCTGACTGGCCTCTGGACACTAATGATGGTCATTTTTTTTCTCTATTTTGTGACTGTATTGTATAAGGCATTGCAATAGGGCTGAATCCAATCGCATTAATCTATTTGCTGCTTAAAAGTGTTTCTTGATGCAATAAATCATTCATTGCATATCGAGACACATCAAATCTGTCTCAGTGAAAAGTAAAATGGCTACTGGATCTAGTACATACCTGTACAGCATTTTAACCAACACAAGGTGTTAGAAAAAATAAATTGAGAATGCAATTAATTATTGCGATTGTGAATACAAATTCTAAAGAAGATGACAGAAAATCAGCTGTTTTCTGTGAACTCTCATACTTACAGTAAATCCCAATGACAACAGCAGCTATCAGCAGAACTGCATTCAGCAGGCCCAGAGTAACCAGTCGGTGGAGTGGAAATGCAGATCCACCTCTCTCTGTAAACAGACCTTGATGAAGTTCTCTGAGTTAAAATCTTAAATTTAAATTAAATTTTAAGTTAGACACTCCTAATAAAATTAAGAGCATTGCCATGGACTGTCTTAACTTCTAATGGGTTACAGAAAAATTGATGAATATGATTATATACGTAAAATCATTAGAATATATTATGAATTATATTTAACAGTGTTCTACATATATTTCAAAGTCACTGAATGAACTAAAGTTACATGTAGTCTGTGTGAAAAAGAAAAGAAGTGGGACATTGGTTAGAAACAGCAGAATATTTGATTTTAAAGTTGTACCTTGTCCAAATGTTTGATGGTGAGAGCCTGAATGCCCATTCGTGTTGAAATCTCGAGAAATATTTTGTTCAAATGACATTTCCTCCCTTTGTTCTGACTGTGAGTTCTCCATTATACTGGTGCAAGTAGTGCCTATTGACCTGTTTGTCTTCTGCTTATACCAGTGATAAGGCGCATGTGTATTTGGACTCTGGTCTGGATGTTAATTCCTTGTATGTGAGGATTATAGTTGATAAAATATTAGTCATACGGAAGCTTGTGTAGCTTAACCTCTGATAATATTTTATTCAGTCCAAAAAATAATGCTATTATCACATTCACTGATAAACCTTATAATTATGGTATTCTTTCTCATGTTAAAAAGATGCTGAGTCATAAATAGGAAATACAGAATTCAAACGGATAATAATTTCTTTCCTTCTGGGATTGCAATATACTTCTCTATTATTCAGTATTTCTTTGCTGAAGTTTTACTGCGTTGTACAACTGTTAACTAAGTGTAACTGTAACTGAGTGAACTAAGACTGTCAACACACTTTTATTAACTCCCAACAACAGCAGAGCATAAATCTAGCTTCACTTCTTTCGTTTGTGTCCTTCACAATAAAAGCCCAACTTAAATTCACTTCGCATTTCACTAAGAGGAAACTTAATAAAATAGCGTACACGCAGCTAAACGACATTTTTTTGCAGACATTATACATCAAACAAAAGCCAGACACTATATCGTATTGTATTAGGCTGCTGTGAGCACTTCCAAGCAGAATGTAGAAGATAACGTTATCTCGGAGCCTGACCGGGCCCACTAACACAGAACGTTTAGGGAACGTTGGGGAACGTTAGTTTCTGGTTCCCTAAAGGTTAGTTCAAACAAACCAAAAACTAACGTTTAGGGAAAGTTCCCTCATGGTTATAACGTTCCCTAAACGTTAAGGGTACCAACCAAATGAAACGTTCTCCTGTGGTTGCACTGTACCTCCGCACAACGTTCCCGTTTGGGTGTTTTTGGTTGTTTTTGGATGTTCTGAGTGCGGTTTTGAAAATGTTTATTTAAACCAGCTCCATTTATAAGTTTTTGAAGTAGCATATAAAAGGTTTGCAGTAACTTGATTTAGATTCACTCAAAAATGATTGGTCTTATAAAATCTAAGTAAGATAAACAACATAGCAAGAGAATATATTTATTTTTAGGCTGATAACAATTTTGTTAAAAAACAATACTTTTGTGCTTGATTTCGGTTTTTTTAACTGTATTAGGCGAAAATATAATACTTAAGACAAGAATCTATCAATAGAACGATTTTTCTTTCATTTCACTTCACACTAGTGGTTCAGTTCAGTGTACAAATCCAACTGTTACACCCCCACGTCAGTAGGGGGAAGACTGCTGATAAGTGGGGTCATCCCCACTTTGGCCATTCACCTACACATTACATACTTTATCATTCCAATATGCATCTTGCACACTACATTTGCACTCTACATCCCACTCCATTATTTTTTTTCTTCTTATTTGTATAGTTTCTGATTGTTATATTATTTTTTTAGGCCTTTTATATTTTTTGTATTTTGTTAATTTTATATTAAAGTTTTAAATCCCATGAAGGTTGCCTGTTCATTCATTCCTGCCAATATATAATAATTCATTCCTGCTCATGCACAGACAGTTTAAACTAATAATAAAATTGGTACCATAGTCGTTAATTATTAAAGGTTAGGGGAATGTAAAAAATAACGTTAGGGAAACGTTCTCTAAAGGTTACAACGGTAGGGGAACGTTCTCTAAAGGTTGCAACGTTAGGGGAACGTTCTCTAAAGGTTGCAACGTTAGGCGAATGTTCTGAGAACGGTCAATGTAACCAAAAACTAACGTTCCCTAAACGCCAGGAAAACTTTCCATGGGAACCAAAAACTAACCTTCAGGGAACGTTCCCAGAACGTTCTGGGAACCAAAAATTGTTACCTGGGAAAGCCTCTCTCTCAGACTCACCATGGGTCAGGTTCCGCAGCTCTCTGTATGGGTCTGTACCATGAATGTGAGTGATTCCTGTTACACAAGTTTTCTTGTGAATGCTGCATGAAAGTATCATGATGCTGGCACTTCAAGCCTTCATTTTGGGGAAGGTGTGTTTCTGCTTATGCTGGCTTACAAAATGTTTGCTGGCTGTACCATGCCAAGTCAACCAATGTGAGTTTTCCAACTTGCTCTTTCCACACCTTCATAAAACTGTGATTGGAAGGTAACAGGTCTCAGTCATGGACCCAGCTACCTCAGAGGTTTCAAGGCGGCCTCCCTTTCTCACACACTGAGTTTTTGGGGACAGCCTGTTCTAAGCTGTAGTATTTAAAAAAACATGACTGACCTAACTGTACCGTGAGGTTTATTCCTTAGCAGTGTTCTTATATCCTCAGTTAGTATGGTTAGTATTAATCAGCACTTTCAGCAACCTTGTTTGGACACACACACACACACACACACACACACACACACACACACACACACACACACACACACACACACACACACACACACACACACACACACACACACACACACACACACACACACTCTCTCTCTCGCTCTCTCTTTTAATTATAAAATGATTGTACAGGAGATTTCTTTTTAATATAGTTACACAAATGATACAAGTTAATTCACAGCAATCAAATCAATTTTGCTACTTCATTCTTGTAAAGTGTGATATTGGCTGTATGGGTGGTAGTTGTGGTGTATCTCCAGGTGGGTTTTGGTGGGCTTGTTTTGTTTTCACTGTTTTGTAATAAATACTATTTCATAATCAAGCTTTCATTTTCAGTGTTTCATCAGCCGGTGCCATGCTAATAATAGACTTTTTTATTATAGTCTGCCCTGTTGGCTAGCCAGTTCTCTTAAGGGATTGAATCCTGATTTAGCATGGTAGTAGCACGATGTGTTTAATAAAAAACATTCTGATAGACATCGTCCACAACTTTCCACTGTTAAAAATGAGTTAAAGTCACAACAAGGTGAACAGGTTTGATGGTTCCTGAGCTCTTTCTCTAATGCGTTTTGGGCCTCTTCTAAAGCTTTATTGGCTTCACTCCTAATTACCTGAAGTTGCTTTATGATAAGCGTTTGTGCTATCTTTTGGTGTGGAGCGAATTCCTCACTGGCTTTTCCACCTGTGATAAGCAGAAATAAGGAGGTCACTATTTGTCTAATAAGGGATATTCAGAAAATGTAAACAGGTGTAGGTGTAGAATGGGTAAATATAATTAATTATCTTAGCTTGGTTCTCATCTCTCATATGTGAAATTGTCTCCAGAAAGTCTGTAATGTTTTAGGTGCTGTAGTTACCTGCTATTAGCCATTACTCGTTTAAAACCAGTATGTTCAGATTGGAAAACCCCATTAAAAGATTTAATGACAAGGTAACTTAATGAACTTTACACTTAAGACAAATGGAACAATAAACAGATTCACAAAGTTTGCTTTGGTGGTTGTGCCAACCACGTAGGGAAAAGATTTAAACAAATGGGTGCATGTTATGTACTGTACATCTGGAAGTCTAAAATTTAACCAATGTTAAGTATAGACGGCATACATTTCTTATTTATTCCCCATGCTGTCCACACATCTAAGTGTTGCTTTGAAAGAGAGATTATTCATTTATTGTTCAAGCTCATATGTTTTCACTGTAACATCTGTAAAATTAGTGTAACTGCTCCAAAGAAGTACTCACAAAAATGTAAATGTAACACATTGAGGAACTAGAGGTCTTATATGTCAACTTTACATCAGAATAAGACTATAGAGTCTACAGCCAATATGCTCTGTGAAGCTGTTTGTAGACACATGCTAACATGCTTATGTTTAGCAGGAATAACGAATGCAAAACCAAATGCAAAGTATAACTGAGTAAGGCTGAATGTCATTAGTTTTGCAGATATTGGACAAATACAAATTTAGAAAATAATCATTAATTAAGAATAAAAACATCTGTTGTATGAATCAAGAAATAATGAAAAACATCAATGCTTTGGCCAAAAGCATCATTACTAAAACATGTACAACTGTAAGATTAATATTGCCATTAATCAGGTCTCATTATTAAAACTATCCAGGAATACCAGAGTGCACTGTTAGAACATGTAGCTAAAGTTTTGTTAAGGAATGGTTAGAAATGTTGGGAATACATTTGAGAATACATTAATTTTCTTTCTTGCAGAGAGTAAGATGAGTTAATCTAAACCACTCCCATGTGTTTAATAACACGATGTGTTTAATAACACCCATCCTGACCGGCATCGTCCATAGCTTTTCCCTGTTAAAAGAAGAAAAGCAGTTAAAGTCACAATTAGAAGAAAAGGTTTGACTCCAAAATGCAAAAAAATTTATGCAATAGCCTCTCGCGAACATCCAATGTATCGGACTGCAGCGTTGCTCTCTCAAATTGTAGGGTCTCAAGCTGCCTCTGAATGGCGTCGTTGAGGGTCTTGTTCTGCTCTTACTGCAGTTTAAGTTGCTGAAGGCTCCTGAGCTCTTTCTCTAATGCTTGTTGGGCCTCTTCTTGAGCTTTAATTGCTTCAGTCTGCATAATGTGAAGTTGATTCACCTCTATGATGAGCGCTCGTGCTGTTATTTGGTGTGGAGCGGATTCCTTACTGATTTTGCCATCTGTGATTAGCAGAGATAGGGGGACACTTTTTTATTCATCTTATAGGTTATTAGTGAGTTACAATTTCATATGTATTTACCTATTCATGGCATTAGGTATAGAAAGGGTAAATAGTTAATTATCAAAGCTTGGTAAATGGGTCCATAGCTTAGTTAATGAATTGTTAAGTACAGTGTACTCCAAACTGAGAACAAGTGAAGTATAGAGTTGCATCACCTTCCTTGGATCAGTTGTACTTACAGTTAATCCCAATAACAATAGCAGTTAACACAGAATAGTGTTTAGCAGTCCTAAACACATGATAACCAATGGATACCGTGGAAGACTTCTGGACCCAACTCTGACTCTGCATATAGATCCTGAACAAACAGACACTTTGATGTTAGGTTGAAGTGAATAATAATGCAGTAGGCCTATGTTTTCTAAAATCGTTATGAGGACTGTTCAAATAATACAAGCTTACCTTTGCTTCCTATGTTATTTTGCGATGATTTTCCATCTTTGCTGTTGTCTCTATTTAAAATCATGTCTGGATATCCATCTGGTCTTCAGGTTTTTACTCAGAAATGTAGCCCCTTGTAGCATGTCACTTTTATCTGTGTGTGGTGGCTGCTCTGTCAATATTACAAAACTGTGTGTGTGTGTGTGTGTGTGTGTGTGTGTGTGTGTGCTGCCCACATGGGGGAAAAGATCTAATAATGGATGGTTGGTTATGGAATGTACTGTACGTCTAGAAATCTGGGTTGTAGGAGACATTCAAATTGCTTATTTGTAATTCCTCTTGTTGCATGCAAATATTCAATGTGTGTAAAAAAAAAAGTGACAGTTACCCTTTATACCACGGTAACTATCCTTTTAATACATCTGGGAGAAGACCATTGCAGGCAATGTTTTAAATCAATGACTAGGACAGCTTTATGATAATATTGGATTTTTATATGATCTTTGTATCAATTAATTTGGTGGATCAGCCAAAAACAGAGATTTCTGTCAGACTATCTTGTCCTTTAAGGTTTTTCAATTTATTCTCTATAAAATGTACTATACAACTATATTGATATCTAAATGTCAAATTATTTGTAACTGGAGTTACCTATACCACGCACCACCCCCCCTGCGGTAAAAGAGGTATGATAAGGGTCATATGATCTGTAAAGTTAGTATCACACTGCACCACAGTCCTGATAATTTGGTATGAAAATAAAACTGTGAACTGAAACTTTGATGGAGAGCTTGATGTATGATGATGTAGCTTGACTTTGATGTATATGAAACTTCAATTGCATCTGCTACTTGTGTAACGTCTCCTTTTTTAATGTATAGTCGCTAAAGTAGAGCAAGGAGAAAAAAAGACTGATACAAGATTTTAAAAACTCCAAGAGACCGTTTAATTTGATCGTTTCCGGGTTTAAGGGCAAGGCAAGGATTTCGGTTTGTTGTTACCTCTTAAGTCGCGTGTTAGACGAGACCAGTCGGTTTTTAACATTCGCAACCCGTGTGTTTGTTATACAGACTTACTGAAAGTTTTAGTGTGGTAACATTTCCATGACAATTCTGGATTATATTGCAGTGCTGTACTTTTTTCCCCTGCTAACCAGGTGTTAGCCAAGTACAGCTAAACAGACTAGTGCCTTTACCGGAAATACGCTCGGTTGGAGTTTCATCGTAAAATACATGACAACACGCTCGAGGATACGCCTTTTATTCCGAAACTCCATTATGTTTGGCTGAACGTCCTCATTTTTGTTGTGTCATGCTTGACGCTGGTGCAACTAGTACGTATTTTGCTGCGTTGTATTTTTCTTACATTGTGTGTGTTGAGTGGCTTTGAGGCATCAGGTAACTTAATACGAATACTTTGACAGGCCTCTTTGTTAGCCGACACGGGTAACATGTTAGACGTATGTACGGTTTTATCCAAGTCTTTCAGAAAGAGTTATCGTAAGGCCTGTTAGGGTTATTTCCATCAGTAACGTTACCACTGGCTAACAAGACCCTAAACAGAAATGTCACTGGTGGAATATGAAAGACATTTCGATTCGCTAAATTCAGATTTGTGCGACGGGTCTGTGGTCAGTGAGCGATCAGCGTCGAGCACTTATAATGGCGAAGAGGAGAAGTTGCATTACATTCCTATCCGGATCCTCGGGAGGGGGGCGTTTGGTGAAGCAACTCTGTACAGAAGGACAGAGGTAAGTCATATTTCTGTTCCAGCAGTTTTGTTTTTAAAAGGCATGGATAACACATTATGCCATGCAAGAATCACTTTCCTTCATGAACACTTTGTTGTTGAAAGTGTTTTTTAAATGTACATAATTTACCATCACTTCTTCAACAACAACAACAACAGGGCAAGGAAAACACGTCGTAAGCAAGTTTACAAGGTCCCCAAAACTTTTCCTTGTACAGGCATGGGGGTTTGGAGTCAGAAATGAACCACTGCTTACCGTGAAAACATACTAATTACACATTACGTGTACACTACACGTTTATAGTGCTACATCTTGTTGTGCAGACCCTCTCTTAAAAAATATTCTGAACGAATTATATTTAATAAAAGGTTGTTGTTCTAAAACTGAGAAGATTTTCCTTGTCTGTCTATTCTGTAAACTGGTAATAAGGAGTGTAGAGAAACCTAAACTTATAGATTCTGTTATCTGGAGGGACACATCTGGCTGCTGTTCTCATTAGTATTATTTAATGTCTCTTCTGGCTTCCCTAGGACAACTCTTTGGTGGTATGGAAGGAGGTGGAGCTGAACTCGCTCTCCGAAAAGGAGCGCAGAGATGTCATGAATGAAATAAGCATCCTCTCCATCCTGGAGCACAACAACATCATAGCCTACTTCAATCACTTCATGGATAAAAACACCTTGCTCATTGAGTTGGAGTATTGTAATGGTATGTAAATATTGTGTCCATTTGATCGAGATTAGTTTGAATGCTGTTTATCTATGACAGAATGCTAAATGGCCGTCTCATCACAGGAGGAAATCTGTACGATAAAATCAACCACCAGAATGGGAAACTTTTCAGTGAAGAGGTATGAGTTCAACATTGCAGGGAATTTATTTATACATTAAAATAGGCTATTTTCTATTATATCTTTACCTTTAACATGTTTCTTTAGGTGGTCATATGGTACCTGTACCAAATTGCCTCAGCAGTTGCCCACATTCACAAGGCTGGGATCTTACACAGGTAACCATGTTTTCATGCCCTTATCTGGCATCTGCAGGACTTTTTTATTTTGTTTCGAACAATGATTTTTTTTTTTTCTTGCAGAGATATCAAAACTCTGAACATTTTCCTGACCAAGACTGACCTCATCAAGCTGGGCGACTATGGCCTTGCAAAGAAGCTAGACTCTGAGTTTTCAATGGCAGAGACTGTAAGTTGTGATTTAGTTGTTTTTTTTAATCTGGGTGGCAGTGGTAGCCTAGGGGTTAAGGAAGCGAGCTTGGGACCGGTCGTCGGTTCAAATCCCCGACCGGCAGGATAAAAAATCTGGGTGGGGAAAGTGAAAGAGCAGTGCTTGTCCCTCCCTCATTACCACCACTGAGGTGCCCTTGAGCAAGGCCCTTAACCTCCAACCGCTCCAGTGGAGCTGCTCAGTGGCCAGCAGATCAGACTGTGGTTGTACTGGGCAGCTTCCAGGTATGGAATGGGTAACTGTGTGAATGTGACAGGTCGTCGTTGCAAATGAGAAATTGTTCTCAATCGACTTACCTGGATAAATAAAGGTTTAAAAAAAAAATCAGACTGCTGTGATTTAGTAAATATTACTTGATTTGTTCACTTTCACTTTTTTCTTTCTCTGTAAATCCAGTGTGTGGGAACTCCATATTACATGTCACCTGAATTGTGCCAGGGATCGAAGTACAACTTCAAATCAGACATCTGGGCCCTGGGTTGTGTAATTTTTGAAGTCTTGGCTCTTACAAGAACATTTGATGCAACGGTAGGTTTGTTAACCTGCTAGAAATAGTTTTAATGCTTCGCATTTGTCAGAAAATGTAATTTTATTTCCAGCAGAATGAACTAATTTTGCTGCTTGTGTCCATCAGAACCCTCTGAACCTCTGTGTGAAAATAGTCCAGGGCAACTGGACTATGGAAGTGAACTCAGATGTTTATTCATCTGCATTGATCAAACTGGTGTACGAGTGCCTCGATCAAGTGAGTGAGGGTAATAATCAGAGAAGAGTGTTGTGTTGTGATTGTCATGAAACGAATGGTTTGATTCCAGAGATAATACTGTGTGCTAAGCAAAAGCTGGCCTCTGTGAGGGATATCACTGTAAAGTTGTGATCTTTTTGTGTCGCAGGATCCCGAAAAGAGGCCTACATCTGAGCAGATTCTGGACCAGCCATTCATCTCCTGCTGCAGACAGTAAGTTAGTTGAAAGGGAAAAGATTGTTTCGGTTATTTCCTTTTTAATAAGAAAATATTTTAGATTCTGTTGGATGCAACAAAGTCAAAACATCCATGACAACCCACTGACAACCTCATTCTCTGGTAGGGAGCTTGAAGAGCGAGTTGCCCTGCTGAATTCAGCAATGAAAAAACCAAAGTAAGCTGTTAACACTCGTTTCATTTTCTGCATTGTAAAAGCCTGTCTATGGTCCTTTATGTAAGTTTTTGTATTGTATAACAGATTTGTTGTCCTGCCTGCACCATAGGCTGAGTACAGTGACTGACAGCTCTGTTGCTGTGGTGACCACGCGTTCAAGGGACGTGTACTCCTGGGGCGGAGGGAAGTTCACCCCCCAGAAACTGGACATGTTTAAAGGAGGCAGCAGTGCCCAACATGTGTGTGCAGGGGAGAGTCACTTTGCAGTAGTGACAGTGGAAAAGGAGCTGTATACCTGGGCTGTGAGTGTTAATCCATGGATGAGATATACTGGATCAAGTTGTCTGCTTCACTACAAGGAGCTTTCTTAAACTTCTCCTCAGAATGTCCAAGGTGGAGCCAAGATGGTGGGCCAGCTGGGACAGGGAGACCAGGCCTCGTACCGACAGCCAAAGAGGGTGGAGAAGTTACAGGGGACGACTATCCGACAGGTGGCATGTGGGGGTGACTTCACTGCCTGTGTCACTGGTGAGTGAGGAAAGCTTCCTGCGAAAACAGGAAATTGAGAAAAAAAACCTTTTTGTATAATAACACACTTTTTGAACCCTCTGCTGCTGCTGCTGCTTTTGCAGATGAGGACCAGATGTACATGTTTGGGTCAGACTATTACGGATGCATTGGAGTGGAGGGTAGTCTCGGCGTGGAGATTTTGGAGCCAGTGCTTTTGGAGTTTTTCGAGGATCGGCCTGTCCGTCAGGTTTCGTGTGGAGACAACCATGTGGTGGTCCTGACTCAGGGTGGGGACATCTACTCCTGGGGCTGCGGAGAGTATGGTACATAGAGTTGCTGTATTTACTGTTCTGAGCTGATCAGGGCTGTTTTTGCTGTTATACCTGTAGACAGCAGGGGGAGATAGTGGCCCTTTTAAAATAGAGTCATACTAAGTGTTCTCAGTCAAAATTGCTCTATTTTCCTGCTGCAGGGCGTCTTGGCCTGGAATGTGAGGATGACTTCTCTTCTCCGATGCAAGTAAGATTTTGTTTCCTGTTCTGGCATATTCTTCACTGTCTTTTAGGAGGCTAAATCCTTGCAGGAGCAAGTAAGATACAACATGTTTTAAAATAGAATAGTATTTGTAGCTATTTTTAAACAACACTGTCTGTTTTCTGGTTTTCCCAGGTGGAGATCCCTAAAGGCGCTACCATCTCCTCAGTGTCATGTGGCAGTGATGGAACTTTCTTTTTAACAGAAACTGGCAAAGTCCTAGCATGTGGAAACAATGAATTCAACAAGCTTGGTCTGAACCTGGGGTTCTCTGGTCTCAAAAACCACCCTGGAGAGGTACTGGGTTATACTTAAAGGACTGTAATAATAAACACTTTAGGGGATGCAGCTATGTTTATATGTGGGTTTTCTTTTGTGTACGCCACACCAGAGTTACCAGGGGATCCCATACATCACCACACTGACCTTGGTAAAGCAGCTGTCACGGTTCAAGATTCAGACCATAGCTCCAGGGAAGACCCACACAGCTGCCATTGACGGTACAAAAAAAAAGAAAAAGACAGCTATTTCTCTTGTAATTGAATTTTTACCATTTCAAAGAAACCTATCCTATGTTTTCTGGGTCTGCAGTACGTGGTCGCCTGATCACTTTTGGTTGCAACAAGTACGGACAGCTGGGTGTGAAGGACTTTAAGAAACATCAGGGTGTCCAACTCCTTCTCGGACCATTCGGAGGAAAGATAGTGACCAAAGTGTCTTGTGGAGACGGCTTCACCATTGCAGCCACTGAGGGTAAGAACATGAACAGTCCTGTTGTGCATCTATGGCAATAATATGTATATTTTTCTGATTTTATGTCAAGGTTTGTAGTACTTTTATTTCTTTTCAGATGCCCGGCCTCTTGATCTTGAGGATATAGCTTTCGTCACTTGTTTTTGTTTCTTGCAGACAATCAGATCTTTGCATGGGGAAACGCAGGAAACGGGCGACTTGGGATGCCAGCTGATAAAGGATTTGGTTCAGAGGTATGCCCTGCCATGCCAAGGCCTATCTTTGGTTCCCTCCACCATGTACCGGACCTCTCTTGCCGTGGTTGGCACACCATTATCATAATGGGTTAGTAATCACAACCAGACACTTGCCCAGTGTACTGGTGCAAGCAGCCAGCTGTCTAATATATTTTCTCTTTTGCAGAGAAAGTGCTCAACTCTAAGACTATTCGCTCTAACAGCAGTGGACTATCATCTTGTTGTGGTAAATACCTTTCTTTAGTCACCAGTTTGTGTATTGATTCATTTTCTTTGCTTGAAGAATAAGCCTACATTTACACCTGCCAGTCTACATTGTTAGTGTGTGTCAATGTATGTTTGTACACATAGGACTGGGCCAGGAGGCATCTACATCCACACTGGATATGGACATAGAACCTGGTTCAGAGACAGAGTGTCGTGACAGGGGTCTTGGGGGTACACTGGAGGATAATACAGAAGAGTGCCTCATGGAGACCCCGATGATGTCACTGGCAAGTCAGACTGGGGACAGCTCCTGCCCTCTCTGGCTTAGAAAGGTTTGTTATCATGAAAGCACCTTAGTCTGAACCATAAAACAGAAACCTCTAAATGGAGACTCAGTGTTCTAATTCAGGGAGGTTCTCATCCAACAGGAGCTTGAGAACGCAGAGTTCATCCCGTTGCCAGAAGGCTCTGAGGCATCCACTCCTGACCAGCTCTCTTCTATCTCTGAGAGCGTCACTCTACCTTATGAGGAGCTGAAAGAGCTAAAGGCTGCGGCAGCAGCAGTCAGCACTAAGAAAGGCCTATCGGTAATGGCAACATAACTGTCCTTTGCACAAGACATGAATTATGTACTTCAAATAAACACTAGAATTTCATACTGTGTAAAACTACATTTTGAAATTATTATTTTCCAGACTAAACGAATGAGCTGTGGTAAAGTCAATGGACTGGAGGAGGCTGACGTCTGCAAAAAAGGAGAATCGAACGCATGCTGCAAAGCAAGTAGCGAGGTCACACAGGTGTCAAATCTGCTCACTCGGCACTGCAAATCATGATCTTGTCAGTACATCCCATTGCCACGGTATTTGACAAAAGAACTTATTTTGCAGCTGCGAGAGACGGTCTCAAGTCAAGAGATGAGGATCCAGATGCTCGAGAAGCAGGTGAGACATTTTTCCCAAAAGCGACCGGATATTGTTCTGATGTCGACCCTTGTGCATGTCTAACAGCATGCATTCTTGCCTCTAGGTCAAGGAGCAGCAAAAGGAGAATGAAAGGCTCTGGGCAGCGATTAATCGTTCAACGCCACGTCAAGCAGAATGTGACAATAATGGAAACCGTCAGTCAGATGCCCGTATGCCCGGGGATGGAGGAGAAAGAGGAGGCGGATTAACAAACCATGGGGGTCGATCTGCAGGGGCCAGTGTGTAAGGCGTAACCTGCAGATGTCCTGATTGTGGGATAAGTGTCAAAACTCTTAGCACATATTCAATTAAACAAGCTTGTTAGACGGGGAGTGGAGGCTTGGTGCAGTCGAGTGTGCATCCTCGTGCCCATTCACAGTGGTTACGTACAGTATGCATATTTGACAGAGAGCTAAGTTGTATGATTACATTGTTTCATATGTAAGACTGTATAATACCTTGCACACTCTCATATGCACACTTGTGTTTACCTGGGTGCAGTAATCTAGCTAGTTTCTCCACAGACTGAAATGTTGGCTGGATTCAACATGAAGCATCGGACCTTGACATCTGTGAGAGACAATCGTCATAGTGTTACTCTGCAATGTGAATGTCAAGTCCATGTTTTGGTGGTATTGTTGAGTTTAAGTGCTGTCAGCATTGAGGCTTCAGTCCTTAGTGCCTCATATATTAGTATTTATCAAATACCATGTAAGACCATCTTGCGCAAATAGGAACTGATTAGGGTTTCCTCTTGTCAGCTGTTGAGAGATAGGCTGCCAGGATGTTTGTCCAGATTGATCATGAGTCATGACTCACGTTGGCACCATATTCAAATGTGAAAACATATGTATCACTTTTATTTTCAATTATTTTAATTGCATTTGATATTCTTAAAATACCAAAATAGCAAACACAAACTAGCCTCCTAAACCGTTTATTACATATTTATCAGAAATGTTAGCTATTACAAACATATTCAAATGATCTCATGCAAATATATACTTTTTTTTTTTTTTAATTTGCATGTTTTAATGTCAAAGTATTTGTGTGAAAGACGAAACTACTGATTCAGTTTTTAGCAACTACTTTTAGTTACTTTTTCTTATTGCCTTCTTCGACTCTTGAACTCTTGTTGGGGCAGCACATGTAGGTCTATCTTCTTTGTGACATGTATTAACACTTGAACCGTTTTATTTGAATGTGGAAGCATTTGTGATATAGCTGACCTTGCAGATATGTTATTGTGATCTTATTGCATTTTCGAACCATTTTATTTGTCTTAGAAATGTTGCTTTGCTTTATTTTGCATTACATTAAGACATTTTGGTCTGCGTGTGTGCATGTGTGCATGTAACCCATTTTCAGCTTACAAGCTGTTGACTGGATGTCAGATGTGTGCAGTATAACACTGGCAATGTTTTCGTGCAGTAAAATGCAACGTTAAATACAGTCAGCGTGCCTTAGCAAGCTATAGAAACCAAAATGAGTGCAAATATGACAATGCTGTGCCTTAGGTTGTTTTTTCATACAGTGTGTTGACAGCATTTAAAGATATGGATACTTTTTTTCACGAGGTTAACCAAATATTGTGGCGCTGTAACGGTTGTGTAAACACTTCTCTCACAGACACACTGTTGCTTCATGCTTTGTGTAAACTCCATAAATAAAACTAACAGCTTCTTTTGTTACGTGTGTATAGTCAATATTCGCCAAAATGTAAGCTACAATACACTGCAGCCTTTTGTATTTGTTGATATTAATCAATTTTTTTGTCACGTGAAAATCATATAAAATACAATTTCAGTGAAATGTATTATGTAACATGAGCTATTCTTGTAAAGATCCAAAACTATTTTAGACGGTTCTGTGTAGTTAATATAGAATATATTCAACCAATGTAACAAAATGCATATAAGGGATTAAATAACAATTCCGAGACTGTACTGACTAATGAGGTGGTGATGGGTGCATGTGCTGACATCTGAGGATTTCTTGTTCCAATGGTCCAGGGCCAAAGTGTCTGGGTTTGGTCCAGTCGGCTCACTTGGGCCGTTTGGGTTGTGAGGTTCCAGCTGGGAGTCGACCCTCATGCAGATTCCTTGTGTTTGCCATGTGGTTCTGTCTTTGGTTCTTTAAAACCTGAATAAAAAGACATCAAATACATCTCAAATATTGAATGCTTACTTCAAATAATCAATTCAGCATTAAATTCCCATAAAGTTGGAAATTGTGAAAAAAAAGCTTGGTGCAAGGGAAACAAAAAGCAGTGGAAAAGATATCTGACTTTTAGTCCTTAGTGTGGGTAGCGCATCCTACATTTCCCATAATGCAACTAATAGTAGCTTCTCATTAGACTCTCCCTTGCTAGTAAATGCTATATGACCCTACACCACCCAGTTTGTAATGCAAGCTCTGTTATACATTTGTAGTCTACCCTGTGGAGTTTTCTTTTGGTGAACAAAGTCATGTGGGACCCACTCTTAAAAACAATACCCCATAGTGGTACAAATAGTCAAACTCCACAGGGTATACCTTTAACATAAACATTTGTGTGTAAAATTGGTATGGTGGTCCTTCAAAAGAGGCCAAAGTGTTACTGCCTACCTCTGGACTCTTGCTGTGGGTTTTCCAGAACTGCTCTATGGCGGATCCCTTGGTCCTATTAACGTAGGAGTTGAAGACTTGACGATGCGATTGTTTCACTTTTTTACAGATTTGCATATGCTTCTGTAATCTTTCGCTTGCAAACTTTCTGTCGCAGATTCTGCAAGGAAGGAGCTGGAGGCCAGTGCCTGTGCTAACTTCCTGTCTGAGCTCCTCCTGCTCCGGTCTGCTGGAGTGAGAAGGATGAGAAACTGGTGGAAGCAGTAGTCCTGCACTTCTGTGGTTTTCTGTTGCAACTTTATAAGACGTTTTCTGTTGATTAATTTGAGGCATGTCTCGCTCATCGTCTAAACCATACACCTCCTTATATGTCCTCTCCCTATGTTTCCTTTCTCTTGTCGAACCTTTATCGGTCATGGAGGTTGTATTTGGTTCTCTTTCTTTTGCTTTCTGTCTTCCATCCTGTGACTTTACACCTGTCTCTCCCCAAACGCCATTATCTTTTTCCTCCCCTCCTTTTCTTCTTCTTCTGGTATGCTCGTTCACATTTTCCCTAGAAATGTTAAGCTCTCCACTCACTTTTTGCACATGAGCTGTGATCTGATGAGTACCTTTATAACCTTTTCTATGCGCCTGGGAACTCTGTGCGTCTTCTTTATCTCTTATTTTCCACCTGGCCCTTTCTTCTTCATGTGTATTGCTTATTCTGTCCTCGTTCCTCTGATTTTGCCTGTTCATAAGTTGTTTGACATCCTCCTGTCTTCTTTCTTGCATCATCATTTCTGTTTTTCTTTCTGGTTCTCTCTTCTTCTGCTCAGCCAGCCTTGTTAATGTCTGAGCGTTTCCCCTCTCTGCTTGTCCCCTGTTGTGCCTCTGCTCTTCACTCCTTTGGTACTCACTTGCAGCAGCGTCTCTCTGGATTTTTCGTCTTATTTTGTCCTCAACACTCCACAGCTTCTCCTGCAGCATTAGCTCTTTTGCATGAATTGCTCTGGCCATCTGCAGTTCTCCACTGGGCAGTGGGTGCGAGTCTTTTCTTGAATGCCGTGATGCCGTGGTCTTTCTGGTGCCATTTGAATGGTACTCTGGGGGCAACAAAAGGCCTCTTGGTTGTTTTGTAATAGTGATTTTTTCAAAATCATACAGATCAAGTGAGTCTTGTTTCCGGGGGTTGGGAGGTCTTCTGTGGCTAACGGGCTTGTTTGGAAATGGCCGGTCTACTCCATCTGCTCTCCTACCAGGTACAACACCATGTTGTGCTTGAGTATAAACAATGCCTTGCCTTTTTCCTGCAATATTGGGCTGCCCTTGAGGACTGTGTCTTCTTTGTGGGTACGTGCTCATGACTTCATCTGTTGTCTTAAAGGTTGTATTGTTGTTAGATCTTTGCCAAAAACACCTTAGCCTTCCACACCAGCCGCTAAGGGTTTCTTCTCTGTATGATTTCTAAGAAGAAGAAAAGACAAGCAGAAAAAGAAAGAAGGTAAAAAGACAAAAAGGTTGGTGGATCAAAGCTGGTATCTACAGTGTGTAACTATTTGCATGAAATAAGAGCACAGGTGTGACCAAATCAACAATTATCACATGTAATCATTTTAGATACAGTTCCAGTGAAATGTGCTACAAATACATTTTTTAATTGTATGGGTCCTTAGATTGAATTTGACAATTCAATCTTGACCTTGACAACTGTTGACACATTGTTAGGTGCACTCACTTACTTGTTCTGTAGCTGTTTTTTTCTTCTTTTTTATACCAAATTGAGTAACACAGTCTTTATTAGCAGATGAGGTTTGCTAAGTTGTCATGCAACTGTTAATGTTTGCACCATTCTGACCAGGTTTGGGACTTCTTGTCCATTTCGCCTTAAGAGTAATCAGCAGATGAAGTCTCTTGATGAAGATTATGGTCAACAGCTCCACAATATAATATCTTGAGTAGAGTTTCTTTGACAAGTAGCTAGATGTTTCACTCCAAAAAATACCAAAGATAAAACAAGGGCAAATAGTAAGAAACCTCTGCAATATAACACTTTAACAAAACATTGCTGACATGGCAATTTCTTAGATAACGTCTGCTAGCCAAATGATAGAGGTCAATGTCAGATTAGTCTCTCTTTGACAGACCCTCCTCCAAAGATGTCAGATAAAATATAGCAACGTGGTATATCGTATATGGACTTATCGGTGGCTGACACATTTTCCCAAAAAAACGGTTTAGAATTTCCAACACTTACTGACCTTTTGAATGTCGTCTGAATTGAAATTAAAGTTGAGTTTAGCTAACGCTACAAATAAAGCCACTCGGTGACAGCTATGATAACTGTTGCGACTCCTTTTCCCAACGTTTATACTTGTTGCTTAGAAACCAAATATCTCGGGTGTTCTGTGATTGGTCCACTGAACATCACTTCCTGAAGCAGAGCCCCGTATGTTTCAAAATCGAGGTCCTTCGGAGCTGCTGGATAGCATAATACATCCGTGCTGGAGAGTCGTCCCACGGCTTCCTAACAATATTCAGGTGAATTATTTGACAGACAGCGAGCTTTCATGTATTAATACACCATGAATAAACAGTTAAACGTGTTAAGTATCTAGGTTGCAAACCGTTTGAACATACGTAGCTACATATACTACATACATTGTGTGTTAGCATAGCTTGTAGCAGCTATAATAACGTTAGTCCCTGCGATGTAGATATGTTCCTGGCATACACAACACAGCACCCAAGTAGCTACTGTCTTATTTCTCCGTTTCTAGGTCCACTATGGCCAACGAAGATCTAATTTCAGTGGATTATGAAATTTTTGGAAGAGTGCAAGGTGTATTTTTTCGGAAATACACTCAAGTGAGTTTGACAGTGATATAAAGTTAACCTACACATTAACAGTAGGCTATTTTTTAGTCTTAGTTTGACAATAAAAAACTCAAGGTTCATTCTCTAGCTTTTTCTGGAGCTTCCAACTGCATCTCACGGTCTTCCGGATGGAGTTATCTCAGTTCATTATGGTGGATGATAAAAACTAACAGGGCGGCGAGATGTGAATAAAAGCTCCAGAAGCTAGTAAGTGGACCTTGAGTTTTCGTGCTAAGTGTTATTTTAGTTTTAAGCTGGAACATGACAAGCAGTCTTTGTCCTATAAACAATGCTTAGATATCAAGACTGTTCCATCCTGTACAATTTATCTAACCAATATTCCCTTCCCAGTATCCCATCACAGCCACATTCTCCATCAGTATCCCACCTCTGCCATCTTCTAATGTGTTTAATTTTCCAGGCAGAAGGGAAGAAGCTTGGTCTGGTGGGATGGGTCCAAAACACAGGCGCAGGAACTGTTCAGGGGCAGCTACAAGGCCCATGCAGCAAGGTGAAAGAAATGCAAGTATGGCTGAAATCCACCGGGAGCCCCAAGTCAAACATAACCAAGGCAGAGTTCAAGAACGAGAAAACGGTCAATAGCCTAGAACACTCAACTTTTAACATAGTAAAATGAATTAACTCCTAGATTGTGCCTGTAATGTTAACTTTGAAGCAGATGTTTTATTTATTTAGCCTTTTCTTATTGGTTGGATTGCAATTCAATTCATGAATTAAAAAAAAAGATGTGTTAAGGTTATGTCTCCTTAACATCTACAATATGGAATTACATTCAATAAATGGAAAATTCCTTTCAGCCTGCTTCACATTGTATGCATTATATTGTAGGAACAGAAATACGGAAATATTTGATGAGGTGACCACATTATTTAACAGACTGAAAATCTGTTTGAAGGGGGTATTTGCAAACAAATCAGAATCCAGCAGACATGCTTCTGAGCAAACAGGTAATGGTATGCCCTTGAAATCCGTCACAGCTGTCTTCATCGGCCTGCCCAAAGACGTGACTGAAGGAGTGTGAGGAGAGCCTGATGAATGACTAAATACTTATCAGAATGCTGCTTCCCTCCTTTGTAAAGGACTGAACTCTGCAGGTGGCTGTGCAGAAACACTGACAAAATAGCCAAAGATGTAGAATAAATGTGTCCTCAATTTGTGTTAATTTGATTTATAAGGGAAATATTCATGAAGAATGTCACTGTTGATGTCAGACCTAATGAACAAGAGTTGCCAAGAGGTATAGAGGAAGGAGACATGGCATACAATATAAATATATATATATATAGATATATAGATATAGATATTGACTTAATATATGTAGGAAAGAAAGAGCTGTACATAAAGACAAAATATAACCGGCTATAAATGGAATTTTAATAAGATTTAAATGATTAAGTTGAGGGGCTGTCTGTTGTTAAACGTGGCTTCTTGACATCTCCTGACACTTCTTATTTTTCCATTATCTGGATTGTATGCAGTGTATGTGTGCGCAAATAAATGACGATATTTTTTTCTAGGCTAAATGAATAAGCGTTAGGCGACAATGTGCCTGTATTTGTTTCAACTTTAACTTGAAAATACAAGGATAACACAAAACCGTTCCTGAGTCAACTCATGAGATACAACACTTTGTACAGCAGGTGGCGGTGTGCACAATACAAGCTGATTGCGATTTGCCAACGACCAATAGAAAAAGACGACGGTTAAATGTGTAAGTCCAAAGTCCTTCACACCAGAAGATGGCACTGTTAGCTTTGGCTGTTAACGTTAGTTGCTACCGTCATCTCTTGTTACACGTTGACTGTAAACCGCTACTAAGATTTACTTTTTAGCATGGACTTCCGATAGTTTATTTTAATTATATTACTAAGCAGTGTAACATGTTATATACAGTCTATGACTGCGACTTTTAAAATGTCACTATCGTTGGAACCATAGACTGTTAATACAAAAAAAGTCTATGGTTGGAACCCATGGAGTTAGCTAGTGTTAAGCTAATGTTAGCAACGGCCAGTTTTAAGCGAGCCGACTAGCTAATGTATTACTGTGTAGTCGGTCGGAACAGGTAAGAGACTGAATATGTCAAGATAACAGAATTTAAAGAACACAATGATTAAGTGTTTGGCTAAAGAGGTTCAGGGGAAACTTCGCTCCGGTGTCGCTATCCCCTCGCTTCAGCAGTGTTTAGAGGAGCTTATCCTAAACAGCATCGATGCAGAGGCGACCTGTGTGGGAGTCAGGATGGACATGGATGCGTTCAAAGTTCAGGTAATCGACAACGGTACCGGGATAAACGCTGAGGATATGGAGTGCGTGGGAACCCGATACCACACAAGCAAATGCAGCTCTGTTGAAGACCTGGACAACCTCAGGTGGTATGGTTTCAGAGGAGAAGCCCTGGCAAGTTTAGTTTCTCTCGCCACTTTAGTTGAAATCTCATCCCGGACCAGATCATCAGTGAAAACTCACGTCAAAATCTTCAAGGATGGCAAGGGCATGGATGTGTTTGAAGCAGATACTGCTCGACCTTCTGCGGGGACAACTGTTGTTATTTGTAACTTCCTCCACAACATGCCAGTCCGGAGGAAGAGGATGGATGCTGTCCTGGAGGGTGAGAGGATCAGACACAGAGTGGAGGCTATATCTCTGATGCATCCCTCTGTGTCTTTCACCCTGAAAAATGACTGCACAGGAGCCATGATGGTGCAGCTTCCTAAAGCTAGAAACACCTACCATAGGTTTATTCAGATACACAGTCTTGGGCGAGCACAGAAACTTGGAGAAATCAGCTACACACATGGACAGTTTGAAGTGATCGGTTACATTGGCAAAGAAGGCCACTACAACAACAGCTTACAGTTCCTGTATGTAAATGACAGACTGCTGCTGAAAACAAGGATACACAAGCTCCTGAACTTTCTTCTACGCAGACTGAGCAGTTCAAATCAGAAAAATGGCAGTCCTGATGGGCAGTCTGCCATCCGGAGTCCAAAGCACAAACGAAGCCAAGAGCTGCATGGAGTATACGTCATCAATATCAAATGCTCTTACTCAGAGTATGACATATGTCTTGAGCCTGCCAAAACTCTAATAGAGTTCAAAGATTGGGACCGCATTTTGCTCTGTATCGAAGAGGCAGTAAAAGCATTCCTGAGCAGGGAGAATTTGGTGGCGGAGCTTTCTCAAGAAGACTTGGACTACTTACCTCCCGAACTGTTTGGCACACACAACACAGATAGTGGTAATGGTGGCCAAGCAACTAGCAGTGCTTCCACACTAGATTGCAGTATTGGAATGAAACTGGCATCTGATCCTGTTCATCGAAAGCGCAATGATGACTGTGTATGTGAGGACAATGTTAGCCGTGAGTCTGGTCAGATGGAGTGCAAAGAAGAGACTGAACAACAGGGGAAGAAAAAGATAACTGCAAATGAGTTTTTAAAGATAAAAAGTGAAGGAAGCATAAACAAAGAATATAGATATGAGCCACAGTGTGATCTGGCTAGTCTTGAACCTACATCTGATAATCACATTACTGAAGAAGTGGAGCCAACATTCAATGAATCAGGGGAAGGCTCACCAATGTTACATATGTCAAGTTCAGTCAGACAACTAGAAAGTGAAAAACTGGAACTCTCGAAAGAAAAAGAAATACTATTAAATAATGCTACCTCAACCAGCAACATGACTTCACTAGACAGCATCACTCAGCAAATTCAGCCTGATTTAAACAGTATTGAGCAACAGTTACCAGACTGCCAGAGCGCAGGAGGACATGAACATACTTTAGTAAGTAACAGAAAGATCAGTCTGTCTGATCCATACATTCACGAAAAGCTGCTGACCCAGGACCTGTCCCAAATCAATAAGTCAGCAGTTCAGCAGCAAATCTTAGCGCAGAAATGTGATGAGAGATTCTTTGCATCAAAACGCAAAATCTCACTGCATGCAGGCAATGACAGAATTAGTCAGAAACCATGCAAAGACTTCACTCCAATAATTCCCCCAAAAATTCCCAGACTTGCAACTTGTCAAAAGTTGGCTTTATGCAAGGAGTCTGGATCCCTTGAGAAGTTTAGAAGAGTATATGGAAAATCTGATGAACTAAAATTACCCTCTCAGAATAACACTAGACTTCCTCGTACAGACAGCTTTGTTTTGAAGTCCCAGAATTTGTTGGTTTGCCGGAAAGATCAGCAAAATGGTGGAGTTATAGAAACGGAAACAGAAGAGACACAGAGCATCATTCGAAGCCCACCAACCCTCTCAGCATTCACCAGGTTAAAACCAGTCTCAGGGCAGAATAGAGGCAAAACATCTTTGGCAGCTAAACTCAACCATTTGAAACAACACAGGACAGACGATTCAAAAGTATTAAAACACCTGTCCAGGACTGCTTTGCAGGACAATACCTGTCATAGTAGTAATGATGGTAGCCAAAACGGCAATAACAACGAGAATGACTGTGGTTTGAATCCTGAACCAGTCCCAGGTTGCAGGGCAAATCCTCTGCTGGCTGAGAGGGAAGAGGCTACGACATCGGGGGACTGGCTTCATCACTACGATACATCTGTGGGAAAGACAGTTTATGTCAACAAAGTGACTGGACTCAGCCGATATGAAGACCCACCTACTGAAGAAACACAAGTGTGCTGTACATCTGATGTCTCCAATATGGCTGTTAGTGTCATCTCTGAAACGGGTGAGTTAGTATTTTTTCCTGTGCTTTTCAGCAGGTTATATTGACATGATAGTAACTGGAAGTAGCACTCAACATTAACCAAGAATACCTTCCCTGTCACCGTTGTTCCTGTTCCTTAAACTGTAGGGATGGAACACAGATGCTACCCATTTCAGGTGGATCTAGTGTTGCCCTTCCTACCAAAATCCAGGACAGAGAGAGTGATTAGTTCAGGGCTTGATGACAGAGGTACCCCACAGATGGATCAGATTGCAAACTGTAGGGTGCCTAACACACACACGCACAATATACAAAATGTAATATTGTCTTGTTTGTGTTCACGTATGGTCTTGTCTGTCTTAACAGATGCCAATGGCGAGAGCTCCAACTCACTTACGTTGTTGTACTCAAAATGGAATAATCCCGTATTTGTTCGACCTCCTACGGTAAACAAAACTTGTGTGTTTACTTTGTACAGATTTTGCATAGGATTAAAAATATGTTCTAAAGTTTAGTGTCTCAATACACTTTCCAAATTGAATTTTAATGCTGTTTAAATGATACACTTTGAACTCTACTGTGCCAACAGGTTGGTGTGGACATATCAAGTGGGCAAGCTGACGGACTGGCTGTCAAGATCCACAACATCCTGTTTCCATACCGTTTTTCTAAGGCCATGATTTGCTCAATGAAGGCAAATTTCTCTTTTGGTTTCCTTTTAAATGTTTGACAAAATGTTCTTTATAATGCTTTTAGCCATTTTACCTTCATTGATGTTATGAAGTAATAGCTATTTAATTAACTTATAGGTTATTCATCAAGTGGATAAGAAGTTCCTTGCATGTCTTATCAATACAAGAGAGGAAGAGCCTGCAGCACTCAATGAAACTGAAGGTATAGACAGTTACCTCACTTCATTTAGTCCTTTGTTGTTTTTATCAGCATCTCATGCATTTGATATTGAAACCCCAGGAAACCTTCTGGTGCTGGTGGATCAACACGCTGCACATGAGAGAGTTCGACTTGAAAATCTAGTTGCAGGTAAAAACAAACGCACAATGCACAGTATTAATATTAAGAATGAAATGTTAAATTAACAATGCTGTTGCTGGGACCCTGATGTTCTGTCATAGATTCCTATGAGGATGACCCAGATGCGCCAGGGGAGAGACGTCTGTGTTCATCAACCATTTTGCCACCTCTCGAGATCCGTGTAACAGAAGAAGAGCTTAGGCTGCTTAGGTGTGTTTTTATTATATGTACAGTACAACAAGCTAATAGGAATACCTGTAAAAAACAGTACACTTGGCGGAAAGGCAGATACTACTGAGCTTGAGAATATAAATATGCTAAGTAAGTATGGCAAAAGAAACTTCATCCAATACTTGTTGATTTTCAAAAAGTTATTGGCCGAGCCTAGCACATCTCATGTGACGAGGTGTGTGTGTGTGTGTGTGTGTGTGTGTGTGTGTATGTATGTATATATATATATATATATATATATATATATATATATATATATATATATATATATATATATATATAAATAAGTCAGCATCTGATTTTTGATAACAGAATGTTGCCAATTTTAGGATAAAATGTCTTTTTTTTTTGGAATGCTTGATGACTAGTTAGTCTACTAATGGCTGATGCAGGACCTTGGTTTGTTGGTCCTTTTTTTTTTACTTTGGTGCGATTGTCATTGCTTGATGGATTACCTTACCCTGCAGTTGGCCTTTAACTGGTTGAGGTTTAAGAGCTCGCTGTCTGCTCTGTACTACAACGGAGACACCCAGCAGCAGAATTTGGCAATGAGATGAAGGATGGTAACAATAAAGATGACAAAAAGGGCGGGTGCAGTGATGCAGCCTCATTTCACCCCCGTTTTAGCTGTTACGTAGCACTTTGGCTCCCATGCCATCATTCAGTAGCATCAGCACTCTATTGCTGTGCCAACCTGTATTAATAGTAGCGTGTACACCGTCAAATGCCTCCCAAAGTTTTGTTGACTGCATTTTTCTTGTAATTGGAGCACAGTCAAAAAATCATGTCAGTTTTTTCAGACAGTGGAAGGAGTCACTACCTTATTTGGACAAGGAGGTAATGGCTCTGTAACTGCATCAATCTGCCTTATTTCCATCTTGCATCTAGCATTATTGTTGAGCAGTGTTTTCTGTATTGTGGACCCTTCCTCTTACAGGTCTTGTCAGGCACATTTGCGGTGTTTGGGCCTGGAAGTGAAGTTCTCACAGGCAGCAGATCCACACGTTTTTGTAAGGAAGGTACCACTGTGCTTCATGGAAAAGGAGAGTAATGAGATCAGGCGGGGGAGACCATCTGTTATCAAGCCTATTGTTGAGGTAAGACTTTCACATTAAGACCATCTATTGTATCGCTCATTTAGCCATAAGGCATCACCTTATGTTTACCATTTTGCTTCTCCCCCCAATAACCACACATCAGGAGTATCTTCAAGAGCAGATTGAGGTAAATCTCTTTTTGAGGCGCTAAACCTTTTTGTGGGGGGAAAGTATCTTATTCAATAAAGGGTAAAATGTATCGTTTCTTATTCTTTGTCTCAGTTACTTCGCTCAACTGGTCGAGTGAGAGGAACTCTGCCTCTCACTGTGCTGAAGGTGCTAGCCTCCCTAGCATGCCATGGTAAGGTTACATTTCTTCTCTCCATCCTTCAGTTTACTTTTTCTTCATTGATGTGTAAAAGAAATTATTATTCTTTTGAGTTTTATTATCATTTTACATTTCCTAAATACTCATTTTCTGTATGCTCTGTGTCTTTGTGTTGCTGCATACTGTAGTCTCATTTAGTGTTTCCTGTGACAGGACAGCACATTCCACCAGAGCACAAGTGACACCATATAGCCTACATGCACGCGGCAGGAAGAAACTGTTTTGTCATAGGATAAAGTGGATGTTGCTTGAAGTCTGTTGTCCAATGATAATAGACTATTGTAAAGAATCCTTTTAATAGGATGAGAAGAGATTCGGTTTTGGCTGTATTCCAATCAGAAAGAAGTTCTTTGTCTCTAAAACAGTACAAAATCAATGTGCACAAACTTTTCTTTGGGAGCTGCCTTGGAAAACTGAACTGATAAGACTTGGTGACATTTCCTCTGCAGCTTCCCTGTAATTAATTACATAAACTATTTGAAATACTCACCTTTAACCATCTCTGTGCTTTTGTGTTTTAATATTCCACTATCTATGGGAGCTAAGAAAATCTCCATAACAGATGATTCAATATATTTCAGTTACATTGAAATCTTAATACGAATCACATATATACATGTATGCATTAAACAGGTGCCATCAAATTCAATGACAGCCTGAGTAGAGATGAATGCTGCAGCTTGGTGGCGTCCTTGTCCTCCTGCCAGCTGCCCTTCCAGTGTGCCCATGGCCGTCCCTCCATTGCTCCCTTAGTAGACACCCTCCATTTGGACAAAGACGAGAAGGTACCACAATGGAAAAGCACATCTGAACTTTGTACCAAAGGTACTATTCAAGGCATTTTACAGCACAGCAATTTGGTGGTGACTACGCATTCTTGTCCCCTGCAGGAATTACAGAAACCCAACCTCCAAAAGCTAAGAAGAATGTATAAGGCGTGGGAATTATATGGAAATAGATAAGTGGGTGTGTATTTTATTTTGAATGTGTAGTTTACTGTCAACTAAATAAATTGTAACTCATAACTCCCTGATTAAATGTAGTTTATTATTCAATATAATTAGTCAAATTCCTCCCCAAAGCCCTGTAGCAGAAACCTTTTGTTTGTAAATTCATAGGAAGACTTTGCTATTTATATAAACGACATATTGTCAGAACGTGATAACATTTAGTTTGGTAAGTACACAAAAAGAGGAAATATTAAAATAAAAGGAAGCAAAAGCACCATTCTTAAAATAAATAAAGAGAGATTCTGGTGAGCACAACAAATGATTTAGGAAAAAACAACAAAAACATCTTCTTTTTTTTTTCTTCAAATGAACCCTTCAAATAAAACATGAATGAAATGTGATCCATAATCAGAAACCCAGCAAAAGGCACATTGTAGGGACCATGTTCCCAAACGTGTAGTTCATCAGGATCCAGGTTGTTTACTCAATCAACTTCCTGGTCTTTAAGAATCGTCTCAAATAGAAAGTCTGCCACGTGGCCAACGCAAGAAAACAGCAGACGGAGGTGATGCTGAAGAGCAGAATTTGCATATTGGTGGATTCTGTTTTAAGACAGGAAACAGCAGTTAAATAGTGATTTTTATTTTTTATTTTTTTTATTTAACACTTTAGTCAAGGTGATCGTTTTAGGGCAAAAACCCTGCTGTGACATCACACATAGGAATTTGGCCAAAAGAGACAATGTAAACACAGAAGGAGCAGTGCAGGTGCAATGTTCTGCCCAAGTGGTGATTTACTTATTCACTAAACATTTTTGCTCTATTAATTTACTTATTTGTTTGTTGCATCTCTTCCCCTCGTTTCTTCAAGTGGATAAAGTCATCTGCAACGGACTGTGAGAGGTGCTCAAGATGTCTTAGCTGGGCCTCGGGGTGGGGGGTGGGGGGGCAGGGCAGTCTCGCTTTTTAAATCTGACAAAGAGGTTGCAAGAGTAATAGTTATCAAACATGTTTAGATGCTGGGATCTCTCTGCATCATCTTTCTTGCTGCTGTCACAAAGTTCATCATGCATTGAATTATCAGCAGTAGTTTGGATTAATACTCATGATATTTGAACGGTTTAAGGTTTTGATTAGAACAGTATTAACACGGTCCCTCACCTCTTCGGAGTTCTATGCTTCCAAGCCGTGCTCAATGTCCAGTTGAACCAGTTGGTCTGGGACCCACCCACTGCCTAATGACATATGTTATTTGACAGAAAATAGTTAGGATTTTGCCTCACTTGGATCACCCCAATCATGTGTCTTTGGCCTCCATAGTCAACCACCAATAATTTATAAAGTGTCCATTTGAGTTGGAATATTCCTTCTCTCACTTATAATTAATTGAGAAAAGATTGCATTTCTTTCATATTTTAAATTCTTTATTTATTTTTCCAAAACCTCACACACCCATTGGAGATCTGCTGTTGAAGCAAACGTCAAACTGGTCATTATTTTCTGTGGCGAATGAAAAGTTCCCTTTTGTGGCATTTTCCTGGGTAAACAATATGTAACCAAAAGAATCCGTGATCTGAGGAAAGAGTTAACTGAGGGACTTTGGTACAACCTCTCAATGATCAACTCGGTGGGGCACTGGGCCAATGAAGTAAAGCTGGATAATAAACCAATATTATATTGATATCCTGATATAAGACTAGACAAGTGTCACCCCGCCCCCCATTTAATACAAATTAAACACTGAGTATTTACAAGAATGTCTATACATTTTTTGTATTTGTAATCTTGCATTTTTGACGTTAAAATACAAAGTCTTTACTTGCCAAGACAAACAGTCTAGAAAGGTTTGCCATATGTTACACCTGAAGTAAGTTCACGTACCTTCAAATGAGTTGTAGCCTAGAGACCAACACATTTTTGTAGATGTTATCTTGTAGACATTTTCCAGAGTTGGCCGGCAGGTAGAATGTAATAGAAAACATCGGGTCCAAAGGGACAGCGATCAGCAGGAAAACGCAGAGTCGAGACATGCTGCTAGAGTGAAGGATGATGCTGCTCCTGTCAAACGCAGTCCCCGCCCCCCTCGTTCTCCTCCCTCTAGTTCCGGGTCATTTCACGTGACCTCTCCGCCCCCACATAGGCTACCTCTCCTCATCACCACCCCCTTTTCACCTCTTCCTCCCCAAGTAAACAATTCCGCATCAGTTCAATTATGTCTGCTCGCAGCTCTCGATTCTTATCTTAGAAAAAGGCCGCCCTAAAGTGCTGAGTTTACCCAGAGCTCTGTCAGAAGTTAAAAATATGGGATATGTTCATATATGAAATGGGGAGAGGAATATGCAAACTGAGACAATATGTAAACTATAGTCGACATACTATATTTTTGAAATGATCGTGCAAAATGCGTCGCGTCGACCTTGCAATTAAATTAGCTTTTACATTAATAAACAAAATCCGTGGATGTTCGGCTATTTATGTAGCCTACTCTTAATCGCTTAAGTGTCTTTTAACTCTTGAATAAATGAATGCACCAGGACATCAAGTTTTTTTCGCCCAGGAAAGAGCTACATTATGTATGTGATTAAGTGTATTTATAAATAGGCTCACGTTTCTCACCCCACATTGCATTCATATGAAGCCGATATTTGTGAATGGGAGTGAAAAGCGTGGCTTTCGTGCGGGGACGACTTTATTACCAGTTCTAAGAAATGTTATAACATATTATTCATGGAGGAAATATAGAAGAGAGAGAGAGAAAAAAAGCTTTTTTACCCCGAAATGTAGGCCTGTGTGGAAGTCAGTCTGACCACCTTCCCCCTCCGCGGATGGTACGGTCTTGGTTCATTCATAAAATTCTAGCAGAGCATAAAAGGAGGGGCTTGCATTCAAGTCGTCCAGTTACCAGGTATATACCTGGAGGAAAAACCCGAGCCGCTCTGCCCAGCTGAAGGCCAGAGTCATATTTGTCATTGATCAGGACTTGTTTTTTTCCCTCGTGATTTATCATAACAACCTGACGGCCTGACATGGATTCAGTTTCCCCCACCTGCCGGACAGAGTCTCCTGTCGGGACACTCTTCGAGAAGACGCCAGAAGAGGCGAGCTCTCCAGCTTCCTCTTTAGAGAGTAATGCAAAGGTATGAATGGCTTTGTTGATCATACATTCAACACGCAGTCTAGGAGGCGCTCCGTTTACAAGCAGGTTAAACAATGCCTTTTAAGGGGTTCACAGACTAGATGCTTTTTTTTTTATCTTCGTGGTGGGGGGAGGGGAGGTGGAACTGATTGATAGGATTTTAATTAACTGGGTGCGCTTAATTTTTAAACATCATTTTTGACACACGTGATATATAATTGGACCAGGAATAAATAAAGGCAGAAACGTGACAAATTGGCACCGTTGTTCGGGTTGTTATGATCCCGACGTCCTGGGACCAAATGTGAGCGTGTCGATGCAGCGGTTCATTGAGAAAAATAAATCCATCCAGGAGACTCCACAGCATCTCTGCGTCAGTGTTGACGTCAGAAACAATGATAAAGTCAAATATTGATCTGGAGAAGGCTATTTCTGGTTGGGTATATTTCAAGATAATATAACACATCCAGGCTACCCTCTGTTTTAGACTCTAAACATGATTTGTAGGTTTATTGATGATTGTCATCACAATAACATCCACTTCAACCAGCATGGGAATAGATTTATTTAAAAAAAGAAAAAAAAATCTCTATTATAGTCCTCATTGTCGATTTTTTTCCTCCTTTTTTCCCCAGGAGCTCTGCCGAGACATGAGCGTCGAAGACACCCCATTTGTTCCAACAGTCACTGCAATTTCCTCTACCCCAGATTTCCAGTGGATGGTCCAGCCTACGATTATTACATCTGTCTCCCTGTCTCTGGGTAGCAAGCAAGCCAATGAACCACAAAGCTCTCACCAGGCAACACCCAAAGTGGGCGGGAACAAGGGCAAAAATGCTGTCAGAAAGGGGAAAACAGAGCAGGTAGGTTAGCTCAGATGAAGTCTACCTGCCATTGGACAGAATAGTCAATACTGTAAATTTACATATAAAGATCTGAATTCCTTGTGTGCAACAGTGCTATTATGCATGCTCCTCTGGTGCTGTATGCTGGCTGTGTGCCTTCCTTACAGTCAATTTATATTCAGGTCACAGCAAGTCTGCAACAATGGTCTATTTTTAGACGCATTGCAGCGAAACATGGTTTTGCCATTCTTCAGAGGGGTGAACTGGCAATGGATGTAGCGGATTAGAGGATGAAATGGCTGGATTCTTCAAGGTAATAACTGAATTATTTCTTTCACATCCCAGCTGTCTCCAGAGGAGGAAGAGAAAAAGAGGATAAGGAGGGAGAGGAATAAAATGGCTGCAGCAAAGTGTCGCAACAGACGGAGGGAACTTACTGATACACTGCAAACTGTAAGTAAACAGTGATGCATGTACTCAGCTGTCATCAGCACACACTGTTTGTTTGTGTTTTCCAATGTGGATGATTCTGGATGTCGATCTATCTGAAGGAGACCGATAAGCTGGAGGAGGAAAAAGCAGCCCTGGAGACGGAAATAGCCAACCTCCTCAAAGAGAAAGAACGACTTGAATTTATCCTCGCCACACATAAACCAGGGTGCCAAATGTCAGAAGAGTTGGAGTCTTTTTTCCAGGAGCCCACGGGGTCCCCAGGGCTACCGCCCAGTCCAGACGAGGACAGACTTCCAGAGGATGGCACACAGGAAGCTCCTTCGCTCCAGGACATGGACATCCCCAGTGATCCGTCCACAGCAATCTCTGGGAACTCCAATATCTTGCTGTGTGCCAGTGCTGAAATCAACATCTGCGATCTTGAGTCGTCTCTGGACATTAAAGAGGGGCTGCTGGAAAATATGTTACCCAGTTTGGAGGAGAGAACCCCCATGGAGACAGCTCGATCCGTGCCTGACATAGATCTGAGCAGTTCTCTTGGGGTCTCGGACTGGGAGACCCTGTACAAGTCTGTTTCCAGCGACCTGGAGCCTCTCACCACTCCTGTGGTGACCTCCACTCCCACCTGTAGCAGCTACCTGTCTGTGTTCACATTTGCGTGTCCCGAGCTAGACTCTCTCACAGAGGGACTAGACAGTCATAAAGGTGGAGGGGGCAAAACGGAATCTGTTGATCTCCTCAACTCTCCAACTCTCCTAGCCTTATAATGTACAGAGGGAAGTGATCCGTGTGATCTCTCTGGTTTTTCTGTTGGCAGGTTCCTGACTTTGAAATGACATGAACAACATATGCTGTAACACTTCAAGGAATACCTTCATGAAATGTCTTGTGTGTGTGACTAAGCAAACATATTAACTTTCTCCAGATACATAGCCAACAGAGTGATGTAGCGAAAGGCATGGCTTTTACAGGAGGGTTTCATTTTAAAACGCATGCCGAGAAATTCCAAATAATTTTCAGAACTTCTATATATCTGATCTGTTACTAGATCTAAGATGTAATGTGGAATTTAATGTATCAGTATGGTTTTGTGTTTTGGTGTCAACAGTGTATTGATTGCTGTAAATGTTGTATTTACATATTCATCTACGTTAAGTACCTACATACCTCAATGTCATCAACTGTGGTTTGACCTCATTGAAAGTTTTCCATGAAAACATCCAGTGCTATATACTATATATCTTATCAAGATGTACCTTATGATTTATTTTTTTACCTTTCAGATTTTGATTTATTTGTTAAATTTAAAAGTCAAAACGAGCATTGATTGCTTATCTATGCTGCTAAATAATTACAATAAATCTACATTCAGAGTGGTGTTTGCAATCTGTCTCCTAGAAATCTATTTCTATATCAAGGTCAAAATATTTCAATGATCAGCTTGCATGTTACATTTACATGTTATTCTATTAAATTATAAGGTTATATTCATACAAAGGACCTTAGAGTAGTATGCACATAATGTGCAAGGCAGAGTTAAGGTAAAAGTGTTCAATAAAAAATTGAATCACTGAGACCTCAGTATATCATAAAACCTAGTAAAAAATGATTTAAGCTTTTATATTTTCATATTGTCTCTTGGCATGTGTATTGGGCTGACTGTAGATGAGTAGTTCTACTGTATTTTCAGTGCAGGCCTCCATCTGAGCCATATTCTGTCGTTGCAGTACGCAACCTCAGTGTTTCTTTATGGGAGGAGCGGTGCGACTTCCCCACTTCTGCTCCCACTATGTACTTTTTTACATCCCTGCTTACGTTTGGCTGGCATAGCCTAATTTCCGCATTCCCAAATCCTCCCAGATTGGGATCACGTTTTAAATCGGTCTGATGCAACGATTTCCACTTTTTAAAATCTACTCTCGACCCTCGGCTGACCAGAAGAAAGGACATTTGTTGCACCTGGGATCAAAGTCAGGTCGGTAAACAAAACTTCATAAGTCGAGAGCTGAATCAGTTTTTACATACTGAACAGCTTATTGGCGCGCCACGCATAGGTCCTAACGAGCATAGTTTGTGAGCAGGCAGCGAGAAGGTCTGTGATGTTTTGGGTTATATGGTGCTTTTCACTGCAGTCTCTGAGTTTTACGTGGGATTTTGTTTGGTGTTCAAAGTAGACCTGACAACTTATTTAGCATGCTACAGAAAGATCGTTTTCTTTTGTTTGCATGCTCCTCTTACATGGAACCACGGCGTGCACAATTCAGAACAAAATGTTCTTAGTTAGAGCTGTCTATCCTTTACATTGGTGTTGTGTATTGCTTCCTAAAATGTGATTATCTAAAGCGAAATCCGCTGGAAAAGAAAAGCTGTAACGTTTTATCCCTGCAGCTCTCTGAAGGGAAGACAAGGTTACGTAAGATAAATGCCGCACTGAAGAAAAACTTCCGCTTTCAAGTTGACCAATGGCTTCAGTGTGCACTCGCTGCAACACAATGCAGTCGACTTAAGATGACTACACATATTCCTAAACTACTGATAATAACTAACCGGAAGCTTTCTCATGTAAAGGTTCAACACAAATAACTATGATACAGTCTAATCAGTATAAGTTAATTGACTTCTTGGTCCTTTAGGGTTATAATAAAGTTACAATTATTAGAGTATGGTAAATAGCTGTTTTAATCATACCTTCACTGTAGACAATAATATATTCAAATGGTCATTGATCCATATTGTAGCCTATGGTTTTTATGAAAACGTTTAAGAACTATGGTGTTAAGGTGGCTTTGTCTTTTGCTTTTGCTAGTGTTTTTGTGAGCATTTCAAACCAAATGTCTAATGCATGTAATTACATATTACTTCAATTTAACTTGCACAGTTTTTAAGACAAATTTGCCTATCATGCAAGCATGGCCTGCAGAGTTCAGAGGCCTTTGTCTTTTTGACCTGTAGTTTGGGGATGTGTGAAAACTGACAGTTATTTCCCAAGTGTGCTTCTCATGTTCATCTATTGGCATACATACACTCCTTCCTTAAAATTCCCATACATTTGTCTTAACAGATAATAACAGCCTGCTTTCTGTAGTGGTATGTATATCAGATATTGCCTGTTTATTTCTGTAGTGTGGGCTACATGTCTCTGAGTAATTGACCTTAGATAGTAGTTTTTGGCTGCATCATGTGGCTTGGAAATCTGCTGAGTTGCTATGTAATTTCCTGTATTTGGCTGGTTTGCGCTCACACACCTCTCTCAATGTCTTTGGATATTTTTAAATGTTCACCTTCAGCATTTTCAAATTGGGGCATTTGCCAGTGTGCAAAACAGTGAGTAAACTGTTTCAACTTTCAATCTTTCATGTGGCTAAACCAAACCAAACAAGTTAAATTTGGGTTCATACTTTACCACATTATGCTGAATTTTGGCAGCCACATTTTACTCCCCTGACATCAAGTCTCCATAAGGAGGACACCACGGCTAACAGATATTTCTTGGGAACGGCTTCTTGAAATAAAAGGGGAAACTGCCCACGTCTGCTTTGTACCCTGTTCATCTCTCTTTTGATCTCTGGGGATTAAATAGGTTAAATTCTTGCCAAGAAAATAAGAAATATGAAATAAGAAAAATAAGAAAAATAATAAAATGGCCTAATGCGAGCAGCCTCAGCATCCAGCTCCTATAACAGACCAGCAATTCATCACAGTAAGGCCAGTCTGACTGCTAGAAAGGAGCAGTGCACCTCAGGCAAATGCTTTCTTGAAGCTCTGTAACAGACTGCAGGTCAAATAAAGCACTTACATGTGTATTTGCCTCTTTTCTCTTCCTCTTTAGCTGTGGTCACGACCGAGTCTGACACGATGCCAGGACGAATCCCAGATCCCTCTGTGACAGCAGGCTCCCTGCCCAGCCTGGGCCCCTTGGCTGGGATCTCAGCCACCACACTGACTGACAAGCTCAAATTTGGGGACTTCCAGGAGTTTGGTACAATGCTGTCACCTCTGCACTTCCTGGACAGTCTGGGGAAGAGGCCCCTAGTGATCAAAGCAGAGGTATATGAAACATTGATGAGCTGATAACTAGATCATGAACATCATAAACAGTACATTTTGAAGTTTTTACTCAGTTTGCATGCTTGCTTCTTATCTGACGTTTGAACATTAATGGAATTAATGGAATGGGATTATAAAGAAGAGATGCAACAAACCAAATACAGTATTTCAAATGTACCATACAGATTCTAAACTTAACTATGTATAAAATGTGCCTTATATATCATAAACAGGTTTGCCTGAAGTGAAAGCACCTTGGCACTTACAGCGTTGTGTCATATCTTAATCAACAGGTCCACCTAGTGGACATAGTTGGACATGATACTGTTGTATCACTTCAAGAATAAAAATGCTCTCATACCAATAGTCTCCTTCATTAAACATGCATGCTGTGACTGAGACAGATCAACATGCATGCAAAGTAAGTAGAACATACAAACATTGTTAGTTCTTTATTTAGCATTTCATTGGTTATTGATAATGGTATTAAAGAAGGCACGGTCAAAGCATACTTCTGTTATCGTCAAATAAAGATGTGATATAAAGAAGGCGAGATGATATTTTGTACTCATTTCAGCATCATTTTGTACTGAAACATGAAGAGTCTCCCAATGTGCAGCAGGTCCATCACAACTTAGCCTCAAACCTTTTTACCTGCACTGCTGTTTAGAGAGATGAAGAGGACGACAGGAGGAAACGAAGGCGAGAGAAAAACAAAGTGGCTGCAGCTCGATGTCGAAACAAAAAGAAAGAGAGAACAGATTATCTACAAAAGGTGAGACACACCTAGTTAATCACTTTGTCAATATTTTCAAACGCTCACATATTTATCTTATTGCCAAAACAACATTGTCTCTGTCTTTGCCTCCTTTTCTCTCCACCCTCTCACAGGAATCAGAGAGACTAGAGATGTTAAACTCTGACCTTAAAGCCCAGATTGAGGAGCTGAAGCTGGAACGACAGCAACTGATCCTCATGCTTAACCGACACCGCCCCACCTGTATTGTCAGGACGGACAGCATCAAAACTCCGGAGAGCGAGGCCAACCCCCTGCTGCAGCAACTGGAGGCCAAGTGAAGGTGCGATGACTTTCTACAGTTTACAGTTGAGAAGAAACCGCCAACTAGCAGCACTTAGCTTTGGGCCTCAGCCACAGATGAGATCCAGCTGAGTCCTCCCACCTTATCTCACAGAGTGTTACGCCATAAACTGTGGATGTGATTACATCGGACACTGCTTTGGCGGTTAAATCAAACTTCTTGTTTGTCTCTCTTTCTTTCCCATGTATTTGTAGTTGTGGTCATCAGACTCCAGCCACTATCAGTATGAAGTTAAACAGAAAACACAACATAGCTATTGGCACATTACTTTACATAAAGTTAGTTATTTATGGTGGATTTGTACTATATTCCTCCTTAGCTTTAGCCATCGCTTCATTTCCAGCAGCTAAAAAATTATTTTTCCACTATCGAAAACATCAGTGTTTAATATCAGCTCAGTCATTCCAGTCATTAATTTGGTGATTTAGAAATGAACATCTTTTATTTGCTGATTTCTTCTGATATTAGGAATTTGAAATGAAATGCATCTAGAAGAGGGCAAATAGGTAGGCTTATTAGACACATTTAGTTTGATTTGCTTACTCAATAAAAAAAAAAAAAAAGAAGTAAATTCTTTATTTTTCTTAAGCAAGTACTTACACCCGCAGCCAGTCAGAAGCCTTTTTACTATAATAACCTTCATGAGTCATGATCATTTTTGTTTTTTCATACATTTGGTGGCAGAGTGGTTGATACTCTTTCTTATTCCTATGTTTTGGCGCAGGCGTCATGTATGCACATATATTATATATATGGACTTTTTACATTGTAAAATGTACATTGTATTATTTTCTGTTACCATATTGTTACTACCAATGTTTTTTTTTTTTTATACTTTTGTATATTATGTTATATAAGCATATAAGCTATCACAAAATGTCATTTGTATTTCCTTAAGAAATAAATGTTTGGTTTGTTTTCTTACTGGAATTTCATCCAGAAAAATTGAAAATGTGTTAATCATGTATTATATGTTGGGTCAAATTTTTATGGAGAAAATATTTATTCATAATTCAAATTGAAAGTCCAAAGAGAAAACGAAGCGAGATCAAATTAAAAATATTATTTGACTACGCTACTAGGAAAAATCATGCCATAATTGAAAAAAGAAAAAGGAAACTGAAAAAGCAAAGTTGATATGTAAAATGATTTATCTTTTGAATTTTCCATTTGGCTTTGCCATTTGGATTTAATATTTGGCTTTTCAATTTCAATTTAACATTTGGCTTTGCCATTTGGATTTAATATTTGGCTTTTTAATTTCAATTTAACATTTGGCTTTTCAATTTCGATTTAACATTGGCTTTTCATTTGGACTTGACACATGTCAATATAAATGAGGAGGCGTGGCCCAAAGGCTGGTGGGAGGGTCTGAAACAAAAGGGGTGCAGAGGCACCTTATGAACAGCAGGGGGAGCTGACTGCTGGGGAGCACACTGTTGAGGAGCATCTGTCTGCAGCTTCGCCACCAGGCTGACTTGGCCTCTTGTTTCACATGATAGAAACTGATGATGTAGGCTAAAAACAAACGACATTTCATGCAACAACAGTGAGGTTTTATGTAGTTACTTGCTTGCATAAAAAAAGTCTGAAATTGGAAAAGGAAATGGAAAAAAAATGGAAATTATATAAAACAATCAATTCTATAATCTAGATCAGGAGTTTGCTGTAGCAGCAGCAGCAAACAACTGGAAACTTTTTTACAAATTTTGTCTGCTATTTCACCACTAAATTCACTTCTGAGACTTTATTATGCGAGAAATTAACTGTGTAGAGTTTGAATATGGGCAGTTTTACAAACATTGATGGCCAACTGCACATTTTCTCCGAAGCTGTCAGAAGCTTCAGTCTGACGGGACGCCTCCCTGCTGTCCGGCCAGTGATGCTCACAGACACTGCTGTCAGCTGGAAGTCTCTCAATAGAATCATGGACAAGTTTATTTCCTGAAATATGGCTTGTTTTCCGTTTGAACACATTGTCATCAATATTAACAAGGTTTAAAATGACCCATTTTTCAAATTTGGATATCGTTTCAAAATCGGAAATCAAATGAACGAAAAAGTACACGGGCTGTACAAAAGGCCGCCAATCAGGAGTGATTGTTGTGAATACATGTCGGAGAATAGCGCAGACACCCACCTCACCCCGCACGCACCACCCAGAGAAAAAAGTGAGAGAAAGAAAAAGGAGAGGTCGCAGTTTGGACGATGACTACCCGGTTGAGATTGTGTGTGGGTGCGTCCTTGAGATCTGATCACACACAAACACACGTAGCAGAGCTACCCACACCCATGTTTCTACTGTTGCTTAATTAAATAAAACATCAAAAGAGAGAAGTTGTCTCCGTCTGTGTTTTAAACAGACACCTGGGGCGAAGTTGGAAACCAGAATCAGCTTTAAATACAGTCATAATCTAGTCCTTACTAACATGGGCCCAATTATAGTAACTACATGAAAACTTCACTGTTGTTGCATGAAATGTCGTTTGTGTTTAGCCTACATCATCAGTTTCTATCATGTGAAACAAGAGGCCAAGTCAGCCTGGTGGCGAAGCTGCAGACAGATGCTCCTCAACAGTGTGCTCCCCAGCAGTCAGCTCCCCCTGCTGTTCATAAGGTCCCTCTGCACCCCTTTTGTTTTTGACCCTCCCACCAGCCTTTGGGCCACGCCTCCTCATTTACATTGACATGTGTCAAGTCCAAATGAAAAGCCAATGTTAAATTGAAATTGAAAAGCCAAATGTTAAATTGAAATTGAAAAGCCAAATATTAAATCCAAATGGAAAAGCCAAATGGAAAATTCAAAAGATAAATCATTTTACAGTTTCCGTTTTCTTTTTTCAATTTAATTATGGCATGATTTTTCCTAGTAGCGTAGTTAAATAATAATATTTTTAATTTGATCTCGCTTCGTTTTCTCCTTGGACTTTCAATTTGAATTATGAATAAATATTTCCTCCACAAATTTTGAGGACCAAACTTTCTGGTAAATGGTGCCATCTGGTGGCCAGTAGCAGCACAACCTGATCAGCCCTGTACGTCTGCAGTTTGTATTGGTTTCCGCACATTTGTTATAGTTTTATGTAGGAACTTCTAAACTATTTTTTTTATTTATTTAACCTTTATTTATACTCGAAGGGCTTTGAGGTTTCTCTCATTTTCAACGATGACGAGTTAAACTTGATTAACTATTCAAACCTATTGTATCTATCCAACATCCCACTGGCTAATTGTTATGTGGGAGGTTTCAGTGATCCCAAGGTATCCTGCAGAGGAAAGGCTTTGTTTTAGCTGTGAGTAATTCCACACATATTATAACAGTGGAAAAGATGAAGGAAAATAATATATTTCACGATTAACCTTATTCCCCTCACATTATGTGTAATTCTGCATTAAGACATCAAACTACTAATGCCTTTCCTTTTGTATTTTAATGAAATGGGGATCACTGTAATCACATGAGTTAAGATTTAACATTTAATCCACATTTGATCTATTGTGAAAAGTATGTAAGAACAGCATGTACTAATTAACAGCAAACACAGGTAACAAGGCACTTATTGTTCTTACACGGTGGGATTTAACTTTTAACAATGCAGATTAATAAAGTGATGACTGAGGCAAGAGCACAAAACTCCTGCTAGAGAAATAATAGCAACCTTATATTATTATTGAATAAAATACTGTTAATGTGGCACACTGGTAATCTGCAATGTTGCATTGGGAGATAAAGTTGAAAAATAAGGACTAACTAAGACACCAGTCTGTGTTGTTAACTGTCTGGTAGGTGTGTCTCATTACAGTCACTGTCACGTCTTATCTCAGCAGCTGGGTGGAGTAAAAGTCGGGTCAGCTCAAACCTAGTGTGTGTAATAAAGGCTCAAGTATTGAATGAATTTTTGGAGAGCAGGCCAGTCCTTTGGAATGAAGTCTGAAGTCGTCTCAGTCCTTTTGGTCCTACAACTTAATAGTGTTTGGACTGTCACATGGACCGAAAGTGATTATTGATTATCTTTCATTGTTACTTCTGTACTTTAATTTTTAATTCACATATATTCGGAGCAGTTTGGGGTTTTAAAGACATTTTAAATCCGTTACTGCGCTGGGGGAAGACTTTATTATATTTCCAAGTGTGCTCGTTTTAACTGAAGCAGAGGATGGGAGAAGATACGCGGGCATTGCAGGACAAAAACGCGCAGAATTCGATGGACAATGGGCCACATTTGGGAGCTGGGGGTCCAGATGCCGTGCAGCAAATTGAATGCAGCAGCATCCCAAACGGCGACAGCGGCTCTGCTGCCAATACGCGTTTATACAAGAAGCGCTGGATGATCGTGTTCCTGTTCAGCGCATATTCCCTGAGCAACGCGTACCAATGGATCCAGTACGGGATCATCAACAACATAATGATGAAGTTCTACAACGTGGAAGCCTTCTCTATAGACTGGCTGTCCATGATCTACATGCTCACCTACATCCCATTCATCTTCCCGGTCACCTGGCTCCTGGATAAGAAAGGGCTGCGGGTCACAGCGCTGCTGGCCAACGCGCTCAACTGCGCCGGGACATGGATCAAGGTGGCCAGTGCCAAACCCAACTTGTTCGGGGTGACCATGGTCGGACAGCTCGCAAGTTCCCTAGCCCAGGTGTTCATCCTCGGGATGCCCTCCCGCCTGGCGTCTGTCTGGTTCGGCGCGGATGAGGTTTCCACCGCCTGCTCCATCGGAGTTTTTGGGAATCAGGCGAGTTGATCTCTTAGCCACAATTGTCACTGTGATAGACCTCTATAGTCGGTTTAATATGATTTAGTCCCAAACTCCCCCTGAGAAATGTTTGAATTGCATGAGTAGCCTGAATCAGACCCAAACCCATGGCTGGATTAACCTCTTAGGGGGCCTGGGCAAATAGTTGCTGTTGGGCTCCTGACCCACCCTCATCCCTCCACCCATGACCAGAGAAACCAACAAGATTATCAATTACTTGAGTAATACAGGCCCCTTCTACACGGTTAGATAGTAATGCCGGTATGCCTTTGTTGACCAAAAAACAAATGGCATGCAGTAGCCTAAACCTGGAGGTTTTGAGGCATGGGTGGTTTTAGACCATTTTTAGGGGGGCTAAGCTTAAATTTTTTTTCTCACTTTTAGAGTTTAAGTGAGAGTTTGTGAATTTGTCTGTTAATGACAGAGGACAAACAATTACCATTAACATAAACGTAGTTTTGGCCAATTGGAGGTGGTTGTGCCAGAGGGAGAACACTTTTGCAATGCACTGTATCTGTGTCACATTCTCATTAGGGGCTGAGCCCCCCTAAAGGTCGCCCCTGTTTTAAGGGTCTCTGTGGGTCTGCGGGCTCTGGGGCATTGCCCAGTTGGCAATCCAGCCAGTCATTTGCGCTTCTCAACTGAACGAAAACATATTTGTGGAATTTCTTAGTTTGCACTGAATTCTGATACCAAAGCTATTCTTTCAGTAGACTTTCACAAATATGTGTGTCTTTGGTCCTGATAAAAATCCTTTGCAGTTTGTACAAATTTAGCGTGGACAGATACACAAGCACTTTTCATTGCCTGTAAAGCTTGAGAGGCAGACATATGCTGTGTGTGTGTGTGTGTGTGTGTGTGTGTGTGTGTGTGTGTGTGTGTGTGTGTGTGTGTGCGTGCGTGTGTATGTGATCTGACATGTGACAGCTTATCTGCATAGTCACAGAACCTGCTTACCTTGAAAAAGCTTATCTGGGTTTATGGATTCTTCTTGTTTGTTTTCGATTGTTGAAGTCAAATCAGATATATATATATATATATATATATATATATATATATATATATATATATATATATAATATATCAATCTGAGGGCAGATAAATAATGGGGTACAAGAGAAGAAAAACTAAGTTCAGCTTAGTTTGTAGACATATTTTTATTCAATTCTTTCCCTTTTCCAATTCTTTCTTTTAGTCAGTTCTTTCCCTAATTTCTTCTATTATTTGTAAAATATTGGATACTTTCTCCTCTTTGGGCCTGAAAACTTTATTTTATATGAAACATATGAGAAATTTAGATGGAAAAATCTGTCTTTATATTGGAACTGCAAATATTATTATATATATATATATATATATATATATATATATATATATATATATATATATATATATATATTATAAACATTTGACAAGGGGCCCAAACTGCACATCGTTTTTCTGTAAGGCGTCACAAGCCAAACAGGTTGGGAGCTCATTATGTATTTTTTGTGTAGATTGTAATTTGATATAGCTATCAGATGTAAATGTAGTGGAGTAAAAAGTAGCCGACACTACCCTCTGAAATGAAGTGTAAGTAAGAATGGAAGTAGCCTAACTTAAAACTGTACTGTAAAAATGTAGCTAGGCCTACTTACTTACTTTCCACCACTGCCTCTTTAATCTCACAAACTTTTCCATGCCCCAAATGTAAAAAAATAAAATAAACACGCGACAAAAATGTTTAAACTTAAAGAGAATATCTGGTGAAATATTCCTCAATCGTGGAAGGTAGGCTATTTGTTTTGAGGGTGGCAACCAAATGGGAGGTGACGTGCACAATTCTCAGTTGTCAATTCAGTCTCGTGCTGGACTGGTATAATGTTTTGAGTCAGTGTAGTCTGTGTAGCAATGCTGCCATGTTCCAGGTATGGTAAACTTTGTTGTTTTTGTGCGAAAAAGTCAGAATGTCCGAATACTAGGCTGTATACAGGGGTTTGTATAATTACAGCTCATGTGTTCATATCTCGTCACTTTGTGGAAGTGGAATATGACCGTGAGGCAGTTTATAGCCCAAATAGGCTACCTAAAGTGTTTTAGACATCATAGATTGTTTTATCCACTATGGTTAAGCGTTTTATTGCACTGTTTTTATGGAATTAAGGCGAATACCAAAAAAAGCAATCTCGGCTAACTAGTAGCCTACCTTCTGCTGAATGTAAACACCGATACTGAAGGATTTGATATCATATGGATTTGCCAGGGTGAATAATGAACATGAAGTGCATTAAGGGTTGCATTTTAAATATTATGAGGTTTTGGTTCTCCTTCTTTTACCTTCCACTCCTTCCATTTGTGGGTTTGCGCCTTTGCTCCATGCAGCAGAGGAGGCTGGAGGCTGTAGACAGCAGGGAAACCATTAACAATTACCATTGGTGCTTTGAGAACCCATTCAATAGCTTACTAGCCTACATCACTAATATCCTTTTTTCAGTTATTTCATTTTTTAATCTATATGTTAGAGCCAAGTCTACTTTTAGATAGGCTACATAAACCCATATGCAGTAGGTAAAACTCTACTTAAAAAAAACAACTTCAAAACAGAATCATGTAGAATTATCAAATTAATTATAAAATGAATGAGGCACACTAAAGTAGCCAGTATCTACCATTTTTTTCTTTATTAATCCATTAATCATTTGGTCTATCGAATGTCAGCAAATAAAAAAGTCAGTTTTTGAAATTAGTTTTGGCTCATCAATTGATTATGAAAATAGTTGCGGATGAATCTGTCGATCAAGTAATCAATGAATCAACTAATTGTTGCAACTCTAATTCTCATGAAAACGTTGTCACACTCAGTTGTGGCATGATTGAATCCTTTCTGGAAAAAGTTAAAGAACATTGAATGTTGTTGCATGTGGCTCTTCAGCTTAGGTTCTCCCCTCGAGCTATATACAGGCCACCGAAATACTGTGCAACCTTCTCCAATGACTTTACTGAAAAGTGTCGAAAAACTGAACACAGGTGGCGAAAAACTAATCTCCAGGTCCATTATGACACCTATAAAGAGAGGCTTTGCATTTATAATTTGGAAATGAGGAATGCAAGGTGGTCTTTCTTCTCTGACATTATCGCCAGAAACAATAATAATTCACGTGCTTTGTTTGCTACTGTCGATAGGTTAACAAACCCTCCAGTACCAGTAGCATCTGAACTTTTATCCACCAAGGCCTGCAATGAATTTGCCATCTTCTTCAGAGACAAAATCAGAAAATTAGACAAACAGTCACAAAGTAATCCTCTGAAAAATGATTGATCATGACTAATTGTGTATGTCCCACAGTAATAATCCTCCATTGAACCTGTCAGTACCTCATCACGGCAGAGCATTCAAAATCCAGTGTTTTTGAGTACACAAGCACTGATTAGAAAGACAACATAACAAAAATGTGTTGTGCTAAATGAATATGTTTTAAATCATCCGGCTTCAGGTCTGCCAGTGTGGTAGCATCTAAGACAGATGATGTAATAAAAAGTGATTGGGCTTTAGTAAATCCAAGACATAAGCTGGAAGGAGGAGTTGGAAATGAAAAATAAAACTTTCATGTGACTAAAGCGAAGTGTTAAAGACTGGAGTCAGTCAGGTATGTAACAGTTGGCTGGGATCAGAGCTTTCCAACATTGCTCATTACAGTATATTTCAACTGCACCACAGATCCACCTCTGCTAAATCAGAAGGATTAATAAGCAGTAATCGCCACTGTAGGCACAGCTGGCAAGCTTGTTTATGATCAGCATGTAGGATAAAACCTGCTGGGAGGGAGGGACGAGTCAGGTAAACTGCCACGGTTTTGAGAGAGCGGACGCACAAGGAGAAATGTTTGCTCTTCCCTCCAGTTGTTAATTACTACAGAAGCCTGAATGAAAGGGGTTTCAGTAAGAGCAACATGAGTTCTCAGGATGAATTCCTTCACGAGTGGATGGATGGCCTTGGAGAGGCCAGAGCCAATGGTTGGTCTCCAGCAAGACAACTAGTTTGGGAGAATATAGCCAGCTGCCACTGGGAGACAGCAGCGACATCTTGGAGCCTTCAGCCCTGGATGCTGCGCAGCTCTCCCACTGATAGAGACAGAAGTTGTACAAGCGGCGATGGTTCATGCTGTTCACCTTTAGCGCTTACTCCATGAGCAACGCCTTCATGTGGCTGCAGTATGGCATCATCAGGAACATCTTCATGCACTTCTACAACATCAATAACCTCACCATTGACTGGCTCTTCATGATCTACTTCCTCACCTACATCCCCCCTCATTCTGCCTGTAACGTGGCTGCTCAACAACCGGGGATTCAGGGACGTCGTGGTGGTGGGCGCAGCTTTCAACTGCAGTGGGGCTTGGATAAAGATGAGCACGGCTGACCCCGACACATTTGCAATGACCTTCTTCGGGCCAATTTGTGTGTTCGGTGGCCACTGTTTATATCCTTGGCATCCTGTCCAGACTCTCGTCCCTGTAGTTTGGGCAGCAAACGCCTGTTCCATTTGCGTTCTGGGAAACGAGGTGTGTCTCTGTTTGCCTTTCGGGCTCAAAATGTCTTTGGCAGTGTGTGTTATCTTCTCATATTGGTGTAGAGAGAGTATGAGTGTTGGTTGCCAAGAGAGAGAGAGAGAGAGAGAGAGAGAGAGAGAGAGAGAGAGAGAGAGATCTATCATCTTTAGCAATCTGAATGGCCATGTGTCAAAAAACAGGCAGGTACATGTTGTGCCTTGTCAGCGTCTTTGAATGTGTGACTGAGTCTGTCTCTGGCAGCTGCTTCAGCTTCTAACAGTGAAAAGGATCTGAGAGAAGCGATGCATGTTAACTTGCAGAAACAAGCACTTAATACATGTTGACAATGTTAGCTTCAGTTCGCTTAAAATTACCTCAGGATTTCGTGACAGCCTACGGTATGGCATGTGGTATATGAGAAGTTGAGGAATAAATAAGCAATAATCCATGACAGGCCGTGGTTTACAGGGATTTTAGAACAGTTAGGGGGTGTCTTTAGATACAACGGTCACAGTTGTGTGTTTTATAGTATTAGTATAGTATAGTAACGACTTTGATCACGTCTCAGCCAATCCTAATCAAGGACTGTAACTCTCCGTTTTATAAAGTGTATTTTATTATGTCAGCTGTGAAAGTATTAGCTCACAGTTTACTTTTAGGTTATTTTCCAAATGTTCAATGGTGATTTTCTTTAACAAGGTTAGGGCTTCATTCAGTTCTTTGGGAAAGCTTAGTTACGTAGTAACTACCAAGTAGCCTAGTATTACCATTTTTGTCAAATATGTATTCTTCAATTTTGTGTTCAGAAGACTGTAAATTTTGAGCAGAAAATAAAATTGCTGGAAAAATGTGGTAGCAGTGAGCAAATTTTACATGTCAGCTAAATCAAACTCATATAAGAAGTCTGCCATTTTAACATGTACGCTGTACTGTAAGCAAAAATGTACTAATGCAACAGGTGAGGTGTGTGGTAAAGAATTTCCCAAACTGGGAGGAAGCAGATATGCCAGAATGTAGCTCTATGTGTGTGTGTGTGTGTGTGTGTGTGTGTGTGTGTGTGTGTGTGTGTGTGTGTGTGTGTGTGTGTGTGTCTTTTGTTCTTTCTAGGCAAAGGGAAATTGCGGGGGGTGACGGTCGACTTTCACCTCCTGCTTCTGAACAAGTTCCCAGGCTTGGGTAAACTAACTGTATAATGAGATTACACTGAGAATGCTGTGTCCATGGCAATAATGAGGGCTGCTGGGAAGGGTGTGTGTGTGGTCGTTTATCCTATCCTCTCACACTAAAAATACCAGAAAATGTATTGAACTTGTTAGGTCGTCTAAAGCTTGAGGTAAAGGAAAACCTGAACATGTCATGGTTCATGTCTCTTTCACAATTGTTAGAGAGATGATAAATCTAGAGGTTTTGAGGTTTACAATGACATAATTTTGATGCATCTTTGAGTCATTTCTAAAGGGAAGAATCTGGCTTCATAATTCATTTAAATTTTATGTATTGGGCTATATATGGATGCCTTGTGATCACACCACGATGTTTAACCCTATACCTAAACATAGATCATCAAAAAACATCTGACCCCTCTGATGCTCTTGAACCTCTGAACCTAAAATGTTTTTTTTCTTCAATTGAAGTGTGTTCTCTCTCACCTGCATTAATAAACACTGCATACCGGCCATTGTCACACATGTTCTTGTTTTTTGCTTAAGTCCCACTCTCCGCCGCTGAAGATAAAAGAACACATTGTTGTTGATGTTTACTTGCTCACCAGGACTTTATTCCTTTGGATCCGGTCCCTAAACTTGATGCTTCCAAGTTTTCAGGCTGAAGTAGTTCACATATCCCCTTGGACATCCAGAAATAGTTCACATTAAGAAAAAATAGGTAGGATTTCCATAAAGGCCTTTGAAGAACAAACAGATTAACAGTTTGTGTGCCAAAAGTAACATTATAAGAGATCCTTAATTTGCACCAACTGAGAATAAGCTTGTTTTGCTTTTTTGTTATCAAGTTATCAAGACTTGCTCTACTTCTCCAAAATGCACAAAAATGAGTCCAGTTACTGTATTGAAGGGATCTCTAGCTAAATGACCTGTTAAATTAATGATTAATATGCTATACTGTAGAGGGTAACAGGTGCACATCTATATCCTAAATCATGGTGGCTATAACATTCTCAGAGGACTGAAGGGGTCTAATGTATTTCTGTGCTTGCACGCCTCAAACACTGTTCACAGGTTTCTTCCCCCAGAACATGTCTTGTCCCTTTTTGCACTTTTCCATCTCTCGCCTAGAGTGGAGGGACTTTGGCTGGTGTTCCCTCTGGAATGTTTTTGAGGCTGTAGGAAGATGAGGAAGTGGGCACTACTCATATGGTATTCAGATTTGGAAAGTTTAGTACCCCCCAACTGTTCCAGATCCACTAGAACTTTTGCTGACCCTGAGGGTGGGTTGGGAGGGGGAGTGTTAGGATATAAAAAGTCAAACAGACATTGTACCTTTATGTCAAGCACATGTACCCCTTGCATTACCTGTACTTCTTAAAGCAATAGTTTTACATTTTGGGAAATTTGCTTATTTGATTTCTGGCAGAAAGTTAGATGAGATGATCAATACCACTCTCATATCTGTCCGTTAAATATAAGGTTACAGCCAGCAGCTGGTTAGCTTAGCTTAGCCTAAAGACTGGAAACGGGGTAAGAGTTAGCCTGTCGGTGTTTGGTATTTTAAGCCCCCAACATCGTCTTCCAGGCAGCACTGCATGGAAGACGATGTTAGGGTTAGGTGTCTTGAAGTCGACGGTGGCAGCGCTGCCTTGAAGTCGACGGTGGGGGCTTAAAACACCATCGTACTAGCCTGTCTTGGTCCAACATAACCCTCCATAAAACAGCGATTTTTTAAAGTTTTTATATTGTCTTTTGTACAGATTAAACAAACAGTATATAATGTGTTAGCTAGTTTCCTAAAATGTAAAACTATTGCTTTAACACCACCCACCTTTGACATATTTTGATTTTAATTTTGTAATCACTACATATGAAATAAGCATGTATTATTGATGTGTTTACTGGTAGCCATCACTCACACAAATGTCAAGTTTGTGTTTTTTCAACTTTTGTAATGATGCTTTCCCCCTTTAATAATGTGTACTAACTATAGCTGTGTGTGTAGCTGTCAGCTAGAGTCATTTTTAAATGTTGTGCCTCTTACCTACAGATGGGTATCGCCATTGGGTTCCTGCTCCCACCCATCCTTGTGCCTAATGTGGACGATATCAATGAGCTGGCGAACCACATCAGAATCATGTTCTACATCAGCGCAGGAGTTGCCACCCTCATCTTTATCCTTGTGGTCATTGGTAAGATGACTATTCACATCCGCAGGCTCATAGAGCTGTCAGGGCTTCTTGCCCACTCATGCAAGTCCCTTTCAAGTTCATATAACTCCCACAGTCATGTTGTGAAAATATATAAAGCAAAGAGTCATCTTGACAGTTTGTGCTTTAGGGACTGTGACAAAGCTGTTACCTCACCTCCTTTGTCCCACAGTAATGCCAATGACATTTCTTAGTTGGCAGTGTAATGGTATTTTTAGACGAGAACACAGGTGATTTTCTAGTAGGGTTTTGCAACATCAGGGTTAATTGTTAACACACTATTTGATCATTTTTATATGGTAGAACTTTTAACTTGCTTGTTGGGCTCCTAAGGCAGCACTACTGGAAAGCTGAGTCTTCCTGAGATGTGCTTTCTACCGAGAAACAGCATCGCAGTCCACTGGATGAGCAGCAGCAGTAATTGCTGTAATTGTTCACCTTTTGATGAGATGTGTTCAGACACGATGGGAAATAGGAACTCAGGGAGTTGTGACAGTGTTTTATGAAATCATCTTCCCCGTCAGCTCTGTTAGTTCCTCTTTTCACCTCCACGAAGGACTAAAACTCATCGACAGTCAAAGAAACATAGTAAAGCTTCACTACGACTTGCACTTCTTTCTGGGAGATGTTAACTGGCATTACAGGATGTCACCAACCTGGTATGATAACTTGCCGTGCCCAAACAAGCGCAACAAACCAAAGGGGTGAGGGAAATGTCAATCCGATTTTCAGAAACTCTGTTTTCAGTGTTGTTGTGTAGACAGGGAAATTGAGTTTTTAGCTTGTAATGTCAAAATGTGCACCCTTATCTCCTTTGTGAGGTGTCAAAAATGAGGCGGCATTTCGTGCGATGGTGGCCATGGCCAAAATAGTACTGGTTCTAACCTTGCTAACAGGACTTTACTACATGTTTACACAAAAATGTATTAAATGTATTGTAACTCTTCCGCTATATCCATACACCATGGCAGCCAGATTAGGAAAGCCATTAGGATCTAGAAATCATTTTTTTCAGGCTTCTCATTGGCCAACTGCTTCTTCTCCGCATGATTGGCCAACATGGCTTTAGGGTTAGGGTTATGTTGCCTTGTTTTTGTGTTTTTGCATTTCCATTTGAACAGATTTTTTTTAACAGTGCTTGTGTGGAAGGGATATTTTTTTGTGAACGGAGGGAAAAACCCTATTTTCAAAAATACCTGTGTATGTGTGGACTAGGCCTAAGGCAACATAAATGAAAGCACGTTTGGATGGACTATGGGTATACAGGGGATTTAAAGTTTTATTTTGTACCCAACATTATTACATTATTATTACTTTATTAGCTGCAAGTTGCTGTGTGGCCACTCTAATGTGATACTGAGCTTATGTATCAAGGGTGTGGTAGTAATATTGATTATATCAGATCAGATATAAAAGCCAATCCAGGGACAGGCATTACAAATTAGTATGTAATATGTGATATGCTATTCTGTGTATCTGTCCATGCAAACATATCAAAAAAAGTTATTTTATGGGCTTATAATAACTTAATAAGGTACAAATTGGTTTATAAGGACAAGGAATTAATACAAAGCTAATAAAATTAAGGTAAGGTGATAATGATGATATGTTTGTTCAACTGACTCATCCTGTTAATTAACTACAGATTTTGCTTCCACTGTTATTCCTCTGCCTGTCATTATGACCTCCAGCGTCACACTGGGCTTTTACCCCCGTCAGTGTCTGTACTGGCTGATAAGAGAACAGACAATGCACTATCACAACAATCTTAATGAAAGAACACAGAAGTATCCTCATGAAATATTTTGTTTGTCTAACAGTGTTTCAGGAGAGACCGGAGATCCCGCCCACCCAGGCCCAGGCTCATGCCAGGAACATCCCCCCCGGCGAGTACTCGTACACGGCTTCTATCTTGAGGCTGCTGCGCAACAAGCCCTTCATGCTCCTGGTGGTCACCTATGGTAGGTACCCTTCCTGTTTATGGCTAGGCTAATGTCAAGAAAATGGCAAAAATGCCCATTACAAGTTCTGAGAGTCCAAGATGACGTCTTTAGATTGCTTTTTTTGTCTGACCAACAATCCAAAACCCAGAGACATTTAAGTCACAATGATATTAACAGAAAAACAAGAAAACCTCACATGTGAGAGACTAAAACTAACACATATTTGGCATTGTACTTGATTATTATGATTAGTGATTAAACAAATTGTCAGGAGTTTCAGTGGATGTAGGACCCAAATGCAAGATGGCAGAAACACGAGTAAGCTCAAGGATTTATTTCAATGAAATCCAACGAACAAAAGGTGTCCTGGAACAGCAGGCAAAATACAACAAAAACCAGAACAGGTGGAATCCAAAACATGAACAGGCAAAACATCAGGAACACAGAGACCAACAGTGTAGATGACACACAGCCACTACAAACAAAATACAATAACCTGACAGCAGACAAGGGACTAAGTGACTAAATACACAGAGTAAATGAGGAAACGAGCAACAGGTGACACTAGGCTGGGGAACAGGTGAAACACATTAGGGATGGGAAAACGATCAAAAAAGGCGGGAAAACACAAGACAGGAAGTAAAACCAGACAAGACAAGACAGAAAAGACAGACTTCAAAATAAAACAGGAAACAGAACATACACAACCATGACACAAATATCAGAATTGTTGTAAGCTGATTCACTTACATAATACTGTAGGTTCATAGGAAGGTCCCAAAAAAGGATATCATAAAGATAGCAGAAGGAGGAAGTCCAGATCTGTGTCTTCATATGTTTCTCTATCATGATGATGTCTTGATTACATCACTGTGACATGCAGGTCATCCCACACTCCAACATCATTACTTTTATTGCACATCCAGGGAAAGATGTTGCAATATCGAGGTGAAAGGTAACAAAGATTTAAAAGCCTTGAAATAGACATCTGCGGTTGAAGCTGCCACAATTACATGACTTGAATTGTGACTCAGTCTTTATCAGCTGGTGTGCAGATATGGGGATGTGTCATCACAACACATGGACTTCCAGCGCAATGTGTAGTATTGATTTAAAGGTCTTTTGAGATGTCACTTTTTTTGCTCAAAGGTCACTATTTAATGAAGACAATATCAATGATTGACAGTGTGAAGCATATTGAAATGTGTTAGTCTGTAAATGTGTACCCTTTACATGCCTGGACAATGGGATTTTAAGGTAATTTTGTGTCTTTGTGCTCCAGTATAAATAAACTTAAATGCTATTAGCCAAGTAGTGACAGAGTCTGAAGGCTATAATGTGTGTGATGTGTGAAGTTGTCAGCAGTGTTTTTAGGGGGCAGCATTAGGTCCCATCTGCACCCTGCTTTCCCTACAGGTCTTCTCAAAATAGACAGACACTGATTTCTGTTTGTTGTCTGCAGGGCTGAACGTCGGCTGCTTCTATGCTATTTCCACACTGTTGAATCAGATGATCATTGAACAATATCCTGTAAGTCTCAGTGTGTCTGCTCTAAAATATGCTTCTGCCTTGTATACTTTATTTCAAACCAGATTAGCTTTTATTTTGCTCTTTCGTTGTTCTCTGTGTCTTCCTTCCTAACCTCCTCAGCCATTCATTCCTGCCATGTACTCAGTGTCAATAGGCCCAGCATGTAGACATTTGTGTGGTTTTCTCTGACACCAATAATTATGAAGCTGCCAAGGAGATGACCCTGACACAGATAACTGAGGTATGGGAATCTGATTGTTATGGTTTAGAGCTTCCAGGACAAGCTAACTACAGGGTGAACAAGGTCACAGATGCCTTATATGGTCTGTAAAACCAGAAATGTCAATGTTTTACTCTCAGGGTGAAGAAGTGAATGCTGGGAGAATTGGTCTGACTATTGTTGTTGCTGGCATGGCGGGGTCCATCATATGTGGCATTTGGCTGGACAAGACCAAAACATACAAGTAAGATATTTCTACAAAACACTGTTTTACTATTGATACTTTGAAAGGCAAAAACAATGCCAAACTGATCTTAAGTAATGCTTCCAGCCGTTGACAGAAGAAGCCAAAACTCAGCCATAGTGTAATCATACTACTACAGTCTTCAGACAAATACGTGTTAAAGGTCCTCGGAAATCAATGATGAGGGTCAATGATGACTTAATGTTGACAGTGGTTCTTCTACTGTCAGCTTTGTGAGGCAGTGCTTAGAGCTAAATGCTAATATCAGCATGCTAACATGCTCATAATGACGATGCTAACATGCTTTTGTTAATCAGTTGTACTGTTTACCATGTTCACATCTTAGTTTAGTGTGTTTGCATTGTAACATTTGCAAATTAAAAAAACTTTGACCTTTTGAGCTTGTGGCACATTTCATGACAATCCATCCGAAAGCTCAAAACCACAAATATCAAACTCATGGTGGTGCTATAGGAAAAGTCAGGGGATCATCAAAGCAGTTAGGATTCATAATCTGGTGGCTTATGAAGGTCTGTACATAATTTCATGGCAATCCATCTGATAGTTGTTGAAATTGATATTTCAGTCTAGAACAAAGAACAGAGACCGTCAGACCGACAGAGCCTGTAGCATGTCAACAAATGTCATGTTGTAGCTTCACGTTTTAAGTGAAAACTCACCGTCACCTCTGAAAGGAACAACAGTCAGTCTCTGCTTTAAAACACGGGCTCCTTGCATGGATGTCTTTTAAATCATGCATTCACAGGGAGATGTCCAAGTGCATTCATGAATGAGAATCCAGCGGAACTGAGTTTTATATCTGATGTCCCTCTCTGCTTATCTGAACTGACAGGCTATACTCTGCTGCTCCTCCCAGGTCACATCTCACACCACATTAAACTTGGGAAATATTAATAATTCAATCTTAAAAGTGAAGATTTACAATTGGTATCGGAATTATTGATTCTGTCATTTTTGTCTTGATCAAGAAGTAAGTAAGTAAGTAACCACTTATTTCCAATAGTTTTCCGAGTGTTAGATGTTTGGCACACTGCCTTCAGCGATCTGGCATGCAAACTATTATGATTCGTCCCTCAGATTCCTTACATGCCATTAGGATGGTTAGCTGTCAAAGCCGTCAGGTCCGGATTTATGTTGTTGACCCTCTCATGCCTATTGTCCCATGTGGGACAGAGTCAAAGGACTATGTTATATTAACAAAAAATGTTTTGCAGCAATAATTTACGCGTGGTTGTACGAGAGACAGCTTCACCAGAGTAAGCCTGTTTGTGCAGATGGCCTGGGTTATGACGAGGGGTATTCAGTGACTCATTCATTTTAAGTAAGACATTCTTCTAGAAAAAGATGCCTGCTCTGACACAAACTATACATTACTTTTTCATATAGGCCTAAACCAGAACTATTTGATAGTTGTTATCTCTTGTAGTGGTAGAAACTGAAGATGTTTTAGACATAAGTCCTAGTTAGGTGCATCATAATATGCATTATACACATTTAATGCATGAGACACATACAATGATGCGTGTTTAATGTGGAGGAGAAGAGCTACTGGCTTATTAGATGGTCCCATTGTTCCCAGTTTAACCCTGATGGTTGAACTGATGAGTTTTGCTTCTTGTAATGAATTTCTTAAAGACTAAATAAATAAAAAAAAAGTGTAAACAACAAGTGTTTTTTTCAAATGAAACATGGGATCTACATTAAATAACGGCAGGTGTTGACAAATCTATGGAAACAGATATTTCTTTGTCATTTACGTAACAAAACCAACATTAACAAGCAAAGGTGTTGCCTTTGCTTGTTAAGCTATTTTGAAGTATAGAATCGTCACAATATACTGTACATGGCGGATTAGCAGGAAATATTTCCCCCAAAGCCAAATGTTTTTTTGTTAAATTGTGTTGTAGGATTTCTTTGTTCTGATCAGCTTTGCAGGCATGTAGCAAACCTTGTCACAAGATTTGTTAATGTAAAAGTCAAATCAGATTACAGGATTTTCCTCAAATAGGGTGTGCTGTGTGTGAATGCATATACTGGCTGATTGTATCGCCATCGCACATTTTTTTAAACTTCATGATTAATATTCCTCTCCTGTCTCCTCAGACAAACCACCTTGGCCGTATATCTCCTCTCTCTGATTGGGATGCTGGTTTACACCTTCACCCTCAACCTGGGTCACCTGTGGGTGGTGTTTGTCACAGCTGGAGTTTTAGGGTAGGTAACCATTACAGAGTAAAGACTGCAGAGGTCATAAACATCACAGCCAGGGTTTGAAATTAAATGAGTAAAAATTAACTATGGTCAGTTATTTCTCTATAAGGAATACTAAACAGGGTTCCTGCAGTTGTTACAGCAGCACGAAGAGAGCAAGAGTGCAGATATATAGAGAAATAAATAATAAGAGAAATATTAAAAAAAACAAAGTAAATTAAAAAATAAATAAACAAGAACATGTGATGTGATGTGTGGTGTGATTAAAGCAACAGTAGTAGGAGTCATCTGAGATTTGTTATGCCAACTCATCGTATACAACATCTCTCTAAACTCTTTATGTTATCTTCAAGACTTTGGATCCTGATTTAAAAAAAACCTACAATATAATTAATTATAAATTTTACAAAGATGATCACAGGTAAAAGTGTTTCAATTTGAACAATGCCTCATTGCAAAACATGCCAATTTTATGTCAAGAAGTCAATGTCATTAATTTTAACAAAGATTTAAGTCTTAAGAAATGGTGGCTAAGAGAAGGTTTACTGTGTACGTGTCATGATGACACAGTTTTTAGACTAATTTTAAGCCCCAGGTTATTGTGAACCTTGTCTGTCACATTTGATGTCCACAGGTCTCAACAGCTCTTACGGTTTTGCTAATAATGTGTTAAAACATTTTTTGGGGCATTTTTTTGCATTGCTGGCATGAGAGCTGCTTTGTCAAAGCAATATTAATGCTCCTCTGATCCCCCGGTCCACGAGCTTTGTCCTGACAATTATTGCTATTTATGGTAAGCTGATTAAGCCCATAACTGGTTTCCATAGCAATTCCTTTGTCGGCTTTCATTACTGAAACCCAGACAGGGTGTATTGTACTACTATTGTAATATACACTTGCCCTACTTTTAAATTTGTGGTTTTTGTATTCCTTCTTTGGTTGGGATGAAAACTACTGCAGATCACACACTTTTCTTTTAGCCTTTAATTTGCCCTTGTGTGTGTGTGTGTGTGTGTGTGTGTGTGTGTGTGTGTGTGTGTGTGTGTGTGTGTGTGTGTGCGTGTGTGTGTGTGTGTGTGTGTCTTTGTCTGTCTGCAGCTTCTTCATGACAGGATATCTACCTCTTGGCTTTGAGTTTGCAGTAGAGCTTACCTATCCAGAATCAGAGGGAACCTCATCTGGACTGCTTAACTGTTCAGCTCAGGTCAGTAATGTTAGCATGAACAACAAATAAAACAGAATAGAAAAGGTGTTGGTTTGGGGCTGTAAATTTTTTTTTTTTTTTAAATCTCCTTTCAGATCTTTGGAATCATTTTCACCATCTCTCAAGGGAAGATTATTGATAGATGGGGAACTTTAGCAGGAAACATCTTCCTGAGTATCTTCCTGCTAATAGGAACAGTACTGACAGGTAAGATATTAACTTCTCCTCTGTTTCCTCAGCATACACCTCTCCTGTCACAGTGCTTACAACAACAGTGAACATTGAACTCCTGTCAGCAACTATGGATGCACATGATATTAAATGGAACTTTAATACAGAAGTGAAGCATGACTATTTAAACCAGGGCGTATTGTGTTTATAAACCTTAGGTTTATTAAGTTACACGCAACACAGTGGTATCTTTCATAGGATAAGGTTGCCCTCTAGTGGCTGAATGAAAAATCCCCATTTATTAAAGGCACAATAAAATGAAAATTACAGCATCTTATTCCTTAATGCTCCATATCAAACAAAAATAATATGCTCCTTTAAAATTCCTTAACTTTAAAGCATTTTACTGGTTACCTAATGTCATGTATTATGTTAAGAGTAGTGTGATTAAAGTGACAGTAGTAGGAGTCATCTGAGATTTGTTATGCCAACTCATTGTATACAACATCTCTCTAAACTCTTTGTTATCTTCAAGACTTTAAAGACGTTAAAACATTTTTTTTTGGTATTTTTTGCATTGCTGGCACGAGAGCTGCTTTGTCAAAGCAATATTAATGCTCCTCTGATCCCCTGAAGTCCTGAAAGAGAGGAAGTTATAAGGAGGATAGACCAAAGATACAGTGTACAGATTAAAACAGAAATACTGACACTGTCAAACATAAACATGCACACACGGCCATATAGAAGAAAAAAAGCTGCTATGAAGAGTGAGCACATGGAGAGTGAACATACTGAGCAGCCCTCTGTGAAGCCTTAAAAACCTGCAGACCTGAATGCCACGCTCTGACCTGAACACTAGAGAAGACACACTTGGAACCTCAATGGTTTTTACACCCCTACACAAAATCATCTTTGTAAACATTATTGTATCTAATTGTAGCATTTTATATGTCCTGTCAGTACAATGCAACTGCCACTTTAGTGACTCCAACATTACTACACTCTTTCACTTAACTTTAATTTTGGAAAGCTTTTACAGTCCCCTCTGATTAGTGTTAATGTAGTGTTCTATGCATCTAATGAGCAATATTTAAACTGTGTTTCCTCATATTGGACCAATAACGTGTGTAAGTGAACTGAGTCTTCACATTGCTGAAGCATTCTATTGAGTGTTAGTGTTGCAGACTAAACACTGTGCTGTGTTTTCCTTTCATGGCAGTCAGATCAACAAGGCTCATCTTTAACACATAACAACTCATTTATCTGTTATTCTCTGACATAAAACATGCAAATCATCCCTCTTAAAATTACATAAGATACATTGGGTTGTGGAGTGAAACCCCTGTTACCATTTTGTATGGAATGTGTTAACTCATTTTAAAGATGCTGAAACTGTTGAGGTATGTGGAAATAACACTAAGATACAGTATGATTAGTGCTGTCTAGGCACTTGCTTTGAATAGCCTTCTGTGTTGTCCCTGTTTTTCTATTTCAACCTAAAATACATTAAATTACAGAAGTGAGTCACCACTGATATGCCATTTTCTTTTTCTGATTTTAAACCAAAAGTCCACAAAGCCACAACTTCCATAAGCTAAGCTTTCCCCTCTCCTTTATCGCAGGATTTATCAAGTCCGACCTCCGACGCCAGAAGGCCAATCTACAACAACAGTCTGAGGTGCAGGTAGTGAGTGTAAGTACATCTGTGTACACTACATAAAGTCTGAGGTGGAATCTCCACATCCACCATCCCCACATTTTAATATAGATAAGACCATGATGACATTATTCTATCATGCTTTTATCGAAACCATCATATCTTTCTCCCTAGTAGCATGGTTTGGGTGTGTTCCAGTCAAGCACAAAAATCGCCTAAACCAAATTGTAAAATGGTCAAGTAAGCTGACTGGGGAGTCCCAGCTGCACCCCCATTTACAATTTACAATTACAGTGGATAGCTATGGCTATCAAAGAAGATAGCCTACATCCTCTGAATAAGGAATTCCAGTATCTCCCCTCTGGACGGAGGCTAAGAGTTCCTGGTTACAGAACTACAAGATTTAAAAACAGTTTTGTACCAGCGGCAATTACTATGTTAAATAAACAGTACAATTATTTGCACAAAACGCACAAGCACTTTGGTTATGTACTGTTTTCTATTCCTTTTTATCCATGTTTTATTACCTGTTTTTATATGGTTTAATGTTTTGAGTGTTGCATGTTATGTTTAAGGATGTCCCGCCTCTCTTAGACTGTAAAACTAGTTTACCTACAGGTATCAATAAAGTAACCTAACCTAACCTAACCTAACCTATCCCTTTGGTGAAGGAATGTTTTAGATATCTCTGGGCTGAATGCACTCTGAATGGTTCTCATGCACTGCTGCAGGTACACACGAGCAAAGCAGGGGTCGCACTTCTACAACCTCACTAAAACATTCTCTATTCTCGAATACTGTTAGCAGAAAGCCCAAGTCTGCTTTGTCTGACGGCTCTCCAACTTGCTCTAACAGCATGTTTACCATCTGTTGCTATAAAAACCTTATTTTGTTTTCACTTTTGCAAAGACGTGCAGTTGACAGCTGTCACACAGATCAGTAATCTGTACTAATCAGTTCATAAAACACTGTAATAATGTGATAATAACACACCACTATCCACTGTTAATAAATAAAAAGCAGGTTTAATTTATTGAGTTAAACTGAAACAAAAGCATCTATTTGGTCAATAGTCCACATGTATGTAACATATCACATGTTTAAATGTACTTGAACAGAAAATAAAACCCAGTGGCCTCCAGCTGCTCAGAATCACCTCTAAATTATTAATAAGGAATGCCATTTTAAACAAACATCATAACAACATGCACTAAAATGAAAAGCTCCAGTAATCCTGCACACTAATATATCTTAAATAAGATACATTAAATTGACCACCACTAGTTTCCTTCTTTATTATAGAGCCAGTTCTATTAAATTGTTAGAAATAAGACCAGCAGCAGCGAGATAGAAAACGATACAGTCACAACAGTTGAAATAAGTAATAGGTGAATAGATGTAAAATATATCTAAATAAATAATGCTAAACAAATAATGTTACATCTTAGCATGATTTGCTGCTAGATGACTTTGAACTAAACACTGTATTCTCCTCACTAAAGGCAGTGTAAGTGGAGCTGCTGGGCTAGGTGCAGGTAGCAGGCAGTATTAGTTGGGTGTGCAGGGTTTGGTGGAGGGCACTCTGGGGTGGTGTAGGATGGAGGAGATGGTGGAGGATAAGGTGGCCCCTTCTAAAGCCCCTCAGAGGTGTGACACCCAAGCTACTGTTCTAGCCTACAGGCTCTGTATCATCGGTGCAGGACTACGGGGCCACAACGTGCAGCGGCCACTGGCAATGGCTGTCTTGACAAAAACCCACAACCTCACTAAAATCCAAACACACACCTTCCAAGGTAGGGGAACACCCTCTTTACACCAAGTAAACACCAGTAATACCACACATGCACGCACGCATGCATGCACACACGCACGCACACAGGCAGGCAGGCAGGCAGCCACACAACAGAGTAACATGTGACAGTAAACAAACCTTATCTTCAATGTCAAAATGCCACTCAAAACTCCAGAACATTCAACAAAACTGTTACAAACCACATTGTCTTTCAATTTACAAAAATAGATGACAGGTATTTTTAATACTTGAGGTTATTACTACTGAACTGCAGTACATTCTGCTCCACTCCACAATCAAAATAAACAGGTTAAACATAGATTTAATGCAATAGGTTAATGTTTTAAGGTGTTTAATGAATACTCTAATGAATACTCTAATGTACAGAATAATTTTGGTCTATGTTAACGTTCTGTTGTCTTTCTGAAGGCTGTGATGAGTTGAGAATTTGTGTCTTCTGATTTTTAAAAAAACTACTACTTTTGCTCAGTTGTTAGATGATACAATTGTAATTGTTTTCTGTCCTCTTCCTTTACAGAAAGCAAAAGCTGATCTAGAAGGAGCCGTCTCTCCCCCTGAAGTCCTGAAAGAGAGGAAGTTATAAGGAGGATAGACTGTCAAAGATACCGTGTAGAGATTAAAACAGAAATACTGACACTGTCAAACATAAACATGCACACACATAACATACTGAGCAGCTCTCTGTGTCGCCTTAAAAACCTGCAGACCTGAATGCCACGCTCTGACCTGAAAACTAGAGATTTACACTAATATCCCAAGTGCAACTTAGCTCATCTCAAACAAAGCACAAGTCAATCATGCACACTTGGAACCTCAATGGTTTTTACACCCCTACACAAAATCATCTTTGTAAACATTATTGTATCTAATGTAGGCATTTTATATGTCCTGTCAGTGCAATGCAACTGCCACTTTAGTGACTCCAACATTACTACACTCTTTCACTTAACCTTCGTAAGCTTTTACAGTCCCCTCTGATTAGTGTTAATGTAGTGTTCTATGCATCTAATGAGCAATATTTAAACTGTTTCCTCATATTGGACCAATAATGTGTGTAAGTGAACTGAGTCTTTACATTGCTGAAGCATTCTATTGAGTGTTAGTGTTTAATGCAGACTAAACACTGTACTGTTTTCCTGTCATGGCAGTCAGATCAACAAGGCTCATCTCTGCCTGCCATTCAGGATCACATGGAAGTATTACTTCTGCAACCTGCTGATTATGAATATGATTGATGCTGTGCATCAGTTTTGTCCTTGTTTTACTGTAAGTGATCTCTACAAGATATTTGGTGATACATAACTGGATGAACATGTGAGAGCCTCTGGAACATGAAGAATGGTGGCACAGCACAAAACATGATGGAAGGCAAGTCGATCTACTGCAGTTGTCATTTTGCACAAGAAAATGTTTTTATGTGTAATACTACTTAGCTTGTAAAATTGTGACTGAGAAATGAAGTTCATGCTATGTAACCATTGTTTGTACAGTTTGTCATTAACATGTTTTACTTGATGTGTTGTGATAAGCTGTCTGGTGATTTTACGGTTTTTATGATGCATGTTGGGAGTTTTTCCTTTCAGTGGTATTTTAGTACATTGTGCAGCACAAATATTAAATGTTTGTCAAAAGAAAAAGAAAAAAACACAATTACGCCCTCGGAAACAAGATGTCTCACAACTTATTTTTCACATGTAATTTATAAATACACATCATCCAAAATGTAATCATTTCATTATCTAAAAGTTTTATATGACAATAATTGGGTGTAGAAACATTACATAGCACAGAACAAACATTGAGAATAATTGATGATATTCGTGTTTATGAGACTTTGCAATGAAGAGCATAGCATAGTTTTATACTGTATAGTCATCTGAGTTCTTTGGTAGATCATCACGTCAAACCATTTTTGATTGCACTGTGAACTGTAAATGTAATAAACATTAAATACAGCCCACATAGAGATGTATGTAGTCTATAGAAAGTGTTACAGTAGGAAAGTAATGTACAACCAAAAGCAGCACACTAGGACCAGTCCACTAGTGTCTGGTGGTCATTGTGGAGGTGGGAGGAAAATCAAAACAGCCAGGATTCAGTTACGCTTCTTCTGTCGTGCTCCGACTTCCTCTTGTTGCTCTGGGATACACTGGAATCCAATCAGCATTCCTATAATGGAGAAAGCTAGAAAAACACATACAAATGTAATCAATTAAGGGATAATGTAAAGATATTTCCCATCACTCATCAGTACAGTCCATACTCACTTGCCACAATGAGAGGCGCCATGACACCGATAGTCAGAGGAGCAGTTTTGTAGATGAAGGCTTCAGACAAGAAGTGACCCAACGCCAGCACAAATGTCCATAGGGTGATGTGATAGAGCCTGCAGGAGCCGGTATGACACACAGTAAGAACGTACAGTATGAAGACTGCCAACAGAAACAAGGTGCAGGAAATGAGAAGCGGTCTTACGTTCTGTTCTGGATATCAATGGCACAGGAACAGCGAATGATAGACGACAGCAACGTCCAAATGCCAAATGTTCGAGCTTGGAGACCATTCACTAAGGAAATGAGAAGTACAAAATCAGGAATGAAGGAGTTTAAAAAAAATGGAGAAAAAAATATATCATGATATACTCATGTGTATATCTAAGTCTGCCTAAACTTATTTTATTTACACATTTTTTAATACAAGCCAGATCGATAAATCGGCTGGGCCAATATTAGCTTAACAACCTACTATATTGCTATCAGTATATGTAGCAGCCTATACAATATATGTCGGCTGATAAGTAATAAGAACTTGCAGTACTAACATGTCAAAGATGTTATATTTGGGGTCATTTAGAAACTGTCACCTTTACATTGTCCACCAGAGAGCACTGCTTTGTAACTGTGAAAAAAAGTGGTATTGGTCTCTTAAATCCAGTAGGTGTGACTCTAAAATTGAATATGAGTCATATACAAATGCTGTCTTAGCAGCTGATACAATTTCAGATACATTTTTCTATTCAATGCTATTTTATAAACGTATATATTTTCTGAGGAATCATATCACCAACTCCTGAACACCTGATAACACCAACATCATGCTCAGTTGAGTGGAAAATATGATGATGTGACATTTAATTTTTCTGTAATGTCCATTAGGTTTCGTCAATCAAACCTAGTTTGCTCACCAAACTCTGGTGTGCCTGTGTAGAGCTTCTCTGACAAAAAACTGTGGTCTTTGAAACTCTGCACGGTGTTTCCAATCGCGATGACGGACACCATCACCAACCAGCTGCGCAGGACGTTCAGAAAGCGACTCATGTTATCTGTCTGTGAGACGCACCTGTCCGAAAGAAAAGTTAGTGTGTTGTTTATCTGTGCAGGATAAACAGCTTCAAACTAAAGGCTAATGCAAGTGCAGCTGGCTGGTCATATTACAATCTGAATAACAGATGTCTGCTCCATGTTAACTGACCGACACAACACAGAAAGACCACATATCAGCTAGCAAGAGATATTCAGCAATAACAAACGTGACATAGCATGCTGACGTTGCTGTACGAACCTGGTTAAAACAATTATGAATTGTGCGTATATTTACCTGGCGGCCTCTATAAAACTACCATGTGAACATGTTCCTGAGTGGGACAAAACAAGAGAGAACTGGATAAAAAACAATTAGATGGGAGTCAAGCCAACCGACTTTCAATCTTGGACTGTGGGGTTGACCAATAACAGATTTTAAGAAATGGCTCCATCCAATCGTACCATTCAAATGATTGGCCATACGAGCGTTCAGGTTCCGCCTACTTCCTTTGCCAACCAATAGAAACTAAGAAACCCGGTCAGCCATAGACTGTAAGCTAGGCTGCGTTCAAACAAAGAGCAGATGTGGAACAGGAGGATGCTCTGTGGGGACTTGCGTCTTCGTTAAGTACAGGAAGTACAATGTATTTTTATTTTTTGTTATTCAGAATACAGATATATAGAAACAAGCATTTTTACAAATTCACTTCAAAAATAGAGCTTTTGCCTCGGGTCGAGCATATAAACAAAACCTAGGAGCTTATACATAACAAATCAACATAAAGAAGAAAATAAAATAAGAGAAAAGAAATAAAAAAGGCAATCTCAAATTAACTTAAGAGTTTCAAGTAAAGAAATCAATTTAAGGGCTTTTTTGTCCTTAACCCGTTTCGATGACTTACACAAAAGATTTAACCATGGAACAGGGAGGGTTTGGTCAATAAAATAATTCGAGTAATACTTCCATGTTATCCTGAACGACGTTAATTAACGAAGTTATAACACTGGTTTAAGTATTTAATTTTATATTTCAGTTTATAAGAGCTGCTAATAATATGTGTATCAATACTAACACATTTCATTTTTTGTGCATATGTTCTTGTTCAAACACAGAAAAACACATATATTAACCTAATAACGCTCTTTTCGTTTGACAGCGTATGCCGCACGTCCCGCGCATAGACATTAGAGTCCCACCCAATGACTGTAAATTAATCTTTTTATAAGGTTACGGATGCAGTGCAAAGTTTGGTCTGGTGGACAATAAATAATGTTCGAGACTGCGCATGTTCATTGCTCTGTTGCTACTCAGTCAGTTGTTGTAGTTACCAGGAAGATTAACCGCTAAGATCAACTGGCCCTCGTGATTAACAGCTAGCTGGCTAGCAGTTAGCAGGCTCTCAGCGATAAAGGCAAGTTTACGTTGATGTGTATTTGTATGGCATAGCATCTACCTACCTTATCTAGCTAACGTTACCTGGTTAGCTAGCTTCCCACACCTAAAGTAACATGTTAGTAACCTTACGTCTTATTTAACGTTACCTAACTCTTGTTTGGCTGTCTGGGTTTAGTCTTAACGTAACGTTAACGTTATTCTGTTTACTGTAACGTTAATAGAAAGATAATTTCACCACCACTAACGTTACTACAAAGCAGTTGTTCTCGGTTAACTGTGTGCTAAGTTGTTTCTGGAAAGATTTAACGTTACAGTTCGTTAGCGAGCCTTTGTAACGTGGTTATTAATATAACATTTTGCATTAATGGACTGACGTTGAGCAATTCAACGGCTGATGTGTTTTGCAGTTGGAGGTGGTAGCGTTTTAGGTGCCATGGTAAAACCTAGACACTTGATCCCAGGAGGATTTCACCGTGCAGCTCGTCCCCTTTTACTGTGAAGATGCCTGCTGTGATCCGTGATAGCAAGGAGGACTCTGAGTCCTCCTCAGAAGACGAGCAAGAGTAAGTGTTAGACTGTGTCATATACTGTGTACAGACTGTAAAGCCCCCCCACATGGGTGATTTGTGATATTGAGAAAAATAGAACTGACTTGACCACAGGCAACATAAACATGACAACAGAAAAAGAAAATTAGCTCAGAGATGAGTCCTTATTTGTGAGTAGAGGCTGAGGCTTTTTATTCCTTCCTTAAGCTGACAAATCGTTTCTGATGCTGACTGCAGTGCGCCACAGGCACTAACTGTTAGAGGATTCTACAGTAGACAGAGTATTATTAGATATTACCTTTGATTCAGATTAGGAAAAACTCCCCCAAAAACCTTTAAAGGGGTGTTGTCGTATACAGTCACCTTAGTGTTGATAAGGTCTGCGCAAACTTCTACATTAGAACACACACTAATGACATACTAAACCAGAATGTTCATTCTTGTGTGTTACATTGTACCTACCTATGTTGTTTAATTTCTTATCATATACACTTTTGTGGGAGTATTTTCTCTTTGAAAACAGACTTTGATATGCTTGCGTTGCTTTTATAGCAGTTAGATAGTTGTAAACGGAGATGGAGATGAGTAGGATATTGTTCACAGTCACTGCAGCTTGTGGACATGGCTGTCTGAATTACACAGGTCGCCTTCAGTGTCAGTTAGGTTCTTAGCCTACTGATCCTCCTGTAAGACCTCACCTGAAGATTCCTCTTAAAATATAGTATTAATGTGACACCATATTCACTTTTTTTTTACTGGCTGTTCCAAGGTCTTTGTCTTTGCAACTTGCCATAGTATATTGATTGTGTAATGTAAGCTATGCAGGATTACAGAAGGAGCCCTGTTTAATAATTTATGCCAAGATACATTTAGACAAAATAAAGCCTTCAGGAAGCTTTCATATTGCATAATTGATAAAAGATTAACTGAATGAGAGAGAAGAGTAACTATCTGTAGATCTTAGCTACAACAGTTGGTCTATATGTTATCTTGTCTCAGGCAACTAATTCCCTCTTAAGCTATACTTAGTCATAGCATACTGAGAGCCACTGTGTCTGCTTTTAGGCTAATTTCCATCTCCTGAATTAGTTTGGATTGCTTAGTATTATCCTCCTGGTGACCAGTGCTCTTTTTACTGATGGGGCTGCATTTTTACTCACACACTGCTATAGTAAAACACTTTGATTTTATGTTACAGAAATTGAGTATCTCCAGTACATCCTGTTCGATTTCAATTTATTACCAAACAAGCATCGGCTGCACATTTGATTTCAACCTGTTAACATTTTTCTCCTCAACCCTTACATGGATGTCATCACTTTATTTAATAGGGCCAGTTGATATTAGTTAACGTGATATAAAAGTTTATGACAACATGCAAAGGACAACAGAGTATAGCATTACAGGCCTACACTGGAGGCATACACATGTAAGTGCCTGCATATTTCCATATTTAATCAAATATTTGCAACCTAAATGGTCATAATTTACTGAAATATTACTGCGATGGCAACGATATGGCCTTCTGTCTAAGACCTTCACATCTTGTGTGTAGTATCTCAATAGTCTCAATGGTGGTTCATGTATAGAATAAATGACAGGCTTAAATATGATCAAAACACCTTGTTTATGGTCGTGCAGCGAAGCCACCGCAGTGTAAAATATATCTACCACACTGTCTGACATGCCTAGATACTTAAGCTCTGGGCAGCAATTGTTTACATGCCTCTCTTCCTTATCAAGACCGGCCATGCCTGATTGAATTCTACTCCATCATCATGCTACCTTATCTTATTTTTAGCCCCCGATAAGCGGGCTGTGTCTGGTACTATCAGATAATCTGCAGTTTTACAAGGGTGTTTGTTAGTACAGTACATGGGTTTGTTATTGCCCAGCACCTCCTGAACATGTGTGTAGTTCTGTCTCTGTCTGCCTGACTGAAATAAACACCATGTCAGGAAACATTCCCTCAGCATTAGGTAAACTATCCATGTAGGTTAGTTCACATCATCCGGGAGTGAACACACATGCTACGGTGCATCTGTATAGTGTTGTTACCGGGAAGTCAAATATTTATTTCTTCAGATTATTAGATTTTCTGCGGGTCCCAGACTTTTAACAATATGCTTTTAACTGTGAGTGTGTATCATCTAATTGTTTGTCCACTAGAGACCATCCCTGCATTGCCTGGAGTGGCCTCAGCAAGTCCATTCCAGTTCTCTTGTTTTTCCCTGAAGCTGCAGTTTCAAAAGATGGGAATATCTGCTCTACTGGAGGTACACCACATTTGTTGAAGCTACAAAATAACTGTGAGAAAAAGAGTGATAATATGCGGATAAAAATGTGGAGCCTTCAATAAGTTGGATACTAAGAATATTTTGTTGTCCATAGAGCGATATAATATGGCCTTCAAGATTGTGCGCACAGAGAGCCGCCTGGTACGGGGAATACTGGCCAATCATGGATTCCATGAGGTAATGTTCTCCACTAAATCATGCACATTTGAAAAGATTTGTCTAAATCTTGCAAAACAGCATTGTTTTTTAGCTGCATACATTATGTACATCTCTGCTGTGTAGGATAAGGGATAGTAGGGCTGTTTTTATCTCAGTTGACTAATAGTGCCAATGTCAAAGCCCGGGAATGCACCCTAGGATAAAAAAAAAAAATTGACCTCAAGAGCATTAATCCTGTTTCACGAGGGCACACAATCTCTATTATCGCTCTTTCCTAGCAGTTACAATTAATTCCCTTTTTATTTCATTGCAATGCTTCTTGACTCCCGCTAACCATCATCAAAGGCAGACGAGTGTCTACCACAGCCGCAACAGAGCCAAACTTTAATAAGCCATTATTGCAAACATCTGTCTCTCCCCTAGAAACCGAACGGCCATGTGAATACTGCCTCCTAACGAATTGTTGGAATAAAACAAAACCAAACAGATAAAATAACGTCAGGGTGATGAAAATCTGTGAGTTCTTATGTGATCATTTCTATAGAGCCGGCTGTATTTCTTCAGGTTATCGCTGGAGTGTCTGATCTGCTTCTTAGATTTAATTCAACTGAGCTGTCATATGTGATTGACATCAGAATATAATACTGCTGTCGGTGACTGAGAACTCAACAGAGCTTATGAACAACAATGGCTTTGTTTTATGCTTTTTTATTGATCCCTTTGCGAATGTCATTTGCTCTGTGTGCACTGAATCTAAATGTTTTGATCCATCTTGTCAATTGAAGTCAGTCATTCCGTCTGTTTTTTAGGTTCACCCAAACAGCAATGACTTTAACCTCATGTGGACAGGATCTCACCTCAAGCCTTACATACTACGCAGCCTTCAAGACTTCCAGAAGGTCAACCACTTTCCCAGGTATGACAGACGTTAAAGTTAAAATGTATGAGTGTGTTGCCACTGTTTTCTGTGTCATAAATATCACCACTGAGCCATTCTAAGCCCGTCAGTTCAGGCGATGTGTTTGTTGGCTTCCACTGCAAAGCGCATTTAGTTTGGACCGATGCCACTCTGAAACGAATGAAATGAATCATACTGTCAGGCAGAGGGCGATCTATTGCTGTTATGTACGTGTATATTTTTGTTCTGTCAGTGTCGGAACTGTGGAGTGGAGTGCTGGAGCATTTTAAACTGGAGGCTCTGCTCAATTTCAGGTCATATGAATTGACGCGCAAAGACCGTCTGTATAAAAACATCCAGCGAATGCAGCAGACTCATGGCTTCAAAAACTTCCATATTGTTCCTCAGACCTTTGTGCTTCCCTCTGAGTACCAGGAGTTCTGCAGTAAGACACCGCTCACCTGATCCCGACCTCACTTTATCATATGTTTACAAGCATTGCCCACTCTAAACATATACATTATACATTTTTCTTTCTGTTTGCATCTTCTTCTCGTCTCTCCTGCTTCAATCTCAGATTGTTTTGCCAAGGACAAGGGCCCCTGGATTATTAAACCAGTAGCATCTTCCAGAGGAAGAGGCATCTACCTGGTCAGCAATGTGAGTGGTTTTACCCACAGGAGTTATTACTCTCTAATACAGCCGGTCCCAATCTTTTTGGCTTGTGACTCTGTAAAAAGAGTATTTTTCTTCTTCTTCTCGAATTGTTTGATTTTTTAGACTTTTAGAGACCGCAAGAGGTAAAAGTAGGACTGCAACAAGTTATACAGTTAATCTGACCCTTATTTTCTCAAGTAATTGATTTGTTGTTTGGTCTATAAAACATCATAAAATAGTCAAAAATAAACATTTTCTCATCATCATGTTCAAGAGCCCATGATGAGTTTTTTTTGTGCGTGCGACCAACAGTTTAAAAACTCTGAGATATTCAGTTTATGTAAAACAAGGGAAAGCAGCAAAGCCCCACATCAGAGAAGCTGGATTTAGAGAATGTTTTTTTTTTTTTTTTTTAACTTAAACTATTAATGCGTAAACTATAAATGAATAAAATGTTTCCGGAGCTGAAAGCCCTGCAAAAAACAACAACCAAGTAAGTGGACCTTGTGATATTCTAGTCAAAATAAATATTGTTTATTTTATTCCTGAGTTTTCTCAAATTGTTGATTTTTTTCTTGTGAAATGTTTCCATATCCAGTGACAAGAAGCAACCCTCAAGGTCATACTTAGTTTTGTGTAACAGAAATATGTTTTTTTTTTTTTTTTCTTTTCTTTCTTATCCCTTAAATCTTGGGGTCAGGCTGGGAACCACTGCTGTATAACCCCTGTCAGACTAATGCAACGACCCAAAATAAACCTGTGTTTGAGGTTGGAGTGAATTGACCGACATGTGTTTGTATAGATAGGGAAATTGGATAGGGAATAAGGAAATCACATCATCACAAAATGTGTGTTTTTTCTATGCTTTTTGTTTAAAACAGTGTGTAAAACAGCACTGAATGTGGGGGACTGGAACAACACATTCTCTCACATGCACATGGGACAGAAATTGAAAACAAACTTAGACGTTGATGATACATTAGCAGGGGTTTAAGTTCTACCACTAGTTTGCATGTGAGATCTGTATGAGAAAAGCAGTGTGTTAAAAGGAATAGTTTGACATCTGGGGAAATACGCTTATTTACTTTCTTGCTGAGAGTAAGGTGGGAAGATTGATACCACTCACATGTCTGTAGGATAACTTTGAAGCTACAGCCAGCAGGGGGTTAGCTTAGGTTAGCATACTCTGGAAACAGAGGGAATCAACTAATCTTTAAGCTAAGCTAAGCTAACCAAATATTGTGTGTGAAAATTTGACATTAATGGCAAACTTAGTGGGAGTTAAGTATAAGCATAGTGACTTAAAAAAAAATACTGTGTGAACTGAGTTCATTGGCCAGATGTTTTTTTGTGTGTGGAGGGGTGTGCAGATACAGCTGTCTTTGAAATAAGTATCAACCAGTGTTTCAGACATTAATAAGCTTTGTGGAGTAAATCACACTCTTCCAAGGCCCCGGCTTTTGGAGGAGCTCAACAAGGTTCTCACTCTTGGAAAACATATGCACGATCCTTCTTCTTCTCAGGCATTTTTATGAAACAGTGGAAAGAATGTCAGAGCGATATTTGGAGAGAAGAAAGAAATGCGTTAATTTTTTTTGGTTCAGGTTTTCTCTGAACTGTAGCCAGCACTGAGGTTACCCCGTCTCCCCCCTCCATCCCTCCATCTCTTCTCAACTTCGCCACCTGCAACACATTTCAACCTCATAAATGACCCATCTCCCACCACCAGATTGTGTTTTTATAGGCTGTTTTTGAATGTTGACCCGCTATGGCCAGTGTCATTGCAGTCTCCAACTTTTCTTGACGATTCTTTGATGTTAATGGTTAACAGCAGTGTCACATCATCTATTTGGAATTTAGTGTTTAATGCTGTTGTATGTGAATGAATGTACAGTATGGAGCACTGTGAAACATAAAAACCTTACATGGAAATGCTATTCATACTTTGCTATTGAGAGATTGAGTTTGTAAGGTGAGGTTGCACTTCAGTTAAAAAAAGCCATCTAACTTCATCACTTGAGTAAAAGTTGCTATGTTACCTGGTCAATTGATGACACTTTGAACATGTTAAGATGATTATGATCTACTGCCTTCATCTTCCTCATTGTGTTAATTAAATTGTCTTTTATGTGTTTTTGTGTGTCATCTGCAGCCAAATCAGATTTCAATGGATGAGAACATCTTGGTGTCTCGCTATATTAATAACCCACTACTGATAGATGGTATGTTCTTCACCATTTAATTGCTTCAGACATATCTTAATTTGTAAGGATTGTTTTGGCATTCTGAATAATCCGTGTGACTGACTCTAGTTTTTGTTTTGTTTACAGAGTTCAAGTTTGACGTGCGGTTGTACGTGTTGGTGACATCATATGACCCAGTCCTCATCTATGTGTATGAGGAGGGCCTGGCTAGGTGAGCTGTGTGTGCGCTTTTGTTGTTGCTTGTTTGTGACATTATTGGGATAATGAATACCTGACACAACAAAACAGTGGTCGCTGATCTTTGTGGGTACAAACAAAAATACTACAGCACAATTGACATTTAACAACGAATACATTACAAACTAGCACTCAATAGATCATGCACTTCTGTTTTTACAGCTGTTGCCTCCATAACGGTTTATGTTTGTTTTCTTGGTTTCACTTCAGACAAAATAAGATATACATAACATATAAAAGCCCCGAATGTGAATAGTTTTAATAAAGTAAATTCAGTATTGAGAAAAGCATTCACCAGTTTGAACAGTAAATGGCGGTGTAGACACTGACTGGTTCATGCACTTTAGGCTCATTGGTACTTAGTGCCCAGAAGAGGGCATCCTTACCTTTTCAGACCAGCTGCTGTGTAGTGTGCGCTGTGGTGATGACTCTGAAACAATGCGCTCCTTTGTTCCAGTTTTAGGATGTGCTTATCAAATGTTGCTGATTGTGACATGGTTCAAAGATCGTATCTTGTGCTACCTTTGTATAATGGCCCTATATTGGGTGTTTGTTATTTCGAGAAACAATAACATATGACCAAAGAAGAGACCATTGTCAGGTACAGGTAGGTCAGCAGACGGTAGCTGATTTATAGAACGTCTGGCTCTTCGCTTCGGTCTGATAGAGGTACGTGCTGAATACAAGTGCCACCGCCCTTTTGTTTGCTGGCTTGATTATCAACTGTGGGCAATAAATCATGGCCAAATTCTGAATCCCACTTTTATCGCTTGACATTCCTTCAGAGTTGTGTTGGTATTCAGGTACACGGTGCGTGCCAGGAATTCTCATTATTGCACATGTGGCATCCACTCCTCTCAAACACTGCCAGAAGCTAATCTCCCTCCAAAGTGCCCCCCATCATTCAGTCCAGTGTCAGCTTTATGAATATGGTTGTTATGGCAAATATAGATACTGTATGTAGTGAAATTGTTGAATTGTTGGATTACAGAATTTTTTTTTTTTGTGTTCGCAGATTTGCCACAGTCAAGTATGACCGGACTTCAAAGAACATTAAGAACACGTTCATGCATCTCACTAACTATAGCGTGAACAAAAAAAGCAGCGATTATGTCAGGTATTTCATCAGTGAATGTGGCGCTGTTATTGGAAGCTTGATTGACTCATCCATTTATTAGAACACAAGCACATTTCTTCCTTTTCAGTTGCGATGACCCTGAAGTTGAGGATTATGGGAACAAATGGAGTATGAGTGCAGTGTTGAGGTATTTAAAGCAGGAGGGGAAGGACACCACATGTGAGTCAAATCTTCATTTTCTTTCCTTTTTTCATGCTTTTAATCTTTTCCTTTTTAATAATGGAGTACAATTCACCCAGTTTACAGTTGCATTTCTGAACCCCTGCTTGATTGTCTCCTTTAGATTCTAACCAAAAGTGTGAATCAATTAACCAAAACATAAGAATTCTTGAGAGCGACAGAAAAATCATCTCTTAATTTTGTATATTCCAGTGCTGATGAGACAGGTGGAGGACCTCATCATCAAAGCTGTACTGAGTGCTGAACTTCAGATAGCCACCGCCTGCAAAATGTTTGTTCCCCACAAGACAAACTGCTTTGGTAATTATTTCATATTCTTCTTAAAGTGTTTTTGACCATACAGTACTGTAAGTAAAGCAATCTAGTCCACCAAAGTTTAACACGTTTACACCTGCACTGATGCAGCTTCAGAAGAATTTCCTTTTAGATAAAATTCCCTTTTTTGACACACTCACACATATTTAGTCATCAACACTACCCCACCCCTCACATTTCCTTTCAGTTTCATATTCATTGTCCAGCAGTTCCTCTATACTCTTTCTCCACTGAGCCGAGCTGAAGTTGTAGACAGTCATTCCTCAGTGTGGAGCCTTCCTGCCCATTGCTGCAGGGTTGCGGAGGGCCTATTGAGCAGGAATTTGCTTCCTCCTCTCTGTTGCCATTCAGGTCTGCCTGATTTAGGCTGACTGTTTTCTTGGCTGCTCCTGCCTAGAAGCAGGCTCGTGTGAACTCCATTTTGGAACCATTACCCATGTTAGTGTTGGCACTAATTGTCTGCGCTCGCTCTCTCTGTCTGGCAGTCTCTCTGAGATTTGAGGGTTTAAAAAGCGAGCACATTGGCCAAGCCTCCCTCAGCACCACTGTCTCTTTTTCCTCTTCTGTCGCTGTTTCTGTTTGTTTATGATTCTCCCTCCCCTGCTCACACTCTCCTTCACCTTTCAGATGTTAGAAAAATAAAGGGCTTTGCAGTTGTGACAGGCTTCTGTAGACATAATAGCCCCCCTGATTGGTGGTTGTTTGGGCTGTATGGCGCGAGCAGCATGGACTCACACCAGTCGCCTGCATAAAGATGCTATCTGCACCCTGAGCATAACTGCTAGGTTAAAAACCCACATTAGCCCAGGGTGTTGACCATGCAGGTATTTACAGTGAAATGTGGCTTACTGAGCCTCAACCTGGCTCTCATACACATGTGATAGACATGAATAAACAACCAGATGACACATATCTTTGCTGTGATGGAAAAACAAGTTTGCTTTTATTGTCATTCATTCACTCATTGAGGTAAGCCTGGAATATTTCTCTATGCACATCCACATGCCCCAATTGCAAAAATGCTTTATGGAATGTTCAGGGATAACATGTAAATGTTACCTACTGCATTGCACCATGCTTGCATTTACATTCCTTGGCATATATAAACAGAATTCTTTTTATATAAAAACAAAAGCATCTGATATTTATTCTGCATAGGGTAGTAAATATACAGTATAAAGAGGGAAAGTGTGAGAATATGGATAGTGGCACCACGCATCAGCCTACTAATGATTCTATACTGGTACCATCTTTGTGTTGTACATTGTGCAGCTCTGTAGGCAGCAACAGAGAATACTTCTTAGTTAATATTTACTGTTGTTTTATTTTGACTCCACTAAGTCCACATTGGATTTGAAATTAAACAATGCAATAATGAATGAAAGTAAGGAATTCGAACTTTAAGGGTGCTGGGTTGTCCAACAATGTTGAAATCGTATACCAAAGCTTATAGAGACCTGTATAGACATAGATACTACATCAGTGTTATTGTGTGGCACAAAAGCAATTAGGTTCTACACCTTTTCCTAAGATACATAATACATTGTGGTCTGCTTTGAACATGCACATTACCCTACTTCAGCCGTATCAGTTTACTATTGAATTTAGTGTAATTTTGTTGTCTTCATAATGGCCCCAAGCAAGTCAATTACAGCATTCATAGTCTGTCTAAAGGATTAAGTTTCCAAAGACAGACACTGACGGTTCCAAGAGGACCACCCTCATCCTCTCTCTGTTTCTCCCAGTGTGGTCATGTTGCGTGTGTGAGTATGTAAGGGCAATACGAATACAGAGACATGCAGGAACCAGTGTAAAGCATTAGTTTTACAAACACGCAGGTCTGTCTAAGCTTCAGGGAGTCCAGTCAAGTACCTAAATAAAACCCACCCAAACCACCAAGGAGTCATGATCAGCTGTTGTCTTCAACTCCCCTTTCACCTTCTCTTGCACTTATCCTCAGTACTTCCCTTCTCCTCCTGCAACAATACAATACGCCCAGCATTTAAACCTGGGCCTCGGCAGCTGCCTGTAATTGTAAACAGGTAAAGCATCAGAATGCAGGGCAGCAAATACATGCGTGTTTGGGCAGTTAATGTGCCGATAAAAGCAGCCATTGTTTAGAGTTTTTATACGGTCTCTGGCTTATCTGGAAGGGAGCCATGCAAGATCATAAAGCCCATTATAATCTTAATTTACTGCAAATTGTTCCCTGCCATTTTAATGTCTATTAATGGCTTTAATACTATGTTTATTGTTTTCAAATAGAATTTCTTCCCTTTGCTCAAATTACACATCTGTATCTAAATGTGCATACTGTAACAAAACCTTTTTTATAGCTCTGTAATGTGGGAAGAAATAAAAACAACCGATTTTTTGTTTTACATTGGTAAGAAGTGTGTGTGTGTGTGTGTGTGTGTGTGTGTGTGTGTGTGTGTGTGTGTGTGTGTGTGTGTGTGTGTCTGTGGGGAGAAAATGCCACCCATGCAGCTCCTCACCGCTGCTGTGTGATTAATGGACAGGCTTTTTGCTGAGGGATGCTGATTACGAGATGTTTTGACTAAGATCTGATTAGCCAAGCCAAAGGCCTATTTTATTACACACAAAACATTCCACTTACTGGTCCTGTGTTCCACTGAACGTCCCTCATTAAGTGCTGAGTGTGGTTGGATCCCCCGTCTGTGAACAACTCTCCCTGTTTTACATTTGTCAGATACTCCCACATTTCACTACAGCACAGTGTTGGTATGCCTGTGATGACAGTGTGGCTGCTGTATAATTCAAAATCTTTGAAGGAATGATTAATGGAATGGGTTCTGCTATCATAATAGGGCTATAGAGTGTCAACTGTTACTTTAATTTGTTGTCATCAAAGTGTTTTCATGATTGTGGCTCCGCTGTACTCCCTGCAACAGCAGTTAAAGCACTTCAGGGGCAATAATTTATGTCAGAATGATGCAAAAGTAATCCAATTGTTCTTGCCTATGAAGAAAACACACATGAAGCAAATACTTTATTCTGCTGTTGTTGTTGTGGGCCAACCGACTGCAGTGCCAGGGTGGGGAGATTATTGTTTTTGGGCGTTTGTCTCTTGTGGTGAAGTTTCCAGCAGCGCCCATCCAATAATAAAAAGTCATCCCTTTACTCTGTCACATTTTTTTTCTCTCCCTGCCTCTTTAATGGGTGTGATGTGGATGTTCGCTGCCTCTCCACTCCTTGTCTGTGATGCTTGTTGTGGCCTCTCTGCGGGCACATTTAACAGCACTCCCCCGGCAGCGGTCGAGCCATAGAACAAACGTGTCTAGCAGTGAGCAAGCTCTTGGGGCAGGAGCGGCGTCTGCTCCTAATTGGGGGAAAATGAGCGGCACATGGAGCCTGCTTGTCGGGGGCTAGTGAGGTGGTATAACACCTCCCCATTTTCCCCTGTTGTTGTGGTGGTGCCACTGGTGAGGCACTGCAACCCATTTATTCCAGTACTCCGTTCCCCAAGACTAATGCATAAGGTTTTATGTGTGCGTTTTAATACAGAAGAGGCTAAAATGGGATAAGCCGGCAAGTGGAAAATAAAATCTTAGTGCTTTGCTTAAGCACTGTTTAGCAGCGGGGGTCCCGTCCATCCTCAGAAGTTAAAAAAAAGTTAAAGATGGCAGTGGCAGCTTCTGTTGCTGCTATTGGTTCAGGATTATATAGCAAACTTTGTTCCATCATGAAAATACAGTTTTCACAGTCACACCAATTTGGACCTCATGACACTACCATATTTTGATCTCTTGACCCATGTAATATATCTCAGTGAACAAAATCCAGTGTGCATTTTCTCCAACTTGTCCTAATACAGATGATGAAAACATGAGTAGAGAAAAAATCAAGTTTTTAGGAAATGTTACAATCTTAAAAGAGAACTCTTTTAGAGACTTCCATAAACTTGGGGGACTCACAAGAGACGGATTAAAAAAGAACGGTCAAAATGGAAGCAGTCTGGAAAAACCCTGGATCTTAAATTTCCTATAATGCAATTCAATAGCATCTTTCGTTAGAGCCTCACTGTCTGGTAAATGCCCGTGTCTTTTAAACTCCATGCCCCCTTTTTAGTACTTCTAATGATGAGTAAACTGATCCTGTTGTGTAAAATCAGTGCTCCTTTAGTAAAAGACCAAATATATACGCTTTGTCAAGTAAAACTACGTGATATTTGTTACATTGCCACAACATTCTGTATGGCCAGGGTGGAGATGACTACAATAAGTAATGTACAGCCAAATACATTTAACTCATCCTGTTAAACTAGAATTCCCCAGCCTAACATTATTTAACCAAGTGCAATATAAAGCCATTGCACGCTGTCACACTGCCTTTTGTATGCTTAACACTGGCACTGACCTGAGATGCTAAAATAAACAGTGCTGGTTATGGCAGCTTTGAAACCTCCAACCCCCCTGGCCTATTCTCAAAACAGTCTATTCTTTTGAAGTACCATTAGAAGGATTTTTCCTCTGGCTCTATGACTGGGTTTTGCGCTATCCCTGTAAAATACTGTGGTTTCCCTGCATGCTGCTGCTGGGGCCGGCGGGTCGTTGGCTTACAGGGTGACACTCCCCAGAGCAGTGTGAGGGCTTTCATAGGTTACATAGAGCAACTCTGTCACAGTGAGGCATATGTCAGTCAGTGAAACAAGAGGGAAAATTGGGATAGAATGGATGAATTTCTTTCTGACCACATTGTAAAAAGCGTTTATATGTCACTCAGTGCTAAGCTATTACTGGGGTGAAATATATACAATATATAGCCTACGGCTGTCTAATCTACCAGGTTTCTGCCACTTGGGACACACTGTCACATTTCTAGCTTTGTACTTCTGGAGTTCACATTTGACTGCCCCAGTTGGGCAAGATACTATCTTTATGATGCTTATTACAGCGCCATCCTTCTTGTTAATATGTAGTGACAATATGTGGATTGGTTAATCTTCCCATGAGAAAATTATTGACTGTATGTATGAAAATATTCACAGCCACAGTGTGTTTTTGATCTACTGTCTTATGTATGCAACTTCATGATGGATGAAATGTGTATGTACTTAATTAACGTAATTGAGCCGATCCCTCAGTAGCAGGCTTTGGTGAATGTTTCTTTCTTGAGTGATTGGGGATATAACATGCGTGTAATCAGTAGCAGAAAGACATAGGCCATGTTGCCAAATGCCACATAATGGAACTATGATAAAACTCTTGTGACTTTGATAGCCTTCATCTTTTATTTTCAGTGAGCAGATCTCAGAGGTTTCTAATTCTGCCTCCCAGTCTGTGGTGAAAACCCTTTGATTCATTTTGTGTTTCCCTCTGTAGAACTGTATGGTTTTGACGTGCTCATTGACTCCAACCTCAAACCCTGGTTGTTAGAGGTGAACCTTTCTCCCTCCCTGGCCTGGTGAGTGACTGTCTTAATCATTTAATTCTTTATTTTCTTGTTTCAGGAGAATTTCTTACTGAAACTGTTTCTTGTATCCTACCAACTTAAACAAGGCTTTTTCTTAGAATATGCAACCAACCAAAAATGTTAATAAAATGCCACATTGAAGGAAAATTGCACTCACACTTAAAGCATACCCTCAGGCTAAAATCTCCCACCAAAGTGTCAGTTTGGCAGTTTAGTTTTAATCCATCCATCCATCCATCCATCTTCATCCGCTTATCCGGGGGTCGGGTCGCGGGGGGTAGCAGCTCCAGCAGGGGACCCCAAACTTCCCTTTCCCGGGCCACATTAACCAGCTCCGACTGGGGGGATCCCGAGCGTTCCCAGGCCAGGTTAGAGATATAATCCCTCCACCTAGTCCTGGGTCTCCCCCGAGGCCTCCTCCCAGCTGGGACGTGCCTGGAACACCTCCCTAGGGGAGGCGCCCAGGGGGCATCCTTACCAGATGCCCGAACCACCTCAACTGGCTCCTTTCGGCGCAAAGGAGCAGCGGCTCTACTCCGAGCTCCTCACGGATAACTGAGCTTCTCACCCTATCTCTAAGGGAGACGCCAGCTACCCTCCTGAGGAAACCCATTTCGGCCGCTTGTACCCTGGATCTTGTTCTTTCGGTCATGACCCAGCCTTCATGACCATAGGTGAGGGTAGGAACAAAAAACTGACCGGTAGATTGAGAGCTTTGCCTTCTGGCTCAGCTCTCTTTTACGTCTAACGGTGCGATAAATTGAATGTAATACCGCACCTGCTGTGCCGATTCTCCGACCAATCTCCCGCTCCATTGTCCCCTCACTCGCGAACAAGACCCCCAAGGTACTTGAACTCCTTCACTTGGGGGTAAGGACTCATTCCCTACCTGGAGAAGGCACTCCATCGGTTTCCTGCTGAGAACCATGGCCTCCGATTTAGAGGTGCTGATCCTCATCCCAGCCGCTTCACACTCGGCTGCGAACCGATCCAGTGAGTGCTGAAGGTCACAGGCCGATGATGCCATCAGGACCACATCATCTGCAAAAAAGCAGCGATGAGATCCCCAGCCCACCGAACTGCAACCCCTCTCCACCCCGACTACGCCTCGATATCCTGTCCATAAATACTACAAACAGGATTGGTGACAAAGCGCAGCCCTGGCGGAGGCCAACTCTCACCTGAAAGCGAGTCCGACTTACTGCCGAGAACCCGGACACAGCTCTCGCTTTGGTCGTACAGAGATTGGATGGCCCTGAGAAGGGACCCCCCTCACCCTGTACTCCCGCAGCACCTCCCACAGTATCTCCCGGGGCACCCGGTCATACGCCTTCTCCAGATCCACAAAACACATGTAGACTGGTTGGGCATACTCCCAGGCTCCCTCCAGGATCCTTGCGAGAGTAAAGATCTGGTCCGTTGTTCCACGACCAGGGCGGAATCCGCATTGTTCCTCTTCAACCTGAGATTCGACTATCGACCGAACCCTCCTTTCCAGCACCTTGGAGTAGACTTTACCGGGAGGCTGAGAAGTGTGATACCCCTGTAATTGGCACACACCCTCTGGTCCCCCCCTTTTTTTAAAAGGGGAACCACCACCCCGGTCTGCCACTCCTTAGGCACCGTCCCAGACTTCCACGCAATGTTGAGAGGCGTGTCAACCAAGACAACCCCTCCACACCCAGAGCTTTAAGCATTTCTGGGACGGATCTCATCAATTCCTGGGGCTTTGCCACTGTGGAGTTGTTTAACTACCTCAGCAACCTCCACCAGGGAAATTGATGCCAATCCCCCCCCTCATCCTCCAGCTCTGCCTCTACCATAGAGGGCGTATTAGTCGGTTAGGAGTTCCTCAAAGTGCTCCTTCCACCGCCCTATTACCTCCTCAGTTGAGGTCAACAGCGTCCCATCCTTACTGTACACAGCTTGGATGGTTCCCCCTTCCCCCCCCTCCTGAGGTGGCGAACGGTTTTTCAGAAGTACCTTGGTGCCGACCGAAAGTCCTTCTCCATGTCTTCTCCGAACTTCTCCCACACACGCTGCTTTGCCTCTTTCACGGCAGAGGCTGCAGCCCTTCGAGCCCTTCGGTACCTTGCAACTGCCTCCGGAGTCGTCTGGGATAACATATCCCGGAAAGACTCCTTCTTCAATCGGACGGCTTCCCTGACCACCGGTGTCCACCACGGTGTTCGTGGGTTACCGCCCCTTGAGGCACCTAAGACCCTAAGACCACAGCTCCTCACCGCAGCTTCAGCAATGGAAACTTTGAACATTGTCCACTCAGGGTTCAATGCCCCCCCCCCAGCCTCCACAGGGATGCACGAAAAGCTCCGCCGGAGGTGTGAGTTGAAAGTCTGTCGGACAGGGGCCTCCTCAGACGTTCCCAATTTACCCGCACTACCCGTTTGGGCTTACCAGGTCTGTCAGAGTCTTCCCCCACCCCTGACCCAACTCACCACCAGATGGTGATCGGTTGACAGCTCCGCCCCTCTCTTCACCCGAGTGTCCAAAACATATGGCCTCAGATCAGATGAAAGCGATTATAAAATCGATCATTGACCTTTGGCCTAGGGTGCTCTGGTACCAAGTACACTTATGAGCATCCCTATGTTCGAACATGGTGTTCGTTATAGACAATCCATGACTAGCACAGAAGTCCAACAACAAACAACCACTCTGGTTTAGATCAGGGAGGCCGTTCCTCCCAATCACGCCTCTCCATGTGTCTCCATCATTACCCACGTGCGCGTTGAAGTCCCCCCCAGCAGAACTATGGAGTCCCCGACTGGAGCCCCATGCAGGACTCCACTCAAGGTCTCCAAGAAGGCCGAATACTCTGAACTCTTGTTTGGTGCATATGCACAAACAACAGTCAGAGTTTTTCCCCCCCCCCACAACCCGCAGGCGTAGGGGAGGCGACCCTCTCGTCCACCGGGTTAAACTCCAACGTAGCGGCGCTCAGCCGGGGGGCTTGTGAGTATCCCCACACCCGCCCGGCGCCTCACACCCTGGGCAACTCCGGAGAAGAAAAGAGTCCAACCCCTATCCAGGAGTATGGTTCCAGAACCAAGACTGTGCGTAGAGGTAAGCCCCACCAGATCTAACCGGTGGCGCTCCACCTCCCGCACAAGTTCCGGCTCCTTCCCCCCACAGAGAGGTGACATTCCACGTCCCCCAGAGCCAGCCTCTGCTGCCCGGGTCTGGTCCGTCGAGGCCCCTGACCTTCACTGCCACCCATGTGGCAGCGCACCCGACCCCAGCGGTTCCTCCCACAGGTGGTGGGCCCATGGGATGGAGGGATGTCCGCCACGTAGCTTTTTCGGGCTGTGCCCGACCGGGCTCCGTGGCAAACCCGGCCACCAGGCGGCTCGCTGGCGAGCCCTCCATCTGGGCCTGGCTCCAGACGGGGGGCCCCGGGCTTCCTCCGGGCAGGGTCACTTCATCCCTTCCTCGATTTTTCATAGGATTTTTTGAACCATTCTTTGTCTGGCCCCTCACCTGAGACCACTTTGCCTTGGGAGACCCTACCAGGAGCACAAAGCTCCAGACAACACAGCCCTCAGGTTCATAGGGACACACAAACCTCTCCACCACGATAAGGTGATGGTTCCCGGAGAAGTTTAGTTTTAAGCTCATTACAAATCTGTATCTTATTATGACAATTGATGATTTTTGACTCAAGCTGACTCAAAGTTTGTTTCTTTGTAAAAAAAAAAAAAAAATCATCATATTTACAGTGATGCCCCCTTGGATCTGAAGGTAAAGGCCAGCATGATTGCAGACATGTTTTCACTTGTGGGTGAGTACATGCTGAAACAATGACTAAATACAACTTCCATTTGATCACAAGTGATGGCACTTCATAGATATTGAGTTCATGTCAATTCAGTGTTTAAAGCTATATTTTTAAATCCATCATCCATCCATCATTGTTATATTATTATTAACCACCACATAATTAAGAAAGGAGGACAAACCTTGGGTTAATACAGAACATTAAAATATTAGGGTTACAGATTTGTATTACTAAGAATGCATACAGTACATTTGAAATAATCCATCATCAATGCAGAATCAAGATCTGGCCTTAACAGGAGTCAATAGTTGTAGTAACATAGGGTTAGTCATATTCAGAGCTTAAAAACAAATTACACTGACTATTAAGTTGTTCTTAGATACTTAAAGTTCATATTTTAGCTTTAAGAACATTACTCAAACTTTAGATTAGAATATGGAACAACTTCATATATAATAGGTCAAATATAGAATATTTATTTATTGCATAATTATATAATTGGGATAAAGGTGTTCATTTTGGAGAAGCTAATATAAAATGAAAAGTGCTCTAATTATGCTGTATTTATTTTCAATAACCTCACTCCAGAGGCATAGATGCTAGTCGGCCTTACTTGTAACCAGCATGTTTCAAGCAGGTGGAGACAGTCATCTATTGTTTAATGCTTAATGTTTTGCTTAATTTCACAACGACATGTATGGCTGTATGGCTTTATAATAGTAGCTCCAGTGTTAGACAATAAACCGCAGGCTTCATTAATTAACATTAAATGCCTTGCAGACAAAATTGTCAACAGAGGCCTTACTTGTTTTGTAGTCATTAAGCTCTTTTGAGAACCTGAATTGGACATGTCAAACTAAAGCAGTCTTTTGCATGAAGACACAAACAATGCCTGGCCCAAGGCAGAGGTAACTGCCCTGTTTATATAACAGTGTTTGTAGCAGGGAATGAGATGTGTCTCTGTTATGTCTCCTCCCCTCTTAATTATTGAATTCTCATGCAGAAGAAGATCTTTTATTTGATCTTATGTATCCTTTATTTAGCCGGGAAGGTCCCACTGAGATACAAGATCTCTTCTTCCAGGGAGCCCTGGACGCTTATAATATTTTGTAATGCATAAGTTTAAACCAAGGAGAATCTCATACATTGACCACATACAGAGCTCTGAGAGCTTGCCTATATCCTTGTAGATGAGAGTCAAAAGTACACATGTAGCAAAAAAGAGACAAATAACAACCAAACTTTCACATCTCTTGATTATTTAACTTAACACTTAATCCTCTGATTTATCCTTATTACGATTCACAGGATACATGGAGCCCACTGATTAGCAGGCGTCCATCTAAACTGGCACTGAACCATTAAGTCTGTCTGTGGTCTCAGCCTAATGATATTAAAGGAATGGCTATTGTGTGTGTGTGTGTGTGTGTGTGTGTGTGTGTGTGTGTGTGTGTGTGTGTGTGTGTGTGTGTGTGTGTGTGAGTACAAATATGCACACGTGTCTTAGCCTAGGCCATGCTGCGGCTTGAAACCCTCCCCTCTGGCTCATTAAATGAAAGAGTAGAATCATAAATTGCCAGTTATCTTTGGACTGAGACGTTACTGCGGGTCTGGGGAAAATGAGCAGTGGCATGTAAAACATAGCACATCTATTTTGTACCAAACAAACTAAGTCGCTGTTGGCTGATAACACTTGGGCTGCATCCCAGACCTGTAAATAATGACCGCATTCCATTAGCATTCATTTTCCGCCTGTGTGAAGCTGTCAGCTCCGTGTCGCTTATGTTTGTAATAATTGCTGTGTTTAGGCAAGAGCATGGCAGGGGCCTGATTCTTACCTGACGGCTTGAAAGAGATAGTACAAATAGCCTTGAGCTCCAAGCTGTCAATAGAATTAATTCACTTCAAGTGTGACTGCAACATAAACATATTTCTTTAACATTTCACTTTTACCACTGGTTAGCTTTGAGGGAGTGTGGGAATTAATAAACAGAAGATCGTAGATTGATTCTTATTGACTGGTTGGGAACATCTTAGTGGGGAATGTGAATTACAAACAATTTCCCCCACCCTTATCAACTACCACTAGAATGTAAATGTGTGGAGCTGTTTAAATCTGAAGTAGAGTGTCACAATAAAAAAACATCTTATCTCTCTCCAGAGGGAGTGAGACTGTGTTGCTCTCTCTGATATAAAAGCTTAAGGGATAGTGCGACAGTTTGGGAAACTGGGAAAGGAATAGAGTTAGATGGCAATATCGATACCACTCTCATGTCTGTCCATTATCAGGCTACAGCCAGCAGCCGGTTAGCTTAGCTTAGCATAAAGGCTGGGGACAAGGGGAAACGGCTAGCTTTAACTTTTTTTTGTACAAAAATCGAAGTTCACATTTAATGAGGGATACAAGCTGCAACTTCCTAGAGTTTCAGTGTTTCTAAGGGCCAAGCAAACAAGACATTGTGTTAATTAGTGCACTTTATAGGCTATGGTTGGCAGATTTTGTTACCTTTGGACAGAGCCAGCTGTTTCCTCCGGTTTCCAGTCTTTATGCTAAGCTAAGCTAACCAGCTGCTGGCTGTAGCTTTATATTTAATGGACAGATATGAGCTCAAGTCTGTCCGAAAGCTCCTAAGCGTATTTCCCGAAATCTCAAACTAGTCCTTTAAGCAAGGTCAGTTGACAGTCAACATTGAAGATCTGATGCAATAAATAAAGTTTATCATATTTAAGACCTGATGTTATTGAAATTATAGGATGATATACCCCTTTATGGCTGTTGTGTTTCCCCGCAGGCTTTGTGTGTCAGGACCCCTTATCGAGACAACCACGATCTGACCGAGTCACCCTGGACTCCAGCCTCAAGCAACCAGCAGCCCAAAAAACACAGGTACTGGATGCACACACACGCACGCACACACACACACACACACACACACACACACACACACACACACACACACACACACACACACACACACACAGCGGAGCCAAGTGTTGCACTCATTCACCCTTCCTTATGAAACATTCCCATTCTCTTGTCTTCATCTCTCTGTTACTTACAGTACATTCCTGCCATTGCCATTGAGCTCTTCTTCTACCCTCATGGAAAATTCACTGTAATGCAAAACAACTGCTAATGTAATTACACTGTTTGAGTGACATCAGTTTGTAAGTGCTACGCTCTTTGGCTTATTGTTTTATCATTTCTAATCAAGTGACTAATGCTCTCTGTAGGCCTTGTTGCCTAATGATGCCACAACAGCTAATGCACTTGGCTCCTTCCACTCGACTACTGCACCCAGATTTGGCACAGGATCTGCTGGAGGGAGATTACTAAATCAGACAGATTTCTGCTCCACCTTATATTGTGTAAAGGGCCTGTTTAGGCATACAGTAACAATGTTTCATTGTTGCATGTCGATGGAGCATGCATGCTGTCTGTATGCGGTTTCATAAAGGTTAAGCAGCAATGCTGATGCTCACCCACCACTCACTGTCTTCACCCATTGCCTCTTAGAAACCTCTTTCTGCCCCGACAGCCACTGCGCACAGCAGAATGGTGAGTTTTCTTCAGACTCAGACGTATTAATCTTCTTTTGCCTTGTTCCTTTGCAATTCCCTGATGCCTGTTACATTACCGGTAAGAAATTGCTTACTGCTTTTTGCTTATTTGATTATGCGGCTTTGCTATTTATCATAGTGACAGATGGCTTGTATCGATTCCTAATGCTATATTTAATAGAATTCTCATTGCATTAGCAAAGTGGCCTTAGTAAGCAATTACTTGAAATGCTGCAATGCACCACTTGACCCAAAACTCAGAGACTTTGTTGTACAGAGTTACTCAAACATCTAAAACAAGCTTGACATTAAACCACAGAGGCTGTTGTAGAACTCCAGATGCCTTCAGAGAACCTCTCCTCTCCCTTTACTCTGATTAGGGGCAACAGATGAGTCTTTTTCTGAAGGATTAGGCCTTGTCACTTTTTGGCTGCCTTTGCATCCCCCCAGTCGTGTCAGACAAATTAAATGTAAACCCTGTGCTATTTAGATGACAAATTCTGTATGTGATCCTGTGGGGTTGTGCTCCTCTGTCTGGCCCAAGCTCCAACCTGCATGCCAAAGTTGTCAATCACAGCCTGGTAGTGCATGCAGCGGGAGGCAGCCAAGAATGCCAATGCATGACAAAAATGCTTCATTTATGTGACAGGGAGAAATGAAGAGAGGGTATTTTTGTTACACAAGCTATAAAGGAGAATTGTGTTTCAGATTAGTAGGTTGTTTGTCACTAACAGATGACATCTTTACCGAAAATGTAAGAATTGCAATTATTCTTACAACTTTAAGCATACCTAAATTCATAAAAAATGAAATAACTCAATTATTTTTTAACATTGGAAAGTATTTATGTTGGAAAGAGGAATAACTCTACATTTCTCCCCTGTAGCGGCAGAGGCCCACATCCGCCGGTAACTCAGAAACAGAGGGGAAAGACAAGCTAGGACCTAAACAAGGCCAAGGAGACAGCACTCTGACCTTGACTGCTGAGGAGGTAAGGCCTTTACAGTGGTAGTGTCTGACATGATGAGTGTTATTTTGTTGAATTGAGACATAATGGGAACCTTAAAGTACAGTAACTATTTAAAATGGTGTCAAATTTAGTACACGTCTTGTTTTCTTTCACAAGATCAAAGTGCTAAGGAGGATAAAGGAAGAGTACGAGAGACGTGGAGGCTTCGTTAGGATCTTCCCCACCGCAGAAACATGGGACCTCTATGGGTAAACTGAGCCAAGAAAGAACAGACACTTGTCTGTAATGTTACTCATTATTAATACTGTCTTCAAATAAGTGAGGCACTTAGGCTAAATTAATAGACCATACGACTCCTCTTTACTGTCACTAATTGCACCACCAGACTAAGGTGTAACTACAGAGATGGTATTTGTTCAACTTTGTGTATTATGTTCCATTATGTATGAAATGGCATTAAAGCCCTTATTAATGAGGAAATCTCTTTTTGTGCTTACAATTCATATTCTTATATGAGGATTTGTTGCTTGATTAGCTCCATGTCTCTCTTAACAGCAGGGATTTTGTGGCATTTTTAAAAGCATATTATTGAGGGGGTCTGAGGAATTATTGGTGCGTTTAACAGGGCTGCTTCCTGAGTAGTTATATCACCGAAGCCTTGTTTTTAACATATTTGCCGCAAATAAGGAGGCAGAGGCTCATTGGGGCTCCTGCCTTATGATTATTGTAATTTGCTTATTATCTTCTTCTCTCAGTGGATATCTGGAGTCCAAGACATCAATGAACTACATGTTGGCAAACAGACTTTTCCATGGCAGGTAAGCATTTCCATTGTGGATTGGAAAATAAATCTCTCCATCAGTTAGTGGAAACGGTTGGATTCTAACGTGGCGTTTGTTTGGTCTTTCGATTGGATAGGTAAGAGGAACAGCTGAAAAGACGTTGCACAGTCAACTTTTCCAGCGTGCGCCCAGTGTCTACGTGGCATTGCGGCATCGATTTTTATTAAACCACTTTTTGTTTTTATTATTGTAATGCAGCATGCATTTATGTTATTTGAATCGGTATGGGCTTTCAAGTTTTAACCACAGCTTTGTCTATTGCACAATATTATCTGAAGATTTGGCCCCCAAGTAAGCCCATCTATGATTTTTCCATATTCGTTATTAGGTAGGTAGGTTATTAGGTATTAGGTAGCCAGATTAGGAAGATGTTTATTGCTGCAAGACCTCAGTTGCTGTTATTATTCGCCATTTATCCTCTCTCTCATTTGGACCGTCCCTGTCTCTCACGTCAACTTCTGGACAAGCAACTCAACCACACTAATCTTTCTTAGAACTGGCTTCAGTTAAAGTAAAGATTTATAACTGTTGCTCTGCTTTGTGATTGTTGATGATACACATATAAATCATTATGGTTGTTGTTATTACAATTGTGTGTTGACATGTCTTGTTCTGTCTCTCAGGAACGTGCAGCTGCAGGTGGACGCCGTCCACAGCTGTCACGTTGTCCAGTACGAGAGAAAGCTGCTGTCTCTGGAGGCATGTAAGAGGAGACAGCGCCACCTGACTCATCGCTCTGCTGCAAGGAAGAAGAAATCTGGTAGGTCTGATGTGTTCTGCCTCAATTCAGGAAAGTGTAGCTAAGTGGGGACAACATCCCACGCTAATGCACTTTAGTTTCCAATAAATAACTCCCCTGTGTCACGGTAAGGTTGGCCAAATATGACTCTAAATGAGTTCATTTCATTGCAGCAACATCAGAAACCCTACTTTGAGTGTATATGTGTATTGTATCCAAAATGCCAGTGATGCAACTGCCATTTGTCTTTCCTTTGCAATGCTGCATACTTTAGGGAAGGAGTCCAAGGTCTCCCTGCCTGAAAGCAGCAGTCAGGAGGGAGAGGACTGCGCTCAGGAAGAAAGAGAGGAGGTGAAACAAGCTCTCGAGCCAGTCTCACACAAGACTTTGGTAGCAGAGCAAAGAAAACAAGTGGCCACACCACTGGAGCGCTGCCACAGCGAGGCTTTGTCCAGCTCAGAGGCAGCCACGCACGATGCCAGGCCCAGAGTCAACCTGCTCAACATCCTTCAGCAGGGGTGGGACCTCAGGTCAGTCTGGATTCTGGGCTGCTGCTCAGGTTGGCTGCTGCTGTCTTTTCTTTTCTCTATTAAATAAGGAGGAATATGAAATGCACCTACCAAAGAGGATGAGAAGAAATTGAGGCTCTCTTTACACAAGTTATGTTTTAATCAGTTTGTTTGAGCATTACTCTTATGTACAGTATGTCTTTAGTCAGTGTGAGGAGTGAAGGGAGTTGTGGTAAGATGATATCAACATGCATAATGCTTTACAATTTTCATATTTTCTTTAATTTAAAATAAAGATACCACATATTCTAAATACTGTCAAACACATATGACACACTGCACATACTATTATACCTAAGTGCAACAAAGACTGCGGTCTGATGTTGATTTTAAAAGTGTGCCTGAAATTATAATTTGAGGAGGAATTACAATAACAAGTCTGTGTTTGTAGAAATTCCTCAGTGCTTGTCAGGACTGTGCATGAACCAGGGAAATTATAGTACAGCATATCATTGTTATTTGTTTTTTCTACTACAATGTTCTGACAGTTGTCTTTCCAGGTTCACCCAGGTCACAAACATAGTTTATTATATATATTATAAGATACACTGTTTCAACGACTTTTGTCTGAAAGTGATACATAGCTGTCTTTGGCTTCTCTCTCTCTCTCTCTCTCTCTCTCTCTCTCTCTCTCTCTCTTTTCTGGATGATATGTAGCTAATGAGTATATGATTGACTATAAATGCTTGTTCTTTGTGTTGTAGCAACAGATTCCAATTCAACATGCAGAGATCCTGGTGGATAATGTTTATTATCAACTGTTGTTATGTCTTTCCTTTTCTTTTTTAACCTATGCAGCTTTTGATGATTTTCCTCTCTCTCCTCTCCAGTAAAGTGCAGGCCCGGATGGCCTTTTCCTCATACCTGCAGCGAGTCCAGCAAAGACTGCTGGCAGAAAGCAGAGCCAACACCATCCCAGCTTGGCCAGACAAGGACAACGACCAAATGGTATTATGATAACCATTTTTTAATCTCCTTTTCCTTATAAATGGACATTGGTGGAATACCCTGGGGCATTGGTTCCCTTGTATTTCTAAACATGCCAGATTTTCCCTTATTATTATCCTGTTACTCATATGTACCCTGGCTGTAGCTGAAGTGTGTACGAGACATTTGTGGCCACATCGTAGGAAAACGTGGTCTCTGTAAAAGTTAGTCTGATTGGAAAGTCTGCATTGTTATGGCGTACATCATCATCATCATCATCATCAGTGACCTCAAACCTTTGGGGAAAATGTGAATTCAAGTCGATCTATAAGCCTTTAAAATGTTTTGAATTGAACCTGAAAGGGGACTTGAATAAGTGCATCAGGACGAATCAGTGATTCAGGAAAGTAATAATAAAATATTTCTCATGAATGTTTTTTTGTCTGCACAGGAGCTTGTGATTCGCTTCCTGAGAAGAGCAGCCAGTAACCTTCAACAAGACATAAAGGTGGTCTTGCCCAGTCGCCAGCTTCCCCTCCAAGACCGCAGACGCATCCTGTCCCACCAGCTAGGAGAGTTTATCCACTGTTACAACAAGGTGCCCGTTCCCAGACTCCAGCTTTACCACAGAATCACAAATCGAAGAGATGATGCAAACATAGGAAACATTATGCTGTCTTATTCTTTCCTATCTTCTCAGGAAACTGATCATATGGAGAAAAAACAGGAGAGCAGCAAAGAGGAGCATTGTGTTAACCCCAGTGTGTTTCAGGAGTACATCACTGAAGCAAGGTTAGTAAATTGGCAAGCCCACTGACCATTGTTCAGTCCTTGGCTCTTTTCTTTTCCATTTATATATGCTACTGACTGAAGAGTGATCTGAATCTGCTATACACATTTATCTTCTCTCTTTTTTTTCTTCTCAACAGTGAAAATGATCTGGAGGAAGTACTGACATTCTACACACAGAAAAATAAATCAGCCACCATCTTCCTAGGAACAAAAGTCAGGAGTGTTAAGAAAGACGTTCATGAAGTAAATGCCTCAGGAGATTCAGGCAACAGTGAGAATTCCAAAAGTGAGTTCCTCCCGTGTGTTTTTTCCCCCCATATTTTTGTAGCGGAAGGTCTGGTTTATGTTTAATATTTTATCATTCAAGCACAGTAAACTGGAATTGTTTAGATTTGTAAAACCCAAAGAAAGTAAAGGGAAAAAGATTAAGTCATCTGGGGTAAAGGAAAGGTCAGCTTCAAACGATTAGCATCATTGGGGGAAAACAAATGTGTGTCAGAGCCAAGGAATGGCTAACTGATGATAAAGGAGCTCTGGCTTCTTTCCTCCTTTGAACAGCTCTGCCTGTGGCCAAAGAGGATTCCAGCGCTTCAGAGTCCTCGCTCTCCACGGGGAAAGTCAGCAGTGACCCAGACATCAAGAACACTGAGAGTCAGCCCTTTGTCCGTACTGAAGACCGACAGGCAGCAGTTAGAACAGCTAAAATCCAGCCAAAGGTCCAGGCTTCGCAGCACTGCTCCAGCTTTCCTGTGACTTTAGACAGCACACATATTCACCTGCAGCACTGCTGCCCCGTCCCGCCATCCCTGCCTCTCCATTGCCCACCGCCACCGCCACCTCTTCAGCCACCGTCCTATGCACAGTCCTTGGCTAAGTCTCAGTTCTGCCATTCTGAGACTTTTTCTGACCCTCCTGCATACACACCTACCCCTGTGGTCACACAGCCCCCAAGAGCAATGTGGACAGCTGTTTCCACCGGCTCTAACACAGTCTGTACTGGGCAACCGACCCAGGTGCTTCAGAGGATTCAGTTCTTTACCTCATCAACGTCCAGCTCTGGAGCAGCCTCTTCCATCCCGAGTGCCACGCACATCTATAGCCAGAAGCTCTCGAGACCCACCTCTGCAGGCCAAGGTAAACTCAGTATTCTACGTGCTGTTGTTTATCAAATTGAGGACCATGTTCTCACATTTGTCTTTTGTTATTCTGTTTGTCAGTTATCCGGAGGAGCACTTCCAGTAAGCTGAAGTCAAACTCCGCAGGGACATTAAAGGAGTTAAGCTCCCTGTCTGCCCAAGCCCAGTCTAACCAGCAGGCCTTCATCTCAGCCCTGCAAAAGCTGGCTGACAAGCAGGTAGCTCGCCACTATGCCAGCTCCAGTCACATCAACCTGCTGACACAACACGTGAGTTTATTAGATTTTTACCTCTATGGTTCACTGAGCCAACAACTACTCCCACTTGGAGCAGGACGTTTCATTGTTATTAAGCAACTGTAAACTGATCTGTGTAATGTTTCATGTAAGGAAGAAGAATCTGGGCCCGCTGCAGTAGTCTCTCACTGTGAGGTCTCTGATATTTCTCTGTGTTGATGCGTAAACCTGGCTCTGACTCCATGCTGATTGGCGGCATCTAGCTGCTTATTCGTTTTGCAGACCTGTTGGAGCCGGAGGGTCTGCTGCCTCGTACCGTGCACCTTTCTCCTTCAGTCCTCGGCTCGCCTGCAGTCTGTGGGCTGGGGTTGGTGCGGGGGTGGGCCTGGAAATGGGGTTTAAAGCTGGCTGGCCTAAACATTGGTGAGCCGCTTCAAGCCTCAGCTCTGTGTGAGGTCTCATTATCAGATGCACCATGGGGGAGTGATTTCTGTTGATACTTAACAAGCAGCCACTTTTTTGTGGTAATTGATGCTTATAAATAGAGGAATGTAGCAAATTGGCACTGAGCAGGGGAGCAGCAGCTCCATTGGCTCCATCACCACCTTCTCCTATATTCCCCAAACCTTTCCTCCCTCCTCCTCCTTCTCCTCTTCCTCCTCCTCCTCTGCCTCACTGGATTTTGTCTCTCAATTTTTTTTGTGATGGCACCAGACCACACAGACTGCAGATTTTATGGCTTCCTTTCGACTGTACATCATTCTGTCTATCTTAAAGGTGTTTGCTGTATTTCTTATGAATAGTTAATCCTGGGCATGGCAGCTGTTTATTTTGCAGTAAAATAGTGTGTTAAAACAGTGTTTTGCACTTAAAGGTTTAGAGTACATTTTGTGTTTTTTTAGGGCTCAGATTTGAAGTCATTAAATCACTTGCTGAACTAAATGGAGAACGTTGTAAACACGAACAACACCCTGTTGCACTAGTTGACCTCTAAGGTTTAAGTGATTACTCACTCTCATGCTAGACCACATGTAAATAAAACCGAAACGGAAATTGAGTAAAGCCAGGCACATTAATAAAATGAATATACTCCTGTGCTGTGATGTGTAGATATGAATCCTTCCAGCATACATATGTGCATATGTTTATGTACAAAACATCATTATAAGACATCCTTGTTACACTGTGAAGCCGGTGAACACAACCTTAGAAGATGGGGCATTACGTCAATTATATACACTGACTAGACGATAGTAACTGTGCCTTATGTCGTAGAACAATTTTTTTTTTTTTATGGTGGATATATCTATAAATTGTTTTTATCTCTTGTCATGATCTATGACAATTTGTCCAAAAGCCCAGCAATAATGGTACCCACGTGTGTTTTCATTTCCTCAGTTTAAATCAGACAGTTTGTAAGAAGACGCCCAGTCTACCTTAATAAGTAACTTACAGGAGAGCTGAGGCTGTGTAACACCATGCTGACAAATTTTTTCACGTCGTACAAGGCTTGGCAGCATTACAATTTTCCCATTGGACTATTTAGTCCACAGGAGGAAATAAAGTAAATAAAATGCCACAGCAGTATAATTTATTCTCCTATTAGCACTGAAAATAATTCCCAGGGTAGTACAGAGCAGGACAGAGGTGCAGTTGCAACAGTAGTCGTAAACAGATTTGGGCTGGCGAGTCATGATAGCTGATTCTGTCAGAGATGGAGAAGGGGGGAGGGGACCACCTGGATTTAGTGCTGAGCGGAGACTAGCTCTGCCATGTGCTGTGTGTACATTTCACATAGCCCCCAGAGACAAGAGAATGAAGTGGTCGATGTAGGGAGGAACACAATATGAGTGCTTATTTATCAAGCATTTCCATTGCTTTAGACATTGGGACTAGAAGTGGGATGCTTGGTTGAAGTAACTTGACTTAACATTGATTTTGTTAGTAAGTACCTACATCTTCTTAATACAGTAACTGTAAAGAAAATGACTTTAAATTGGTTTGAGTTGAATCATCTGTTGAAGTGTTCTCCTCTCCCCACAGTTAACCAACCTGAACCTGGCAAACAGGATGCTGGGCGGAGAGAGCGTCACACTGAACCCGAAAGTGCAGCACACTGCTGCTACAACCCAAGGGCCAGTGAAAGCTGTTCATTCTGGAACAGATCTATGTAGCAGCACTAGGTGAGTCCACAGGGGTTAATAAACAAGGATCTATATACAGTATACACTACTAACAAAAAGTTAGGGATATCTGGCTTTCGGGTGAAATTTATGGAAAATGTAAAAAGTTCAAGCTACAGTGGTATTATATCATGAAAGTAGGGCATTTAAGTACAAGCATGCAATGGTGATTTGCTCATCTCAAAAAATGTATTGAAACAAAAGCCAACAACAGTGGTGGGTATACCACAACAAAAATGTCAATGTCTCAATAACTTGTCATGTGCCCTTGAGCATCAATTACAGCTTGACAACAACGTCTCATGATGTCCACAAGTCGAGTTATTGTCTGCTGAGGCATGGCATCCCACTCTTCTTGAAGGGCGGCCCTCAGGTCATTGAGGTTCTGGGGTTATGGGCCTCAACACGGCGACTCAGCTGATCCCATAGGTTTTCTATGGGATTCAGGTCTGGAGAAAGTAAGGGCCACTCCATTTGAGGTACCCCAGTCTCCAGCAGCCGTTCCCTAATGATGCGACCTTGATGAACTGGAGCATTGTCATCCATGAAGATGAAATTAGGTCTGTGTTGTTCATGCAGGGGCACAATGACTGGATTAATGATGTTATTCAGGTAGTATGGGCTTGTCACTGTACCATTAAGAAAGTGTAGGGCAGTTCTGTATTGACTAGACACACCTGCCCACACTGTAACACCACCACCACCAAAGGGTCGTCTGGTGACAACAGTGGCTGATGCATAGCGCTCTCCTTGACGTCTCCAACATCGTTGGCGGCCATCATTTCTGCTCAACGTGAATCGACTTTCATCAGAGAACAGCACTGAGGCCCACTGGTCCCTCATCCAGCAAGACGATGACGCCTGTGCCTGGTGGTGTGGTCAGGTACCCTTGCAGGTCGTCTAGACCACGCTGATGTAAACGGTTTTGAATGGTCTGACGTCATGAGGCCTAAAGAGTTCAAATACTATAGTTGAGTTGCTTTTTTCATTCTTGGAATTGAAGAGTTTGAAAGAAAGAAAAGCTGTTCACCTATCAAGTATTATTCACTTTGGCCAAATTAATGTCCTGAGGATTTTCTCTGTAATCAACTTTACACAAGTATTTACTGTAGACACGTATATTGTGGTAGCCTATTTGGTCACACTCAATAGAATCTAAATGCTTTTTTAATGGTCTCTGATGAATTTTTAGATTGAAGATTGTTAGTCTTTGGAAAAGGATTGTGGAGTGCCAACACTCCTTTGGGCAGGCTAGTTCAATATGTGCCTGGAAATGGGCATTTTATTCTCTTTTTAATAGTGCTTTGTGGGGCTGAGTAACACTAGATTTGGCCGCGGAGTGTCGGGAGTGTGTGAAGCATGCTGGCAGCTTAAAACATTGCGTTGGCGGGGTGGAGGCAGTCTGGAGGGGGTTATGTCAACACCCACATAGTCTGTCTGCTCCATGCTCTGCAACCATTGACATCTCCCCTGCCCCCCTTTCTCACCCCATATCTCACCTCTCTCACATTGCTCTGAGAAGAGAAGAAAGGAAACAGAAGGACAGAATATGATCACATGCTCATGCTCTATGGTACCAGGCTGGGATACTAAACCGGCTTTTTAAAGGTGTAATTCATTGAGGGCTAAGCATCTATGGTTACTCCACTTTTATTTTTGTCTTGATATGTGAGTAACAATGTCTCAGACAGCTTGGCCTTGATCTTGGTCTCTGTTTTTCCAGTCCTGCCCTTCCTTATGTATCGGGCTGTCATGGAATTCCAGAAATGTCTGGCCTTTTCCTTTTTTAAAATGTTTTTATTTCCACAAAGCAAGAAGAGAGATTTAATAGAATTTATAATTTTATGGCTAGCCTCACACAGGTTTTACATATGATACTGAGGAAACAGAAGTCACCTTTTGATCTCCCATTTAACTTTAGAGCTCTAGTGCTTTGATTGGATCATACATTTTTTCTCTCAATTTAGTCATTCCCCTTATATTATATTTGGGTATTTCCTATATTGTTTTGACACCTCATTCATCACAAAATACATTTTAGTACAGCTTTACATTTCAGCTTTTCACATTTCAGCTTAATAATTCATAGAAGGAGGAATATACAGATGCTTTTGTTAGAAGGCTTATTTTACATCTCTCTAGAAAATACACAGCTCCCTTTATCTTCCCATTTGTCACTGGCTTGCAATACATAAAGCTCTCTTGTACCCCAGTACTCCCAGCTCTTGGTTTGGCGTCCACCTCTTATTGCAGTGAAATGCCTTTAATAAGATATTAGGATAAATTGCCTTGATTTCACCTCGGCGCTGTTTCTTATAACACAGAATTTCCTGTGTCCTCCCCCCCCCCTACACTCGGGCCAATGGTTTGTGCCAAACATACTGAAACTGTTAAGCGCACTGGCTCTTTAAGCAACCACAGGGGTGAAGTATGATGGGTTTCAAAGAGTAGCACGGCTCTTTGAAGTAATGCTGCCAGGATCTACCAGGTATGCTTCATCAGCACTCTGAGAGCCGCTGCCTGCCTCCAGTATGCTGACAACCAGAGGGCTTTGAACCATACTGCACGTCTTCATACATCCACAGTGATCTGGGGAATCGTTTCCGGTGTTGGACCTCCTGAAACGTTTATGATTTCCATTCAACGTACTTGTGAAATGATGTGAGCAGTTTAAAACACTCAGACAGTCAGTCATTCAGACTACAGTCAAAAAACAACAACCAGTTTGTTGTGTTTGGTTACTTCTGCACATTTTGAGACGGAAAAGTTGTCCTTATCGTAATCATTTGGTAATTTTTCAAAGTGGAATCTTATTTATGCCTTATTCATTCTTAGTTTTGGATGATTTGGTTTGCTTTTACAGTTGCAGTTTGAGTTTGTGATAAAGTTAGTCTTGTATTAAGTCAGAAGCAGGTCATGGTTGATCTTCTCCACATGTATTAGTCATATGAACACTCATTAATGTATCTTGAGCTGCGTTAGCACCCTGGCCACAAAAATGGCCTCCCCATTTTCTTCTCGCTGCACGTACAAATGACCGCAAACCTATTACCTCTGCAGTGTTACGTTCACTCCAGCACAGCTAGAACTGAGAAATACCACAACCCTGCTTATGCAGGGTATTTTTAGTTCTGTTCAATACTCTGTTAGATTGATGTTTGACTTGGTCGAATTTCTTAAGGACATACCATTCCAAAGGATTTTATGACAACCCATTGGCTGAACCAACAACCCAACTAATCAGAAAAGCTCTGGTGAGAATGTAAAACTTCTTTGATGGAGGATGAAGTCCACACAAAATTGATTTGATGTCTCTCTTCCTTTGAATTTAAAAGAAGAGATGTTTTTATTCACATTGATTGGAGCCAGATGTGGTAATAGCAGGGAGAACCTAAGCTAACCTAACCTACTGAAATTCCAATGAATGGATTGATGTTGTTCAGCAGATGCACACACCTTAACAGCAGTACATGTCCCACAGTGTGCAGTATTAGTAAGAATATGTCACCCATTTTGCGGTGTTGTCAAATGGGACACTCAGGTTGCTAACAGATCAGGACGTAAGGATAGGTTTTTGTATAACGTCATTCCTAAATCTCTTAGTAACTACTCACTAGTTTTAATCTAGTGATTTACGAAATCCTGCTCACCGTTAAACTTGATAAATGTCTTAACTAGTAAAGACTTTAGTAATATGTAAATTGGTTGTGAGGATACATCTGTAGTGCCTCCCAGTCAAAAACAATCCACTATGTAAACAACAGGAAGTCGCTGCAGCATCACCGGCTGTAACATCACTTCCAAATACAACAGGGCCAAGTGATATGTTAAATGTTACTTATATATATATATATATATATATATATATATATATATATATATATATATATATATATATATATATATATATATATATATATATATAAAAGCCTGTAAACCATTTTTTTTTAGAACAGACCTCTGGTAGTTTCAGGATCCCACTGCACTTAATAAAGTATCAGTATCCCTGTCTAGACTGCTCCCACAACAAATCCCCAGATACTAGTTATTTTCTGTATTTTAAGGACAGTTCTATTGAGTGTCGGGTTGATGCAATAGAACAAGGTAAACAAACAAGTCAGTAATGGCTGGAAATACCCTCACACTCTTGAGGCGATTGATGTTTACACTGAGCAGGCAGGGCTTTGAGATACTGTGCCATGATGTCACCTCAGGCTGTCCATTTTCCCACATTCACACTGAGTTTGATTGATGCCACACATGTGCTCAACTTGCACTGCTGTGTTGTTCTACAGCAAGTCATATCAGCATATTATAGGATGGCGAGCACAGCGGGGAGTAAGCTGACACCAGTGAGCAGTAGTCCGGCAGGGAGGGAGGTCCCAGGTTGTCGGAGCTCCACACGTGCTGTACTAGTGATGAGAAACTCAGATGTAAAACTGTTCTTCTCTCCTTCATTTTTTCCCCCCTATTTCATTGGTCACTGTGTTCTTGGTGATCTGTAGTGTTTTTTGTGTGGTGTTGTGTTGACAAGCCTTGTCTGAAAAGACTTCTCCTTGGGGCCCTACTGCGACATTGTACTCGTGGAAAGCACATGCTCGTGACCGGAGCAATAGTCCGTTTTAGACATTGTGCTAATAAAATGGTAGCACTGAAGGTCCCTGTGGTCCTGTGTGCAAACTGCAGCCAAGCTAAAGGAAATGACTGCTGTAAACAAAGAACGAGTTCTTGTTTTGTCTCCTGGCGTTGTAGAATCTCTGGCCTTGCGAGGTTCACAGACAAGTCTTTGTTTCCAGAAGCTAAAAAAAATGGATTTGGCCCATGGTCACACCAGTTGTTTTTGCAATATACAGTATGTGCCATTACGTGAACTGAGAAATGCATGGGCGGATATAATGTTCACATGAGTTTAAGATCCCTTGTGTGTTTGTTTGGCCACACAGGGCAGGACTATGTTTTCACTTGAGCCACACAAGATTATTATCCCACAGTGTGTATTGTTGTTCAAGATTAATTGAATTCTAATTTTAGAGCTTATCATAGTTTGGCTCTAAAAATATAGCAGCTATTGTGATTTTAAGTCTACAGTGTTTCCTCATACTCTAGACCAATGGACAAATGTTATTGCACGTAATGGTTGGAATTTCCAAGAATTTCTTTTGTGATTATGACCCCCAGAATTCCAATTTCTTTAACTGTACTTGTATCTCTCTGTCTTTTTTTCTCTTTTATATTTTTCCTCGCAGCTCCCAATTGTGCTCTTTATGGCATTATTTTTGGCTAAGTAGATACATATACAGCAGTACACCAGACTCAATGTAGACTCAATTTAAGCGTGTCTGAAGGGGAGGCTCACTTCATTGCTTTAACAGGGGCCAAAAAGGAGGAAAAAAGGCTGAAACAGGCTTAGTTCTAATGACAGATAATCCAGTTACAAACTCGTGGAGCTCGTCAAAAGGGTTGCTTTCCAGGTTGTGGCTTTGTGATGTGAATGGAACGTGAAGCTCGGGGAGCACTGAGGCAAAGAGGAAAGGTTTTTAGTTCAGCCTGTGTTTGCTACAGGCTTGCCCTCTACTTTGACTCTGATTTGCACACTTTGACTTGAGGCTTCGGTGGGCCCAGCATCCACCGACTGGGACACTGTGAGCTGTCTTGTCTGTTTTACTTTTTGTCGATCGTGTTGCAACTCAACATGTGGAGGGAAAAGGGAGAGTTAATAAGCTACTGCCACATCTCTGCCGTGGTTGTATGGTAAAATAACTGACAAAAAAAGATGGTAGCAAATACTGTGCTATTATGGCTCACTATTGAGCCACTGAAGTTATTAGGACGGGTCGGTAATCTGTCAGTATTAGCTTCATTTGAGACGTTTGTATGTAATTATTTTAACATTATGCTAGCACTTCTACCTCTCAATATATGCTAGAATGCTATTTTGTCACACCTCTTCCTCCATTGTCTCCTCTCTCTGTTTTCTACACTCTGTCTAAAATAGGAGTAACCCTCACCAAAATGTATTCAACTACCAGTCGTTTAATAACAAAGAATATTTTTGGACTATAGTAGAATTGTCACACCTATTGTCACACCTCAGCTTCACACAACTACACAGGAGTGGCTGTGGCTCAGAGGTAGAGTGGGTCAACCACAAGATTGGTGGTTTGATCCCAGGCTCCTCTGGCCACATGTCAAAGTGTCCTTGAGCAAGACACTGAACCCCAAGTTGCTCCCCGGACATTATGTGGCTGTCCACTGCTCCTAATGCTTAGGATGGGTTAAATGCAGAGATTGAATTTCACTTAATTGTAGTGTACGATTGTATATGATGAATAATACAGTTTCTTTTAAAAACCAAAAAAAAATAGTAATTTTGGGATATACGTTTATTTGCTTTCTTGCCAAGAGTTAGATGAAAAGATCTCAAAATGAAGCTGTAGCCAGCTGCCGGTTATCTTAGCTTAGCATAGATAGTGGAAACAGGGAAACGGATAGCCCGGCTCTGTCCAAATGCAACAAAAATCTGCCTAACAGTGTTTATGCTCAGCTAAGCTAACCAGCAGCTGGCCTCACATCTAACTCTCCTCAAGAAAGCAAATGAGCATATTTCCCAAATTATTCTTTAAAGAACACTGCTTTTGTTCCAGGGTGAGTTATGGATGCTTATCCAACCTGAGGTGAAACCTTCATAGATGTGCAATTTCTATTAGAGTGCAATTAAGTCGGAAGTGTAAAACGGTGTGTGTTTTTTGTTGTTGATTTTGATTCTCTCAATTTTGACTGACCTCTTCATTTCTGCTCTCCAAGCCACAGGCCACTGAAGGATGAGGAGGGTCTTTTGGATGGGCAGATGCAGAGTGCCTATAGCTTGGTGACAGGGGTGAACCCTCAGAAGCGCTACCAGCCCACCCAAGGAAGCTACCAGCTCCAGTTTGCTATCCAGAAACTGCAACAGCAAAGACTTCAGTCTCGACTATTTCTGGACCAGAGCCATTGCAGACACCAGGTATATAAGAGATTGTTTGAACCCCCCCAGTATATTTCATGATAAATATGATACTTTATTGACTACACTGATTAATGTTAAAAGTATCCTGTTTACAGAGCACAGTGAGCTGCCATCCTGGCCAACTTCCATCCTCAAGTGTGTAGTTGCTTTCAGACACACAGGCTTGATTCTTGGTCCTTTGTGGACAAATGATTTTCCTGTTTACTACTGCCCCGGGTGTTTAGAAGCTGTGAATCTCAACGGCATCATGTTACTGGAATCTGTTGTTGATTATATTTGTTCCCTTGAAAATTCTTAGGCCTTTTTTGTTTTGTTCAATTAAGATTTAGTTAAAGAGTTAAGAGAAATGCGTTGTTCAGCTCCTTTTGTTTTCGTTTGTTGCCTTACTTTAATATATACACCACATGGATGAAACCTGAACGTGTATGAGAACTATTGAGCTATAACTCATATTTGTGTATTTTCCTTCTCTTAGCACTGTGCTGTCCAAAATAGTATAATAAACCCACATCAAAAGGGAAAGCTTTCATGTTAGCATTTACAAAGCTATTCTGAGGATCTCTTTCCAAACCACTTCACAAAATGGTGTTTGGTGGGAATATCCTCCTCAACAGGAGCTTATTCCTGGAGAGCCGAACATGACTCCTCACCCCAAGATTACATTGTTTGACTAAGTGTCTCTGCTAGGTTTATATTGGAAGGTGAGGAATCAAGGAATGCTACCCATGAGGGCACCAGAGAGGCCCCAGTACAGAGTCAATTATGAGTTTGAAGTCTTTACAGTTCATATCAGAATTGAGCTCCATTTGTGATCCCATTACAACACAAATAACATTTTGGGATATGATTTTCTCAGCAGTAGTAATGTAGCGACAAAAAACCTTTTAGTCATGCCTGACTAGCCGTGACAGATGTGATTTGGCTGTTTTTAGAGGGAGATTAGAGAGGTATAGAGGTCTTTGCACAGCATAATTTGAATGTTTAGAGAAAAAGGAAAGGCCCCTCTTTTTCTGTATAGTTGCTTTGAAAGAGGATCTTAACAGGAAGAGCATATTCATTTTCCAGAGGATTCCGTGGAGTCCATGTATGGATGGAGAGAAATTAAGACAGGAGAGTGCCATAGGACAGCTTAGAGGGTGGAATGATTGGATGCACCCGCTTTTTTCCGATCTGTCCTGAGTAATGCAGTTGCTCTCACGTCATTGTTTTTTCATCGTCTTGGTTAAGCCTTAATTCATGCAATTGAGGTGATATTTCTCTTGGCTTGGTCTGGCAGCCTTATGCAAGACACTCTATGAAAGTGATCCCATGCTTTCCCTCTGTTCCATTCCCCTTTTCACTCATCTTATAGTCTGAACATAGTTGACCAAGTTTCTCTTATTCCCGACATGTCCCATCAAACTCCTGCATGTGTTCTTTACAACAGAGCCATCCTGTTGTTCAACCCTCACACACTGAGGTCATAGGAAGGCTGACTCTGGGTATGGTTGTCTCACCATTTAATCAGATATCCCCCTCCATCCCTCCTTGTCATCCCTACCCATTCATTCCACCCACATGGGTCTCTCTGCCAGTCTGACCTAGCAATGTGTATTGGTCCAGGAATTAGTCAGTGACTTGACAACTCAGTAGTGGCTTTGGTCTTTTTGATAATAATGCACTTTATATTGCTGAACTCACCTTACTGGCTTTTTTTTTTTTTAAGATAATTATTTTGGGGCATTTTAGGCCTTTATTTATATAGGACAGCTGAAGACATGAAAGGGGAGAGAGGGGGAATGACATGCAGCAAAGGGCCGCAGGGCGGAGTCGAACCTGCGGCCGCTACATCGAGGAGTAAACCTCTGTACATGGGCGCCTGATCTACCAGGTGAGCTACCCAGGCGCCCGTTAAAATCAATTGATCATTTTGGATCAACTGAAGACACAAAAGGAAGTGCTTCATCTAGTGTCAGTGCTAATGTACATGTATGTGTATGAGTGTGTACTTCTTTGAGAAGAGAAAGAGACGGGGCTGTTCCGGGCGCAAGAGTCCCCGTTCCAGTTACTGGGTGCAGACTGCGCGGCTCCTCCACAGGCTTGGCTCTGTGCCACCTGGCAACCAAAGAAAGGTGGCCTTACTGGTCCCGCTCAAACTGAATTGCGGCCATAGGCCTTGCAACCTGGAAACTTAACTTCTCATTTATCAACACACAAATTACATCAGATATTCCCTGTCACAGTGCCGGCCCTTTGAGCGGCAGCACTGTGAAGCTGGAAAAGCATTACCTTGTTAGATAGCCGTATAAAGCTGCAGAGAAAATAGCATAGACATGAGATGTGGAAGGAATGTATGCAAATCATTCCCCAGCACTACAAGGACAGAGTGAAATATGGCTGTAAAATATTATTTTAGAAAGAAAACAGTATTTCCCCCCTTCCTAAGCCTTTGAAGAGATATTGTACAAACAAATAAATAATGTGAAGAATTTGCTTTTCAGTGCAGCCAACTGCAAAAAAGGTTCTTGTTTTGATACTGGATGGCATTTCATTAATATTTGCACTAATTCATGTCAAGCACTTTGATATTTCACCTAAATGATCAGAGACTTTTATTCCTATGACTTACCCATTCCAAATGTGATTGCACTTCCTCATTCCTTTTTTGGAATTGAGTTTGAGTTTAAGTTTTTTAGTACATACATATTGTAACATCCTTTCAAAAATATGCACAATACAGGGACAATGACACATATATTTATATACATAAGGAAAATATTGGCACTTATACATTGAGAACATCCTGATTCAAAACAACCATATCTATGAATTTTGACTTAATTCTGAATACCTATGCCATTCTCAAAAACCAATAAAATATTCAGTTTTTATTTTAAACACATGCCATCCTTCTAAATACTAAAACTTGGTAAGAATATGGTAAATGAAACATTTTTTGTCCAATGTTTACATTACCTTAAACATGCTTTGGGAGATCATAATAATTAAAGTTGTATTCACTTAAATTCTTAATTGAATCATGGCTGTGAATTACCTTTTCTTACAGCTGACACCTGACCATTATTTAAGACTGTTACAGGGGATTTTAAGAATTGTTCTATGAGCAGGTTTACTATTTGAGGCAGATAAAACCCTGTAGATTCAGTCTTACATAAGGTGTAATGAAAGTCTCTCTGTCATGTATTACATTTTAACATTTCTTGACCAAGTAGATTGTAAAGTATCTAACAGCTATCATCAGCTTACAATCAACCACAGATGTATGCCATTTATTCATTTATTTCCATATATTAATATATTGGTCCACAACACCACGAGCCACAGCTTCCCCGATCTTTATTATCTTACCTTTAATATCAATGTATTGAAAAGATATCTATATATAGTACAGTAGAAGTGGTGGTAACAGGCTTACTGGGACAATCTTTTAGGGACTTAGCTCTAAACATGCTGGAATTGCTATTATAGATATTTCTCTGTAATGGATGCATCTCTATTGTTGTAAAAAGAAAAGCCGGCACAAATTTTTGGGATCACTTCAGTAATCCCTCTGGCTCCACCAACTTTGGTCAAAGTTATTTTCTGGCCTGCAACTTATCCTTATCATTTGTTGAGTTAACATGAGTTAAAGTAATGTACGCTGGTCAGTTGCAGACCATTAATTTGAATTAAATTTTGAGTTTTGTCAAAAACACAACAGTTCGTCATAGTTGCGAGTAAACCATACCCAGCCATTATCAAATATGTTTATCACAATCTCAGAGAAGTTGATCCAGTCTTTCTCTTTGTTTAACATGTAACGTCTGTAGTTTGCCTTTAATACTTTATTATACATTTTTATCCAACAGATGTCCGATACCTAAAACTGTTTGTTTGTCAATTGTGAATGAAGTTGACAGCAAAGATGCATAAGGTGGAAGTTAGCCGATCTATGCAATGCTTTGTCCCATTGTGATGAATAATGGTTGATCAGTGAGTAGTCATTGTTAGTAGCTGCTCGTACTGTACTGACAGCCTTTTACTGACTGCCCATAAAGGTTAAACTACAATTAAGGCAATCATTGCAAACTGATCTCAAAAAGTTTTTTTTACCGTCTCAATGATACTGACTTTGAATAACCATTGTCTTTCTTGTTTTTTAGGCTCAATTTCCAGACAAGACAGGTACTCCACACATGCATGCTCCCACAAACTCATCCAGCTGCCTTCTCTCCAGCTTTCATGTTCGGCCCAATCACAACCACAGCCACATCCCAACCTGTGTTAGTCCTGTTCTCGCCCCAAAGCCACCAAGCAGTGCCAGAGAGGGACAGATCAGGAAAACGGCAACAAAGCGCCTCATAAAGTAAGACCAGCCTTCCAACTGAATGCATTTACTTCTGATTTACTTTTTTTCTGACTCCTGATGCCAGTTAAATCCAGTAAAGCTGAGAGTTTAACAAATGTATAGCTCATTAAGTGATTGCAGTAGGGATGGCATTGATTGGCCGCTGCTTGTGGATTGAGACAAAGTGCATGGAATCGATGAGTTCAAGAGGACATGGCTAATGCTAATGAGAGTAAGAATATGTGTGTAGTGGAGTGCTCCCAATCTTTTGGCCGCTGTTCAGTAAACAACCTCATCACAGGCCTGATTTCTGCCTGAACCGTAAACAGAACGTGGTTCAGTGGAAGGGCCCCGGGCTCCGAGCGCCGTTTAATTCCTGTTTGGTTTGGAGATAAGCTGAAGAGCACAGAAGGAAAAATAAAAGGAAAGCAGTGAAACAGGGCTGAACTGCCAGCTATTTCCCTCACGTACTTTATGACTTTATTACTGCAACATCTGGCCAAATTACACAACAACAGCAAACCTTTGTGATCAGGACTGATTGTTTGTTTAAAGCACACTGTTGTAGTGGTGAAAGGCACTTCACACTCTAATGCGTAAGAGGGAAGGTTTCTATTGTATATGAGTGAAGCCTACTGAGTTGTCACCAATCTAACTGTCCATTATGTGAGACTTAATTCATTTATTGCTGACACTCTAAGCAGTAGAGTTTGAGAGTAGCAGGAAGCGCTGAGCGAAGCCCTCTCTCTGCTGACGTGTTACATTCATACAGTCATCTTTCTTGACTGGACAAACTGTACATGGTAAGTGAAGAGTTAAGAGGGCAGGGGTGCAGCGCAGGGGTTGTAGAATAGGTTAGGGCAGCCGGGGAGGTGCTGTGTTTGCTCCTGTGTGTGTCTGTGTGTGTCTGTGTCTGTGTGTGTGTGTGTGTGTGTGTGTGTGTGTGTGTGTGTGTGTGTGTGTGTGTGTGTGTGTGTGTGTGTGTGTGTGTGTGTGTGTGTGTGTGTCTTCCTGGCAGTTGCTGTGTTTACCCTCTGCATGTGGAATTCCAGAGCCCCCTCACACTCTCCTCTGTCCTGCATTTTTGTGGTCGACCAGTGTGACAGGGGAGAGTGTGGGAAAAGCGGAAGCTTCAGTACCAAAAATGCACCGATGGAAACAATGAAAAGAAAGAATAAAGAGAGGGGAAAAGAAAGAATGACAGAGGAAAGTCAACTCTGTCCAGGAGAAAGGAGATGATTGTTTGCAGAAAATGGGGGGATAATAAGTTGCTTCCTTTTATTTCCAGCGCTCATTTTTAGGGGCAACTCAATACCTCTGTTATTGAGGCACATCTGAAATGCATCCCATTGTAGGCCCAAGCTCCTCCAACCTATAATAGAATCACTGTGCTGGGTGTATTCAGACAGTTCAAGGTTATCCAGCCCTTCAAACACCTTCCTCTAGCCAGCTGTTGAATTGTAAAACTGTTGCTTGATACAAATTTACCAGCGCTAGCCTCGCCTGGTTTTCCCATGAGTAATACACCACTGATGATCACTGAACTGACAGTTGTGCGCTGAATCTATTTATCAGAATCACATTTGGTTTTTGGTCTTGTTTAGGAAAGAAAGTGGAGTGAAGATTTCTGTCTATGCAGCCAAATGATTTCTTCTGTTTGGAGACAAAATCCTCAATCAACTTTGTCTGAATCTGCTGACTTGGACTGAGTGACAAGTCAGCATTCAGTTTTAATTGAAGTTTAAAAGAAGCTTGATATACCTTGCCAAAAGTGGCAGTGCATTTGATTTCTGAGCTCAGCAAACATGCAGTACACTTGCTTGAAGCAAATGTGCTTCATGTTGGTATCTACTTAGCAGGGCAGGGCTCTCTGGTCTATCAACATACCACAGCTGCCAACTCGAGGGGCTGCAAGGACTCAAAGTGGTATGACTTCAGTGAAGGCTTTGAAAGGAGCAATTTGTAAGACAAATAAATGAGCCTGTTTGGTATTTTGTTTGTAAGGTTTGGCCAGACGCAGCTAAAACTACGGAAACCCGGGCTGTCGTGTGGCATTACTAATAGGGTGACAATTACAGCAGCACCATTAATGTCAGCCTTGCTGCTGCTTTCACTCCCTATTAATCAGCCACAACAGTAGTTATTTTCACAGGATACTGTATACACACAGAAGCTGCCAGAAGTGTGTTTATGGTTAAACTTTATCCCCTTTGGTCAATCGGCATAACATCAAGACATGCTAGCTACCTGAATGCACAAAAAAGTAAGCTATGTTTACACAATGACTTCAGCTCTCTGTGAGTACTGTAAAATAATCAACTTTAGGCTTATATTTCATCTGTGCATATTGTAAGTTCATATTTTGTTCTTACCTACAATGTTTGGCTGCTGCCTGACTCTTGAAGTGACAGATTGAGAGACTGTTGACAAAGAAAGCGATGTGAAGAACCCAGAGGTCAAGTTTTTTCCCCCTTTCAATATGAAAGGGGTTCCTTCCTGTCGACGTATGCCACACTTAAAGTTGGCCAGTTCTATTTGTGGTTGTGTAATGGTATGAAAGAACAACTGTGCAGTCCCTTACAAGGAGGCAGTGTGTACCCTCATTACCTTGTTAATGCTCCTTTGGCAAGCTGCTGTTATGGGGCGAGAGGTTAATGCCAGCTAAGCTTTATTTATTGTTCCCCCTAAACAGATTTAATGTATAGGTTACAGACGGGTCTGCTCCTGCTCGACGCTTCGCCAGTTCTTAAAATGGTTTATTTTTTGAAAACACTGTATTTGCAGTCTGATTATATGAAAAGGGCCATGTAATTCCCTGTCTATGATCTCCAGACTCCTGTATAAAGCCCTGTGAGATAAGTTCTCACAACTGTACTGACTATTTGCCCTATAAGAAAGACTATGTATACGCCTTCTGTGTCTGTAGCTGTTGCCTGTAGGTCCACATAGTCAGCAATCACACAATATTCTTGTGAAAATCACCTCACCCAGGACAAGGAGCAGGAATTTGCCCCCTTCTTGTCACAATAGCTCATGAGAGGCACTCAGCAAACACTTAACCCCCACTAGCCTCCACACTGACTGTACACACACACACACACACACACACACACACACACACACACACACACACACACACACACACACACACAAAGACAGTTTTCAGCTATTTATTTATTTAGATATTCAGCTCTAAGAGGGAAAATGCTCTAGGATAAATTCATAGCTTTGACTCAGCTTGTGGAGATAAGCATTGCTTTTCAGATACAGTTCTATAGCCGCTTGAATGATCTTTTTCACTGACACTTAGCGTCTCTTGATTAACAGGCAGACGTCCGCAGAGAGTTCAGCCAGTGGAAGTGTGTCCAGCGGTCAGCATGTGGTCTACGAAGCTATCTGTGGTAAAACAGGTGGGTCTGATGCTGCAGTTCTACACACGCTTAGTACCGTGCTGTAACTTGGCCTGTTGGTGCTGACGTCCTCGGGCAGGGGGGAAGTTATGCCCTCTCTGTGCCAGTGTCCGTGATTACAGCCAGGCATAGTGGACATTCCCCATGGAGAACTGATAAACACCCCTGGATATTTTTAGCCAGCTCCTGCTCGCATAGTGGTGTGCAGGATGTATAAATGCATTTTGCACACTGTAAAGCATAACTATATTGACATAATGATAAATAGTGTAAAAACTTTAATTACATTCTTGTTAAAAGAGTACAAGTGAGGTTTTATTGTATTATATTACAATGACTTAATAACTCTCTTTAGAGTTTATGGCAAGTATAGTTGAAGCAGCCAGATCTGAATGGGCATAAACAAACTCTCTGTAATTTGCTATTTGATCATATTGTCTGTATGTGTCCAGGACTAGAGGTCAGATTACTGCTGAAGGATAAAGAGGCATTACAGTGATGACATCTTTCTTTTGTTATGAGATCCAGTGATGGGAACAGTTCGGGAATTCCCATCTGTTGGTCATTCCTACGCAGTTGTAATTACTGTCTGTCCGCCAAAAAGGCCGTCCAGTTGTACCCCCGAAATTACACCAAGAGAATGAAAAATGTCTTTGTAAGTCTTTGCTAAATTTATTATGAGTAATGCACTCACGTGTGCCCCTGTCATCCTGCCCTATTTCCACAACTCTTTCCATCCTGAGCAAAGTGTTGAGCTTATTGCAGTAACAGTGATATTAAGCGCTGATGCACACATCTGTTTGCCTGATCAAGAGCTTTTTCCATAGACCGACTATACATTAGCATTAGCAAATCATACCATTCATCACATCATGTGAGTGGCACAGTCAAGCCGACCCAGAAATCAGCTTGTCGGAAAAACACAGTAGCTGTGCACTACGCAGTCTCCCCAAAAAAAAAGAACATTTCTTTTTATTCTCCCTCTTCCCCCCAAAACTATGAAGGCTGGCTTAAGTGAACAAACATCTTATAAACTCATCAATTACTGTAACTGGATCCGTTGGGAGAAGCTTCTGAATTTCATGAATGCATTTTTTCCGTCTTTCAGGGCGCAAAGGGTGGGGGAGATGCCTCACTCTTGACTTTAGTCTCCCAGTACCAATACCAGTTATCAAGGCAGGTTAAACCATGCATTTAGAATGGGACTGGGAGTTGAACAGAGACTCAGTGTTGTGTTGTGGAGGGAGGAGGGTGTTATTAGAGGGGGAACAGCCTTTGTGGAGCTTAGGAGTGTGTCAGGTCTCTCTGCCTTCCCAGTGTACCTTTTGTAGCAAGATGACTGAGCTCCCCTGATTGACTCTGACAGGGAGTTAGAGCGAGTCCAAATGGAGAGCATTCTCTATGATCAGCTGTCAACCGTCATTAATCACACTCTCCCTTTATCTCTCTCTTGTGCACTCTCTTAATCTCTTCCTCTCTTTGCTCATACTCAACTCAACTCTCCCTTTATCCTCTGAAAAGTTGTCCTGCTCACTCACCATTATTCCCCTTTTTCCTTCCCCACTTCTTCTCTGGTCATTTTTGACATGAGATGAAGGGAGGGTTTCGATGAGGATCTACCAAAGCTTACAAACCTAGATTATATCGACCACGTGTTTTACAATGCTTCCCTTGACCCTATCTTGAAGTACTCAGTACTCCACAGCTGGTGACTGGGGAGATGTATTGCTTCAGTTTGAGAAGAAAATGAATGCTGCACTTGTGCCATTTTAATGGGAGTCTGATCATGTCAGAGCGGATCACTTAGGCCTCTCTCTCTATCAAAATAAGAGTGTGGTGCCCTGTTGGGAAAGGAACATGGTTATTGGCTGTCAACCCTTTTTCAGATGTATTATGGAAGTTATTGGATGTTTGATTCAAGGCAATCACTGATACGCCTTTTTGATTATTACACAAAGATCCAAACTGTTGAATAATTATGGTAGATAACTGATAATACCGTTATTCTGTTCCACCTTCCAGACCTTTTTCTTTCTAACATTTCCAAGTGTCACTTGGAGTGGGACACGTTTGAGACACTATTGTCCCTTTATCTTTCTTTTGCCGAGATGGAGGAAGCTTCTTCCAGCGGTCATGTCATCGGATTGGAAGTCAGGGAGATGTTTTCGTTTTCCTGCTCAGTCAGGCCCCATGGTGTAAAAGAGCACCAACATAAACAGAGTGTGCAGAGAGGGAATGAAAGGGAATACTGTTTGGGAGCACAAACACGGCAGCTCTAACTGTACTTGGAATGCCTTTTCTACTGGACGCCTGGCCGTGAGCCAGCCGATAGGATGAGGAGCGAGGGGGCTGAGAGGGCTAAGCACTGAGATGGCCGAGCAGATCCGCTGGTCTGCTTGGCTTGACCAAACAAAATTCAAAAGATCAACAAAACATTGAGCAGGAGGGTTTTAGTGTACTCCTTTAAAGTAAAACTCTTTCAGGTTTGACCTTAACATTTCTGTTTGTGCACATGGTGTGGGTGCTGTGGGGAAAACCTTGTGCTGCCCTTCTCCCTCTTTTTAATAATTTGACTTTCATCTGTTGCTTCCCAGGTCTTTCTGTTCACCCCAAGCTGTTCCAGGGCCAGGAGCCCACTCACAGATGACATGAAAGCGACCAGAGGCACGTCCTACCCCTCTGCTGGCCTGACAGGTGTCTCTGCATGTAACTACATCCTCACAGAGGTGTATTCTGGGAGAGGACAACAGCAGCAGATGAAAGCATGCCAGACATCGAACAGGGTCCTATTAATTTCTCTACGATAGAGCCACAGACATGTAAGAGGATAGTCTACAAGGACAGGAATGCCCAGCTTTGACGCAGGTTGGGATTTTGTTTGCTCAGCTCAACATCAATTGGTCTTTTCAGCTCCTTGCCCCCCTCCCCTCACCCCCTCTTGGCTACACTCAGTCTATATCCCAACAGTTGTCCGCCCTCATTCTCTCCATGCTACTGATGCCACAGAAAGATTTCACTGACAGATAGCCTTCAGCAGATGGTTCTTCAATGCCCCAGTGGCATTTTAACTGCAAGATTCAACTTTTTATTTTTTTGCTCATGCAGTATCATGTGCACCACTAGACATTCATGTCGATTTTATCTTACTAAAAGGTTATACAAACAGACAAGCATGCAGAGAAGTTTCTTTCATGAGTGTCTTCTTACATTAGACACCAAACCAAGTTGTTGCCAAATGGTACTCTATGGTCAATGCCTAAGGATGTGTTCAAGTATAGCATCATTTGCTTGTAGGCTTAAAAAAGGAGCTTAAATACAATTGGTTAATGCCTTGTTCCCTGTTTACACGGATGATGTAATACTGTTGCCGGGATGTTTAGGTTTTATATCAAGAACAGAGTGGGCTTGTGATTATTCTTGTAAACTGTTGAGATGTTGATGTTGTTTTCCTTGGATGGACCAAATTTAATATTTTTGGTTTAATAAGTAAATTATTGCATCAGTATTTATTTAATGGACATTGTCCACCAAAAGGCCTTTTTGGCCGTTTCTGTAGCTCAAAGCATAACATAGAAAATGCGGTTATGCACAGCCTTGCCTACAATGAAGGTTAATGCTGCACTAGCAGACCAATATCTTCGTAGATATTCTGTCACTCGGGACCATATAGACAGTTAACTCAGGGCGTGTTAATAGAATCAAACATCTCTGTTATATATCAATAGATTCAGCATATGTTTATGATGACTTTGTCAGAAATATTTAAATGTCATGCATGTTATTGTCATATCAACTGATGATTATCATCAGAGTGGTTTTGCACAGATTGTAGTTTTCAATGCAGTACAACAGAACTGGTTTTAATACACTTAATGGTATTGGATAGTGATTGATGTTAAACTTTATGTCGTGGATTTCCTTTACTACAGTATACCAGTGCATGCTGTGTTACTAAAATCCAACAGTAGAATCTGAAATCAATGTGTATATTCTCCTGTGGTGATATAAAGTTGTTTACAGTCTGATCATTTCATCTGTTTAGTCACTGATTGTTTACAACACACATGCATGGAAATGTAATATTTTTCGGAATCATCTTGTCAGTCTGTATCAAACAGCATTGAAAAACATTAAAACATGCTGATCATGTCAGTAAATGTATTTGTTCACCACACATGCTGCACACTGGAGGTTGTCCCTCACTGGACTTTGATTTCTTCACTTTGGTCAAATTTAGCCTATTACCCTTTAAAATAAAGTGCTCTAAAATACTTAATGCAAACAAAAAAACTCCAACAATAATGGAATTAGAACAATTCTATCCAACTGTCCATTTTTAATAAAAAAAAAAGTGTTTCCAAGAGTAATAAGAAAAACATTTACAGGTAGTGATCTAGTTAAGTGTTCACTTAGTGACATACGTCGTCTCATACAACAGAAAGGCTTCACTTCAAAACAAAACAATCCCTGGAATCACCATCCTGTTGTATTACAGAGGTAAACATAACCATGGAAATACTACTTTAAAATAAAGGTTGGTTTCCAGCATGTTTTCTTTTTGTCCTAAGGTCAGTTTAATTCAACAGCATTTTAATCCTAAACAAACAGTGTAGGGAGCTGTGGCGTGCACAGCGTCGGTTTCCAGCTCAGACATTCAAAGGTGTCCTGTGCGTCAGAGCTGAGGGATGTGTTTGCTCTCAACAAACAATCTTTTTTTTTTGTTTCACCCTCTTTGATGTATTCCTATTATGCTGAGTTCAGTCTGCATTCTCAGTCATTTTCTCTTTTTGACTGCAATTATTTTATGTCCGTAAGAATGCAGTGGTCACTGAAAGGCAATTATTGTTCTGTTCCTCTTGTTATTTAACTCTGAGGTACAGGCTGTTCAAAATGCTGGAATATGAAGAACAAAAACATGAGAAACACTGATGTCAAGAAGGTGGTTGCTGAGGAGGTCTGATGGGTTCAGAGTGCCGTTAGTGAAGTGGTGTTTGACAAGTCTTCCTGGTAAATGCTGCCGATGATTGGGTGTGGAATGCATTTGAGTTTTTTCGTGAAAGAGAGAGCTCGGGCAAGGCTGAAGCAGGGGTTGTAGGTACTCGTGGAGGGCAAAGTGTACCGCGCCCCCTTTAACCCCTCATACCCGCTCCTGAGTAGTGCTGGGAGCCATCACATCCCACGTCTCTAGCCGGGCCCCGAAGCCCTGAAGTTTAGCTGCACTTGCAGGACTTGACAACCATGTTGGAGAGCTGCTCGACTTTGGGGGAGCGACCCACGTAGTAGAGGATGGTGAGGGGCTCTAAGTCCTGAGGAACACAGCAGGGTGAGGCAGATGCTTCGGGGTTTAAGGTGTTGTACAGGCTCAGCAGCTGTGGAACAAAGAGCGGAAGGAGATAGGGATCAGCAATCACATTTCCCCAAACAGATTCAACACTTTCATGTGTTGTGGCACTTTGTCTTACCGAGCTGTGAGTGGTGTCTGCGCTGCGTAGGTAAGGACAGGGACCAGAGCAGAAGTTGGCATAGTACCCTTCAGGCTGATGAATCCACCTCCAGCCCAAATCCTGCCGGAAATTAATATATAGTGGTCGCACACAGCAGTTCTCCTCATAATTGCTGCAGACATGAGAGGACAGAGAGGATTACACTCACTTCATTTCACAGATGACACACAATTTTAAGAGTTGTATACATTTTCCTCCCCACGGGCACACAGCCAGAGATGAGAGTGAAGTTCAGGAATTCCACTCTAAGGTGTGCCCTTATTTTCCCTCTTGGAGTCAGCCCAGGTGTCTCTGGTGCTGCCTGTCAGCCTGACAGAGGAAATCCAGAGCTGAGCAGACAGCGTGTAAGAGGAGGCGGTGTTTGCTAGTACTGGGACAGATCCCGACTTGTATTAGCTAATACCTCTGTCATGCTCGTCTAGGTGATTAACAAGCTTATTCTGTGTCCATGTACTCTTCTTCCCAGCCATCTTTTTGAGACGTGACAGCTGATATATTTCCATTTCATGTAGCCTTGGCTGGTGTACTACTCGACAATACCCCCCCCCCCCTTAATTTGCTATATTTTACCTAGCCCAGTGTTCAAATCTCAAAACAACTGACAGAGAAATTATTCAACAAAGTTAAAGACTATAGTCCAAGCAGTGCATTACATTTTCCAGGGCCTTACTTGAAGCAGTAATTGGTGTCAAGTGCCCGCTTACGCCTGCGGGAGGAGGATTGGGCATCCAGCCTGTGGGGAGGGAGCATCATGAGGATAAGGTGAGGGTAGAGCTGCTCCTTTTGTTTTTTCACACGGCTCTGATCGTCATAGTCCGCTTCCATACCTGAAAGAGACAGTCAGTCAGTCAGTCTGGAGCATACCAAGGAAAACTGCACTAAAATACAGCAGATTTATTGAGAATTGTAAAGATGTCTTCAAGAGCTGACTTCAGTGGAACCACAGCTTAACTCTAATCAGTGTAGTCAACTGTAACTTTTACAGAAGGATACTGTAATATCCAAAAAGGGCTTCACAATTTTTTTGGCTCACTGTTTTCACCCTTCTCCTTATTTAACACTGGTCCCTAACTTCCTCCTTTTCTTCCTTACCCCCCCCGGGCCTGTGTCTGCTCATCCAATCTACCACTGATAGCTAAAGCAGTGGATATCTCAGGAGAGATGCTGCTGTTGGATATGTACGCCCCTCTTTAATTCAGGGCCAAGCGTCTAAGCGCCGTGGCAGCACATTCCTTGTGGCCAAGCCAGTCGAGAGTGTTCCCAGGGCCGAGGGCCCCAGTGCTAAGTGAGATACCAGATCAATTGTATTCCCATGCTCTGTGTCTCTCTCTTCATCTTAGAAAGGAAACCCATTATCCTACCAAAAAGACCTCAATAGGTATTGCTGCTGGAGAAACATGTTGATGACTGGATGAAAAGGAACTTTTTTTAGACCAGTCTTATAATAAGGAGAGTATTGTGAGTGTGATTGTATTATAACCAGATTTTCATTCATCCTAGGAAACACTGCACTAGAACATACCCTGCACATTAAGAGACAAAATAAAGACCTCAGGTATCTTTATGTTTCAAGAGTTTAATTTTACATATTTATATATTAAATATAAATATTATTTATTTACTTTCATCAAATAAACCTCTACCATTTGTAGAATTGAAGTATAGAGTCCACTCTGCCAACATGGCAACACCAGATGGGGCGTCCTATAGCTGCCCTGTATGAAGGGTTTTGAAGGATCCTATTTTACATTAACAGAACACCAACCAATGCATGCCATTTTCCAATTTTAGTATGATTACATAATAACTGATAATTCAAATACAAGTATGACATTTTTGAAACATCTGAAACAGGCACTATAAACAACCTGGAGCCCCAAACAAACTCCTACAATAAACTGGTCCTAAGACCCACTAATGCAAATCATCCTAAAACCAGCACTGCCTTAATAGCACTAATCACAATGAAAAAATTTTTCAACAAACATGAGATGCCTATCTGGAACATTAGACAAATCAAACAGACGTAAATTTTATCTGCTCTTGATCATAAGTACAAACTGGCAGAACATATTTTCACAGAGAGAGATGAAAAGCGGAGAGAAATCCAGACCAAATACAGACTTAGCAACCACAGTCTGGCCATAGGAAACAGAAAAATGCTGGAAACCTGCACAACAGACGAGATTGAGAATGAGATGTGCTCTTAAAATGGGAAAAATCTAATCAGAGCAGCATACTTGAAGAGTTATTGATCCTGATTACGTTTAATTTGAAACGTGATGAAAGCAGAAAACATTAGATGAATCTAGGAGAGAGATATGCAAGATATTTAAAGAAATAGTTTGACATTTTGGGAAATATGTTTATTTACTTTCTTACTGCCAGTTAGGTGAGAAGAGGTATACCACTCTCATGTCGGTTTAACCGCAAAAAAACAAATGTGTATTTTTCAAAATGTACTGTTCTTTCAACTTCACATTATGTCTTTGTGTGCCATAACCTGAGGAACAAACAGTAAGAACATCCCACTGAATCTTGACTCACCTATCACTATCTATTCATATATTCTATTCTATTCTATTCTATTCTATTCTATTAGTGTAACCATTACTACTGTAGATTTCTTTTAAACTTATTTCTTATTTAAATGCCATCCTTGCTTTAGAGATCTATTTTTATTTCCCCCAAATATAATATTCCTCACATACGTTTATAGAAATGTGCCTGGCTGTTTGTCAGTTTGAAACCATAGCAATATTGTTTTCAACACCTTCATGATACCTTGTTAACTTGAAATTTTAACAAGCTTTAGGAAAAACAACAAAGCTTGCCAATGCAAATCCAAACCATCAGAATTTCTGTAACATCACTGAGGTATTAAATGCAGTCTCACCTTTGAACTTGACCTCCAGCACCTCATTGGAATTCTCAATAATGTCACCATTAGGCCTGAAAGTGTGGCAGGGACAATGCACACTGATCTCCAGGCCGAGATTGGTCTCTGAGGGGGAAACAAGAGCAGAGGGATCTAAGGAGCTGTCATTTTCCCCTGACGCCGTTATCCTTCATTTTGAGTGAACCAGTACTATTTGGCAGGATATGTAATAAGGTGTGATGCAAGGAAAATTGGAGGTGTCCCACTCACGTCGGTACATTAGCCACTCTCTCACTGTCTCTGTAACATCAAAGGAGACCCACTCAGGCGTTCCCTTGGTCAGGACGTTCTTGCCCCCAATGTAGCGCTGTTTGGCTTTGGGGTCGTCTTTCTGGAGGATCTAAGAGGAAAGATGAAAATGTGACCCAGCTGCATAAACTCTCTTTCTTTCACACACACACACACACACACACACACACATACACACACACACACACACACACACACACACACACACACACACACACACACACACACACACACACACACACACACACACACACACACACACATAGAGAGAACCAGAGCTGTCTGTCTGAGCCAGACTCTCCAGAATGCCTTGGGCCAAATGTCTACTCTTCATGGAAAAAGTGACTCCCTGTGTTGATATCCCCATTTTGCAAGTTAATGCCTGCGTGTTACCCTCCTGCCAATGAGAACCTGGCTGTCCTTCACGTCAGCAGTTTAAACTTTGACTTTAGCTGGGCTCCCAGATGCAGTTCAGGAAAAATAAAGCAGGGTTGCAGGTATCTCCACGGGCATTCATGTCCTAACTGTGTTATCATGTCGAGGCCCCAAATTTACAAAACTAACGATGGAGTAAAATGCAACAGTGTTCAGACATTCCTATCTCCATCAGCACTTCTCTGAACAAAGGTGTTTATCTTTAGTGAGAAATGTGTGTGTATGACCACCGAGCCCCACAGCAGTGCTATGGATAACCAGGTTCCTGAACATTGTCAGCATCTAATCTGTCTTCCTGTGGGAACGAGGGGCCAGCGTCAGCCCTCTGCCAATCAACTCCAGTCTGAAAAGTGTGGGGGCGAGTGAGCAGCTCCATTTACTCCCCCCGGTGGGTGACCCTGCCTCTATCTCCTCCTAGGCTCCTGGAAACAATCTGAGGGCCTGACAGTCTGTATTCAGCGCTGGCCAGAGCCTTGCCTCAGAGGCGGTATGCAGTCCGGAGACGCTTGTCTCCCTGGCAGGAAATGTTGGAACCTGATCATTACTCCTAGTCTCTCACGGGAGATTAATGAGGAAACCGAAAAAGAAAAAAAATCCATCCTTGCCACCCCACATGCACAGACATCTAACAGATACACGCTTTAACACAAAAAAATGTGCATAACAAATGCAGGTACAGATCTATAAACCCCCTGTTGAAAGCATAGCACTTCACTTGATCTAACAAGGATGGACAACTGCTCTGAGATTGACAGCTAAGAATAAAGAAACTGCTGAATGGTAATCTAGGGTATCTTAAAGATGGCTGTGCAAGCTCTTAAATTTGTCCTTACGTAGAATCCATTTGACTGTAAGCACATGGAATAATGATCAGCGCATGAAAAGAGAGGGAGAGGGAGTTGGACACCCTAATATAAATGTTTTCATCTTTCTCGCTGACCTACACAGGCCTTTCTGAGAGAAATACAGCACATTACCCTTCTGCGCTCTGCTAACAGTGGAAATGAAAGGTCAGTTCACACACCTGGTAGAGCTCAATCCTCTGCTCGTTTCTCTTGGCGCCAGGGTTGGGGACCCGCGGGGCTCGAAACTCGGCCCGGAACAAGTTGGTGGAGTTCTTCTCCATGGTGGAGACGTTAAAGCGGAATACCTTGGAGGTGATACCCTTAGGGCAGAAGGGGAGGTCATCTGCAGGTAAAGTGGAAATGAGATGATGTTATTTAATATTATATTATTAAATATCTCCTTAAAAAAAGATCAGATTGGAACACTCGTTACTTTTGTCAGAATCCCTTTAAGCTCTTATCCATCTGTTACCTCATTGTGTACATGTTACCAAAGCCTGTTTTCCACTGACATCCTTACAGGGGTGGACATGTTTACCTTCTGATTATTGATAAGTTTTTTGCAGAGGATTCCCCTCTATAAGTTTAGATAGCATACAGATAAAAACAACAACTTGTATTCTATTAACTATTTCTACTCTATTCCAGAGAGACGTGGGCCATTACTGCGAACCATCTGCTTATACTTTGTGCGGTCCGAGTTAGCAAAAAGTTGAAGTCATGAAATTAAAACCAAATGTCCCATGTAGTAGTGGAGCAGGCTGCAGTGGGACGGCAGCATGCTCCTCCTCCTCCCACCAGCTCTTGAGCCCAACAGGTGCTCCGAGGGCTCGGCCAGAAGCTAAGCATTCCCTGGAACTAGGAGGTTTAGCTGGGAACATGTGGGCTCACGTGCTGGAGCAGAACAATACCTGAGAAACCATTGAGGAGGGCAACTCCATCATGATAGTAATAGCGTGCTGTATACATGGTGTGGGTATGTGATTGTACAATGACCTTTTGCAGAACTTAGCTAAGTAAATGGCCACATTGTGATTCTATGTAAAAAGCTTCCTGTTGCACTGAAGTCTTTCTCCTTTTTATACCATAATACCATTGAACAGTTTATTATTTTAACAGGCCAAGCGCATGCAGTGTTGAGCAAAACAAGCACATAGCAAAATTTTTATGGGCCAAATGGAAACAGTTATTTACAGCCAAGCCATGGCTAATTTATTATCCCAAGCTTAAACTTTATTACAAAGCCTCAGATTTGCTGGTGGTTGAAAGGGGGCATTGCACCTTTAGCTGATTTGCACTTCGAGCTGTTTCGGGAAAAATGGAAACTCAGAAGTTCAGTTGTTTCTGTCATGCAAAAGGAACTTGCACATCTCCAAGTATCTGTACTTCATTTGACCCATAATCCTATTTCAGTGTCCTCCCAGTCATTATCCGATATTTCCACAAAGTTTTTTTTCAACTTTCCCTATTTATAGGTGACCTTTTCAGCATTCATCCCCAGCCAGATATCTGTCCAGTGTTTCCACGCAATCTATAAGGAGGAAACCTCAGTAGCCTTCGACCCCCCCCACTCACTGCTCAGTCTCCCCCCACTCCCCCTGTCCCTCTGCCTTCCCCACAGAAGGTGGAAAGCCCCACTTCGAGGAGAGATTTGAAATTCTAATCAAGTCTTTGGTTTCCTTTTGGATGACCTCATTTTTCCCATTGCAATGGTTTTAGGTGGATTTCACATTATGGCTTATTTTTGCCAAGGGTCTGAAAGGTAATTTGTTCCATGTTGGTAAGTGGAGGGGATTGCTTGCATAATTAAAATGAAATACATTCACCAATTTTCTGACCCCCAAATGATGGCTGTTAAGACTGTCAGGATGCTGACATAAGTTTGACCTGTAGTATTTGAAGATTTGATTCTAAACATTATGGAAGTAAAACAAATTAGATATATTGTTATAATTTATGATTTATTTAGATTACACACTGTTCTTAGTTCACATTCTAATTAGAAAATTTAGTTTAACTGCAAAACATTCTCATTAACACGCTTAGTCACATATAAAAGCCTGGATAATAAAATGATGCCCAGTTGATCTCATTTTCGTATTACCACTCAATGAATTTAAACACAGATGGGTTTTAAATGTGGGATTTAGGGGTAAAGTTGTTCAGGAAGGCCTGGGGGGACAGATGTTTGAACAGAGTGCCTCGCCCAGACGTTATCCACCACACCCCGCACCCTGACACACTCTCACCCTCCAGTTTCTAGGATCCTCTTCTTTCATGACACATGATGAATTTTTCCTGATGAAAAAAAACTCTCAGGAATCACCCCTCTTTGCCCTTTTGCCCGGAGGATTGTTCATGATGTCAGTCTCTCCAGAGCTTTGTAGACGTAAACTAAGGAAATAGGAAGCATAAGGCAGCAGGTGCTAGCCAGCTGCTAAGGTGTCTAGGTCTCATAGAGGACAACAGAAATTTCTTTGGAAATGTGGTAGTTTGGGTGTTTCATTATCTAGTTAAATGGCAGTATCTGAAATTAGAATTTGTTTGCATTATGCTGCCATGGTTTGATTTTGACTTACCCATGACACAGAAAATGGATATTTAGTTTTAATAATACAGATTTCAAATTCTGCTTTTTGTATCAGAGACGAGCCTCATTTCTCTACTTCACTACAGCAGATGACATAATGTGATGCAGCTCTGTTGAAAACTACTTTTTTTCCACTTGATTAAGGATGAGGAAGCAAAAATTGTCAAGGCGTGGGAGTTGGGGGGTGGGGGTGGGATATGCTGTTTCTTTGGGAACAGGCCAAAGACCTCTGTCTCTGTTTGTTCAGATGACATCATCATTCTACTATCCCATATATCAGATACCCTGCTGTCCTCAGCGTTAGCGCTCATTTTTTACTGACCCAACACTGAGTCAGTGATTGGCTTGAAATTCCACTGCATGCTTCAGTGTGCAATGCACTGTCTTTCTAATTTAGGAGTCAGTGAATTTTGATTCAGAATGTAATTCTGCCAAAGGTCATCATTTAGTTCGGTTATGTCTTTATCTCATTTCTTCTACAGTATTTGGTTTATGATGATATAATGAACCACACTGGCCTTCTGGTGCACCACAAAAAGGAAGATCTAGTGCTGCCCAGTCTCAGTTATGCTTCATCTAGTCATAAATGGCATGTGCCTTGATTTGCCTTAGTAGTAGTGGCTAAGAAACGTAGTCTGGAGCAAGTGGCGCATTAAAGTATGACAGAAAAGTTTCTGTTTAACTTTTTTTAACTGGGCATGAAAAAAACAAAACTTGACTATATATTCCCAAACACTACCACCTTCCCAAAACGGTGAATGTAAAACTCATTATATCCAGCAGGAATGAAAATGAACTTCACTGCAAAATGATCATGGTGACGGACGTTATGTTCCTATACACTGCAACATGCCATGCTCTCTTTAAAATGACCGAATGGAAAGGGAGAGAAAAGTGCTAATTAGTGTGTGTTGGCACCTTGTGTTCATTTCCTAATAACTTTCTTGGATAAGCTGTTTATTGCAGAAAGTGTTGCCAGTAGTAAGTCAAGTTCACATCTTGTACTATCACTTACAGTATGGCCTACAGTATGAGACTAGCGTAATGTGTCCTGGGCACATGGCCATCACTGATCCCACTCCTTAGACCTCTGTTTGTTTTGGGAGCTCTGGCTACCTTTGACCAATGGATAAACCCCGAGCTGTGTATTTTGAGTGTCAAAAGCACTTCATGGGACCTGTGAAATGGATTTGATTAGGACTTATGTTGGAACCGGCAGAGGCTCTGCTTAGTATCAAAGCACAGCATAAACACCTGTTGATTTCGAAATGGTAACATCATGCATTAACTGGCCTCTGACCATGAAAAAAACACATCCAACTCTTCCACTTAAAAAAACGGACTTTCTCTGGAGAATTTGCTGCTCAGTGAGCTTCTGTTTCTGGTTTCTGGAACAATCAATGTACCATAGTTTATACAGGAAATACCAATATGGATGAACAAGGGAATTAGATAACAACATAACACTGAGCTACTCAGCTCTTTGCTACTAGAAAGAAATAGTGGGGAAATGGAAGTGAGAAAGTCGTAACACTGGATGAAAAAATATTGGGAAACTCACGGCCAGAAAATGGAAATGAGGTATTGGAGTTGGCAATAAATACTAGACTTAACTGCCTGAGAATTTTCCCCGCTTAGGAATGTGTCAGACTTAGGCTGGAGTTCCCATGGCTTTGGTGTGAGGTATGTATGAGGAATGGTACTCATTCCAATTAGACTGTTTACTTTGCCCTCTCCTTTGCGCGCCGCTCCACTTCTCATAGGCGCGTAGGTGCGTAAAGGCTGCACAGACACGAGTGGACTTAAGGCCAACTGGAAAAATGAACTCCCTGCTTTTGATACTGTTACCTCACCAATATTAATTTTATATAGATGCCAGATAAATGAGTGTAGACAGATTTGCACAAGTGAGTTTACAAAGGCCTTTAAATCAAGTTTGCGCACCGTACGTCTAAAAAGGTTGGCTGCATGGCACACTGACAAAACAAAATATCGTGCCAATCACAGATAATTACTCCACCCTATGTTTTAATCACACACATGTAGAAAATAAAAGATTTGTAGTTTAATAGATGAGTATGATAAGTTGCAAAAACAATAAACTTACTGTTTTCTGGCGGACCATTGATCATGTTGAACTTGTAAATCTCTTTGGCATAGTACTCAGTCTCCGTGTTATCCTGCCCACAACTCTGATGCCTGTCTCTTCCCAGCTCCTCAATGAGCTCCTTGGTGCTGTTATAAAGGGCCAGGACCTGAAACGGTACTTGACTTGGACCTGTTGTTTGAGGCGGACTGGTCAGCCGGAGTTTACTGAGAATCTGTCCCCGGACCGCCTCTACTCTCTTTTTCTTTATGTGGTCGATGTCCACAGTGGTGCAAGTGGATAGCGACAAAGTCATTGTCACACAGTTTGAGAGGAGGAAAAACAAAATTGCTTTTCCCAGATTCATATTTACTCTGCGTTCACTCACAACCGAGGCTTGTCAAGTAAAAGAAGAAAAAAACAAAACTAAAGTCCGATTTGAATAGAATCCCGTTTCTCTTTTCATTCAGGTCGTGAATGAGTTCTGTTCCTGTTGGAATCCCATTTTCTCAAGTGCTATGTCATCTTTGCAAAATACGCATCTGCATGGGAGCAAATCCGTGCAATTTTGGAAAATAATCTCAACTCTTCATTAAAAGTCTTTATTCTACTCTTCATTCCCCCTTATCTCATGCAAGCATCTCTTCTTTTCTTCCTGAGTTTACTGGGCTCCGATCTCTGCGCCGCGGTTCAGTTTCTCCATTGCATTGGGCTCTTTCCATCCACTTGTGCTTATGGAGTTAGTGCGCCACTCTGCTCTCTCGCTGCAATCCGGCCTCAAACACACTCAAACGCTCTCCACTCTCACTCATACTTTATAGTCACAAGTGACGTTTTCGAGGGAGGGGCAGCAAGTTCTGCCTGTGTTCGGACAATGAGCTCGGTCCTATTTTGAAATGCATTTAATAAGACTACAAATTGTAGCCTAGGCCTATGTGGTCAGACTTAAGAAAATGCATTAGATTGGGCAATGTGTGATTTCGCAAAAAAGGCTCTCGAGTAAAGAAGGAAACTCACTGATTGCACTGATTTGTCGATGGAATAGTTTTCTGGATGAAGAGGACAAATAGCCTACCATTGTATTTTAATTAAGACTGAAGTGTATCAATCAATCATCAATCAGACTTTATTTAGGCCTATATAGCACTTTTTACACACACACACACACACACACACACACACACACACACACACACACACATATATATAACACATTTGCTCCCTCCCGGCCCCATTCACCACCTACCCAACCACCCCTAAATTGACAGAAATTATGTCATTCAAAACAGGAACAAGCTGTACCAAGTTAAGCAATGTGTTGCTGTGTGCTCATAAATTCCCATCAATTAGCCTAAGGACCCCTTAGCATGGTTTGGGAGGGGGGGGGGCGTGTCACTGAGTGGACTATAAGTCCTTTGACAATATCAACCACATCCAAAATAAAGTTTTGTAGGAAAATCAAATACAGATGGAGGGCCAAAGTTACCAAACACATCTTGAAGGTGCACGGGGAGCCCAGCCAGCTGCTGTGATCCGCTGGATGCTGCTACTGTTCAGCTTCTCCTCAGGAACATAAAATATGCATAGCAGCGACATCTTGCGGACGTCAGGGGAAACTTCAGGTCCCATCTTCCTACTTTCTCAGGCTGTAGGCCTGTGTGGGTAATAGACGAGATAATATGTGACCAAAAAAAATGGCAAAGGCGTGGGAGTTGTGGGAGAGATGCTGTTTGTTTGGTAAAAGTCAAACTCAAGACTCTGATTGTTTAGATGACATAATGATTCTAATATCCCTAATCCCTTATTTTTACTGACCCAACATTACGAGTCAATTTGGTCCGACCTTTCACTGGAACTGCATGCTTCAGTGTACATGGCATGAGCTTTCTAATTTTAGGAAATTAGTCACTATTCTTAAAAGTTAACATGCTGTAGGTCTTCAGTTCAAATATATATTTACCTTATTTCTTCAAAATGGGTTTGGTTGCATGCACCAGAAACACATCTAAATGCTGTCCTATCCATAGACAGTACAATTAAGGTCCTATCGCAGGAGAAACCCCTTCCGGGCTTTTTACCCTGCAGCAAAAAAAGGGAAACAAAGATAATAAACATAACGAGCTCCTGGCTGTATTCATGATACTCAGCAACAGCAGCAGCATTATAATCAATTTGTCATAGCTAAATACTTCCTGTGTATCGTAGCTATTTGTTTGTTTGTTTGTTTGTTTGTTTATTTACTTACTTAATGACTGATTACCGAGACGCGAACTTTCCTTCAGATTGGCGTTACCATGGAGAGCGTGACGCTTGTTGATAACCAGGAAGACGCTGCCCTGGTGGGGTGGCAAGGAGGAAAGAAATGGACGATAACTTTCAGCTCGGAGATTTTGGAGCGATAAAAAATGTGAGTGACTCGTTTGAATAGCAGAGAGCGTAGTAAAGGGAATAGGGGCAGAGGTAACGTTAAGTTTGTACGCTGTAAATGGAGTTGAGAGCATAATGTTACTGTGCAGTGAGGCTAATGCTAGCTGCTTAGCTTTTAAGCTAATGTAAACGTCAGTATTAGCCAGCCAGTACATTAGATAGCTTTTTAACCTGTCTGTTACCCATTTTCTTATACCGCTTTTGAGCAACGGCAGCAGAAATGGAATGTCTGTGAGTATACAACGTTAGCTAATTAAACTAACATTAAGTGGTTAGCCCCTGCTATCCGAAATTTCCCGACATGCAGTGCATGGCTCAATGTTTGTTGATTAGGTTACTGGGCTCATTTAAGTCGAATGGGTTTTCTTTATCCTTTGCCTGGCTGGTCTGTAATTAACGTTACTCTATCGAAAAACTTACACGAAACGTCCATATTGGGGTGTACGTATACTTAATTCAATTGCTATCACACTTTATCTATAAAAAGCAATTATCTTTGAATTGTAACTTTATACTGTAGGTTGCTTGGGGGTACGTTCACCTTCCTGATTGTTTAATGTTCATTTTTATTGTGCTAAAATATTTGCGATGAAAACAAAACCGTTAATTTAAGTTTACAGCACTTGATAAACCTTTTTTTTTTTTTTTTTTTTTTATTAATTATTATTATTTTATTTTTTTACAAATGGCTCTGAATGAATTTCTGCTTATGATTATGCCATCAATTTTTGAAAAAGCGTTTTATATTTAATATATTTTGTTGTTTGGTAAAATAATGGTAAATAATGCAACACCCTACTTTGAAAGTGTATGATGGTCCTTCAGTAGAGTTGTTGCTCCATTCTTCAAGGAAAATCATACAAATGATGTTCACATGTTGAATAATGATCCTATCCTGTACAAAAAGAAAAAATCTCATTGCCACATCTGCACAGTGTGACTTCACAGAATTGGAAGTTGTACAAAATTATGAAGAAAAAGCATACTAAGCACCAAACTTGGTTGGTTTATGAAATTGGAATAACCTGATCTACCATATTTTGAAGTCCATCCAGACAACATTTGGTTGGCTCATTAGATGGCAAAGTTTAAGCAAAGCAAAACCACAACGTCTTTGGGAGTCATTGGAAGTGCCAGCTTCTGGCTTTATGATATCAAAATCTATTTTCCATTTAAAAAGTATTCACATTTCCCAGGTTGCAAAGTCTGGACGAAGAGCTCGCCTTGCAGCAGACCAATCATCGTTTGAAGATTCTCGTTACATAAGGAAGTCCTCCACATCTGCTTCAATGGGAGAAGTATGTGAACATGGCATATACATGTAGATAGATAGTTGCTTGTTATAATTTCACCTCACAACATTAATCTTCATCAATATGCATTTTGGTTTTGTCTCATACATGAATCACAGGAGGACGATGAGGTAGGTAGCATGAAAAAAGTGGTGAATTTGCATGGCTTCTGCTGCTAATGCTCCAGACATCAACTTTATACCATTTACAGTAGTACTAACACCAGCTTGACACACATATTGAGTTTTATTAGAGGGCTAATTTATGCAAAGCCATTTGAGTTGCCATTTTCCTACTTCAGCAGGTTTTAAAACAGACAGACACTGTTCCAAAACGGTAGCTGCTCTTCATTTATTATCCTGCGTGTATTGGATCTGATGTGCTTGAATCAAATGTTTTGAAGTGTTACTTCATACAAGCTATAAACCCTTTAAAACTTTAGTCACAAAGCTTTGTAATGGTCCTCTCGTAAATTGTCTAATTGAAAAACAAGCAGATTACATCACTAAAGTCCCCATGACTCTACAGACATCAAAAATCCTCTCCTTATACTGCCTAATGTGACATGAATCACGTTAGCCTAAGTCTTAGCAGCAATGTTGTTTTCTCGGTGATGTCTGCCTCTTAAAACATGTTGGAGTTAATGTTGTTACATTTAGACTAAATATAGGGCAACAATATATGAGAGAAGTCAAATCAGAGTTGACATATAACAAATAATTTCACTCCACTATCGTTGGCATTTATGGAATCAGTTACGTCTCCTAGATTGGCAAAATGTAAACCAGCCAACATCCCAAAGCAAAACAATTCCAGAAATGCTTTTGCTTTAGGCTAATGTTCCCAAATTAGGGCAACTTCCCTAATGTATGAACCAGTATTCTCGCGCCCTCTCTGACCTACTGTGCACATGCAATACATTTTTCCAGAGTGTCGTGCGACTGGGTGTGTTTATTTGCAGTCTTCGTTTATCAACCCTGGCCTCTTCTGCCTAAAATACCCAACTGATTGGTCACATTCCTGTCATCCTTTTAAACAAAGACTCATTTGCTTTTATGGGCTCATAGGGTTTGGCCACCACAAGTCCCTTGCCCTAGAGACCATCAGAGAATCCTAAATTAGAAACTACGAGAGCTAACTTAATTGCCTTAACAGCCATAACTATTTTACTACAACTGTGAAGTTCTTATTTGGTCATGAAGAATTCGAGTCACAGATTTGTTTTGTTTCTCAGGACACTTATGGTCCTCTCCATTTTTGTAGAGTGAAATAACTGTCACAGGATAAATGTATTACACTCAAAGATACTTGACCTTACTATCTTGTCTCTCGTGAAAATTGTTCATTGTCAGAAATACCAAACATCAGAGGGATTTCACATTAGTTGAAGGAATTTTTTTAATGTTGCCTAAATGACTCAATTGTCATTATTGCAATTCCCTTTGTTCCTAATAAAGAGACAGTTACTAATAACACAAAGTTGAGGGAGCTGTTTCAGCCTCAGCTCTCTCGATTAATGGTAATATACAGCAGAGCAGAGTGGCTCCCCCTCCCTCTGCCCTGCTTAATGGTGACATTCAGATTTATAAATGGCTTTGGTGAAGGAACCAGCCATGAAAGATTATTTCCTCTTTCATCATAAACGAAAGAAATTCTTCACGAGCACTTTGTCCTCTGCAGACCCAATTTAGTAATGAGAAATGTTGTGCCTTTTTTCCCTAATTCATTTGTCTAGTGCCCACCTTCCTGTGCTCTGAGGAATTCATTCATTCAAGTGCTGGTCTCAGGGTCCCGGTCTCAGGATCGAGATGCATACTCAGTTTACTATTTTCAGAATCAAAGAATGAGAGAGGGTCTTTTTTTTTTTTTTTTACTATCTATTTTAGGGTCAGACTTACAGGCCCTGGCAGTTCCCACACTAAACGAAACAATGGAGTGCATATACTGTAGATAAATCTGTGCTGCACATACCAGGCATGCTGTTTACTGTACAGGAGGTTTTTGGTAGCTTGCAACCTAGATATTGGAGTATAGGATTAGAGGTGGACTTTGGTTTAAATGGTCCCCACACCTTTAGCAGGACAATTAAACTTGCATTTTATTGTTTTACATTCATGCAAATTTAAGGCGCCCCCCCCTTTCTATTGTTATGGACAAGAGGGCCACCTACTGGCACATTTTCACTTTTAAAAACAGATTTTGTTCTTACACAATATAGCCTATTCACTTTGTCAAACAGGTATTGATGTAACACATAAGCCCTATAATTATAAGCCCCTATAATTATGACAAAACGTAAAGCTATATCATATAGAAACAACCATGATGTTTTTGTGCTTCATTTTCCAAGATTAAAGCCGAATAACAGTTAGAATGCTAACAAATGTGATTTGTTTATCCTCTATGTGAGTGAGTAAACATTCAATGAAGCTTTTTGCTAATAAATTCCTCTCTTCTTCCAGGGCCCTCCCCCTAAACCGGCCCGGCGGCAGGGTGGCTGGGCAGAAGAAAGCTCTGGGTCTGGTTCTGCCAAGTACGTATCTTCACCTTTTCCTCTATCTCCTGTGACTACACCCGAGGTGGAGACTGCGAGCTGTGGTCTTGGGTTATGTGTTATTAATGAACTCTCATGCTGTTGAATGAGCTTATTTATCAGTGCATATTTGGCACTCAGGCTGTGAATCAACAAGGTTAGAGGGAGCCTGTCTGAGCAGGCAACTCTCCATTCGTCTTCATCTGTGAGCAAGGCGGTAATTGACATGGTTAATGTATCAGCCACAGGAGGGCACTGTTAGTCAGCTAGCCACTTCATCACAGGGGTTGAAGCCACTTAATCACCCCTTACCACTGCAGTCTGCTCTTTACATAGGGAGCACAACATGGAGAATTCATGAAATATTTGGAACAGATGGACGGTGTTTGCGCTTTTGTCTACAACTAACAAATCTATATCTGAATACTGTACATGACTAAATCAACATGAGACTTTTATTGTAGTGTGAAACTCCCTCTCTTGTTTGTGTCTGTCTTCCACCTGCCACTGTGTTTAGAGGTGGAAGAGAGAGCATGGGAGATGCATCAAAGTGAAGCGGGTCAATTGTGCTTATTTGCGTAGTTTACGGCACTGTTAGTGCAAGCAGGGAAAACAGCAAACTCAATAGATCGTTCCTTTCTCACAGAAGGTCAGTGTGTCGCTTCTCTGCGTTTGCGTATCCTAGCTTGATTCCCAGTCACAAAGCGATTGAAACACAGGAGGTGTAAAAGGGGTTTGCGTGCGCATTGATCCCCTCTGAAACAATGTAAGTAATGGTCCCCCCTGGAACCGGCAAGGACTTTCCCTTCAATGTCACCCCTCATGCTCAATCACCGCCGCCCTCCTCCCACTAATCCCAGCGCAGAAATCCCGGGATTTGTCGATCTATCACTTCTAATTGACACTAAATGATCTGTCAGTTTATTGATGAACCTTTGAAACCAGGTTGTCACAATATATTTTATCCCTAACAACTTTCTCCAGACAGTTTTACCATGTCTATCGCTTTGCCTTACATGAGTCTTAATCAAGGGGCCTGTAATGTGTCTTAAGTGTCGCCACCCCCGCCCCCCAGACAGGACACAGTCCAAGGGCAGGCAGGTAGGCTCCCTTAGCTCCTCTTTACCCTGCCTGGTTGGACTCGAGTATCCAGTATGGATAAGACTGACAACACAGGAGTCAACATTTTCAGCTGAGAATTGGTTAGCTAGTTGTGTTTTATGTCACTATTTCCTTATATTTTGGGACTCCCCTTTATCCAATACACATAACAAATACATTATAACTTAAATGTATGTATGTATTCAGATTAATTACGGTTGATATATGACGTCAAATGGTATTCAGATTTCCCTGTGGGACACTACTCTAAGGTGCGATATCTGGACTTTTATGCAGGCTTTATTTATTTGAGTTGAGTTTGTTTGTATGAATTGAAATGTTGTCTACTCTGCCTGTCAAGTAAATTTTATTGATATAACCCAAAGTCACAAATCAAATTAGCCTTAAAGTCTTTACAGTCTGTTCAGCAAACACCCCGCAGGAAAACCCTTTAATAGAAAAAAAGTAAGTAACCTCTGGAAGAACGAGGGATCTCTCTTATGGTGAATTTGTGTGCAGGTGCTACTTTTGACATAGAAGCTTTAATTTATTTCCCATGGTTGTTCACAGCGGGTTTGCCTTTCTAGTGATGTCCAGAGCCCCTGAATACTGACATTAGTGCGCAGTGATTTTAATCCCAAAATTGGTACTTATGTATTATGATATGCAGCTCTTTTATTATTTATTTTTTTAAGAAATGTATATTTATATATTTATTTAAAAGTATGAATTTATTTAATATAAATTATTACTGCAAGCCTGCAATCTTGATAAGTGACAGTATGAAAGGATGAAAATGACAGCAAGGAAAAGTCTGTTGCTGTACTGGATGTATTACTTTTAAAACCAGTAGGGGGCACTACTCAACCAGGAGTTCGAGCAAAAGCATTTTGCATCATGAGAAAAGATTAAAACCTCTTATACAAGTTTTAGGCTAGTTAGAACACACAAGCACTCACTCTGCTTTGATTCCTTTCGTATGTTATTTCTATGATTGATCTGGTGAAATACGTCTTAGGTAATAATAATGTTTTTGTTTTTGTTCTGGTGTTATATCTACCTTTCTTAAAACAGATAGCGAATGCTAAAAATACTGTGTTGAGAGAACAGAGAAGTGTCGTAACACAGTATTTTGGTAGCTGGCATGCTCTGTTCAAGCTGAGCTGAGAAGTCTGAAAATAGCAGCATCGTCCAGCAAGAGACGAGGTTGAGAAAATCGAGTGGAGAAGACAACTATTGTAGACCCCACTTTGTCTGATATAGCAGAATGACTATCATTAGATACAGATGGAGAGGATGTATTCCTCAAAATACCTCTAAGGACTATGCCAGGAATATTATATTATTCCTTGTGCTTATCATTATTTTGAAGGCAGGAAAAATGTAATCTAACAAGTGTGTTATTTAATTTGTCTAACACTTGTTTTTTTCTGCTGCTATACAGATCTTCAAGAAGGCCTGCAGCTGAAGACCTGGAAGAGTAAGTTCACTCAGCCACCACATCAATGCCAGTTACATGTTTGTGTGTATGCATAAAATAGGTCAGTTTAAATGTTTGTTCCCTTTGCAGTAAAGTGGAAATAGTGCTGTCCTTTTAGATTGTCCTTGGTTTCAACTAATCCTTACCTTCCAAGAACAATCACTTAACATGATTAAAAAATAGCGTGACTGAGTTGTCATCACTTTTATTGCTGTTAGGAGCCAAGTTTTTTTTCTGTTATTCTAGTTTTTTCCCCCTCACCCTCCCTCGCATCATTCTGTGACTAGAATAGACATCATGAGGAGAGGCAGGTAGAGGACGAAGTCGTCTGTTTTACTCATCACCGCAGTTGGAGCCCAGTGCCTCAGTGCCTGAATGGCTGTAGTGAGATAGAGGCTTTGTGTGTAAAGTTGTTACCCTGCAAAATCCCTTATGTTGTGCTTCTGTCACTGTCTTGTCTCAGTAATACTTATTCTGACTGCTGCTCCAGCTGTTTTTAAATCCTAGAGGTGATCTTGTCTAAGGCTTGCAGGCTGGTCACCCAGACAGCACAGCAGCGTCTCATAGCATCATCAGTGTCTTTTGGCAGAGACTACTGTTCAGAAGTCCAGTCAGGCTGTAGCAAGTGTCCTGACTACCATGAGAGAAAGACAAGACAAGACAAAACAAAACACAGGCCTATCATCAAAGCAAAGTAGCCCAGAAGCCAATTCACTCACTCCCTGGGATGACCTCACCATTGGGCTCCATTTTGAAAGCATTAAATAATTCATACTCTCACACTTCCTGTTTCTACAGCCGCCGCCTGCGACCACAAACTCCCCAGGGATCAGATGATGAAGGAGGTAAGAGCACCCTCACTATGCCCCACTCTGTGTCTCTCTTCACGGGCAAAGAGGAGCCCTCCAGTGCCTCCCCGGCACATTCATCCTCTGGAAGTAGAGCAGATAAGCAGGTAGTCAGATCATCGCTTTTCACTGATGCTCACACCATATTTCTCATTGAATCCAGCATGAATTCATGTGTTAGAACTCTGCCTCTGTGTTCCTCCTTTTGACCAGTGTGTTACCCCGTATAAGCAGGGCCCTTTTTAAGAAAATTACAAATGAATATGCTCAATAAATAAGGTTAGATCTATAGGTGATGGGATTTAAGTGTTTCCCTCTCCACCTAGAACTGCTCAGTTAGTCACTCACACATACACATACACACACACACACACACACACACACACACACACACACACACACACACACACACACACACACACAGAGTGTCAGGCAGGTGCTGTTGAATACAGATCTCGCAGTAACTGAGTCACCTGAGGGCCCAACTCTGCGCACCACAAACAATGTCAAAACTGAGTGGGGAAATTTCAGCTGAACCCTGCCTAGAATAATTGTTCTATTTTGTGGCGCGAGGCAGTTGGGGAAATAGGTTCAAATTGCCTTAGTAAAGATAGGTTAGCAGCATGAAATGCTCAGTTGACAACACTGAAAGACTTAAAACACATCCGTATCTCAGGTAGTATTGAGTAATGCCATTTATGAACAAATAAATACCATATTATTCAAACCCTTTTATCCGCAGTCAACTACAGATCATAACGCTGTATAACATGTCCATCATCATGTTTCTAAATTCAGTATTGCAATACATGATGATGATACTTAGAATTGGAAGAAGAATAAAATATAAGTTATGTCACTCAAAACAAAGCTACAAATATGTGATGAATTACTAACATTAAGGAAACAATTGTGTCAAATGTCTTCGTAGTTTTTTATTCAAATATTTCACTTTTATCATTAATTTTCTCATGAGAACTGTGAACTATGATAAAGCGTTATTACAAATTATTATAATGTGGCGATATAGTAAACAATAGTATTTAATTATCATTCATCCCTATGTAAATGTTGCAATATTGAAATTGGAAAAAATAAATAATTTAACAGAATAAATATTTAAATGTATTGATATAATCATAATTGCACACATGAAATGCAGGGTTTAAGGTACTTTAAACATTTTATAATACTGTATGTCTCAGTTACATTTTATGTACACATACACATATTGTCTGTCTAGTATGCGATGGCTAAAACGGCCAGTTGAATGAAGAGTCCAGAGGTTTGGTTCTCTTGCAGTTAATGCCACCGGAAAGATTATTACTCTGTGGAGGGAGACCTCTTAATACAGAGCCGGAGGCAGGGGCATTGGAAATTACAGTGCTGAGGGTTAGTGAGATAGCCCCTGCGATCTTGATTATGTCCCCTACCCTTATCCCTTATGTCCACTGGCTACAAGCACAGAGAGAGAGAGAAAGAGAGAGAGAGCCCAGTCCCCTGCTCCCATCTTCCCATCAGCTGGCCCCACAGCCTCCTGCTAGTCACTTAAAATAGCACCAGTATCGCAAAAACACTCATCTTTTTCATGTCTCACTGTCTTACTTGTAGCCATTGATGTGTTGAATATTGTCCCATAAGCCTTTCAAATGGATTCTGTGCCTAGGTAATCATTTGACTGGACCCCTGCGTAGATTATAGGAGCCCAAGATGTCCTGTTCTTCAAAGTCGCTGACTGGTGTGTGCCTGCCGGGAGTATGTCTACATTCACAGCAAATTATCCCCTTTTGATATTTATGCTTCAGCGAGGAAGCTGGACGAGACCATGTAATAAGGATATGCTTGTCCTGCTCGCTGCCAGACAAAAGCCACCTTGATACATGTCCAGCCGAGGGAAGGAAGTGAGTGTAGGTAATGTGTGGCGCGCTAAGGAATGACAGCTCCTACTGATGGAGCTGCCCTTTGCGTCAGAAGAAAACACTGGCTTGTTTGCGGCTGCTTTTATGCCCCGCTTGACCTCCAGTAATGGGTTGAATTTGAAGCTCATTCAAAAATGTTGTTCCCTTTTTCACTTAATAATAGACTTTGCATATAGACAACATATGCCTCTGTGCTTCACACTGAACTCTCATGGAGTGTGATAATAGTGTATTACTGGCTGAAATGAAAAAGTGTGTGTGGACAGATAGACAACCCAGGAAGCTGTTTGCAAAGAGCTGGAGAGCAAGGCTTTTTGATGTCATTGCACTAAGACCATTAAATTTGATTGGGTGTCCAGGGGGGACAGATTCTGCTGAACGCTGTGCTTTGTAAATGAGAGGACAAAGTGTCACCGGGGCCTCATGAATATGAAATACCCGCGCCTGCATTTATTTGGATATCAGAAACACAGATGAATCTTGTCAGCGGCTAAACGAGCGCGGCATTTTTAATTTGGTTTAATTAAAAAAGAGAAAGAAATAAGTTATCAACAGAGGGTGAGCTTTTATTATTCTCTGAGAGTTGATAGATTAGGTTTTGACCAAGTTGTCTTTTAAAAAATATGTTCAAAATAATTTCTCTTCATCTCAACAGTCCATAACTTTTATGGAGAACTAGAATTTTGTGTTGCATCACAGATCGATGTTTCTTCAACTCCAGTTTATTTTCAGGAGTTATTTTGAAGGAATGGTGACATAGATGCCAAGATATTTCCTCACATCAGATGCACACTTCCATCTCCTCACCTCTATTTAGCTCCTCTATTGACTTTCCCCTCAGGGTGCAGTACTGTGGTTAGAGATTACTGACAACCCTCTTCATGCAGTCCAGCTCTCTCTTTTTCTCTCCATGTCTGTTCCTCTCTCTCTCTCTCTCTCTCTCTCTCTCTCTCTCTCTCTCTCTCTCTCTCTCTCTCTGTGTCTCTCTCTCTCTCTCTCTCGCTCTCTCTCTCTCACTGTCAACACTCAGCTGTGGAGCTAATAAGGATGTGCAGTCTGCCCCCCCCCCCCCTAATATTGTTCAGGAAATCCACATCACATCCAAAGTTAACACATTTTTTTATAAGGGCAGATGGAAAGCCAGTAAAGTTTTTGGCAACTGTCTGTGCTACACAAAAATGTATACTGTTTGATACAAACATGATAAAACTTGGAACACTTTTTTTTTGCAAACAATGCTTCCTCATTGACTATTGTGTACATTCATCTTTAGCTATATTGTAACCTTTAGTTGATAAATGTCATCACACAATAAGGGACTTCAGATTTCAATCAGTATCTTTATTTATTATTAACTATATAACTTATTTCATCCAATCTGTCTTATTATGCCTCTTTTATTTCCCTGCTCCAACAAACATCCGTCTGAAAAATGCTGTGAAAGTTTGCCCTGTCCTTCTTGGGAGTGGAGCCATCCTCTGTCCTGTTGCGTTTTGCCAATTAAAGTGGGTTCCCACTGTTTGAGCAACGGGTTGGCGGCTCCTGGCACTGCAGCCCCTGCCAGGCCGCACTGTGACTTCCGACCCCACACAGATGGGCCCGCAAGCAAATACTCTTGCACATGGCTGGATGCCGCCCCAGTCGGAGTGGCAGAGTGGACATGGAGGTCGGCCTACCGGCCACTGCGGGTCCTGGGGGTGGGCGGCACTGACAGGGCCCAAATGCTAAGGTAGCAGGGGGTGCTTTCTGGGGAGCCCCTGGCCAGCGCCCCTCTCACAGCAGGAAGAGCTGATGCCTCGCCTCCTGAATATTCATGGCCGCATGGCTATTGTGACAGGGCAGCTCTTATGAGGATGTAACCAGAGAGAGGGAGTGGAGGAAGTGCCACACAGACATGGTCACACATACTCATATTCACACAAAAATGTGCACTTTTAGCAGCCACACACAGGGGATTTACTGTATTTTTCATAAATGATTCTGTCATTTGGCTGCTAATCAGATTTTCTCAAATTTTGAGACTTTTTAAAATGTTATCAGATCCTCTGTAAAATGTTGTGATGTCTGTATTTTTTTTGGTTTTCAGATATTCCAGTGATTCCAGACCTCGAAGAAGTACAGGAAGAAGATCTCACCATGCAAATTGCAGCTCCACCAAGGTACGGTAGTGACACCATAAACTTTTAGAAGGATACACACACACACACACACACACACACACACACACACACACACACACACACACACACACACACACACACACACACACACACACACACACACACACACACACACACACACAAAGAACGTCCCCAGACCCATGCATGACAGTTAACCTCTGTCTGCACAGGACTCTAGATCAGTAGCCTGCTCTGGTGACTTTGATGGTTACCTGTCCTCCACTCATGCCATTGCAGAGTGTCTTGCTTTATCGGCTGAAATGGAGAAATAACAGTTGGGTGTGATTTATGCAACTCTGTTACCAGGGTCTCTACTAACTGGGCCCTTTGATTTACAGGGCAGTGAGAGACACGCCGACATGTGTCGAATATGTAGCAAGGCTATGACAGCGGTGGAGGTTATTAGGCTGGGGCTTGCTCTCTGTGCGAGATAATATCCACATTGAACTCATTGCGGGGGCAATGTAGCGTGTAATGTGCAGTAAGTAGGACTGGCATGCACTGCTAGGCCCCGGCCACTTTGAGAGCCCCCCCGCCCCACTTAATTCCAACCCACAGATAAGCAGCTGGGTTTCAATTTGAAGCATTTACCACTTGGCAACAATCTCTTGCTCTCTGTGGTCTTTGCTTAAAGTCTTGGAGCTTCATTGTGCACAAACTTCAAACTTCTTCGTTTGCATGTAGTTTGAAAGCACTGCAGTCAGGATGGCTACTACTTTTCTGTGCGTGTTGTCCTGATTGAAATAAATCTGTTAGTCTATTAGACGCCTATTCTGACTTTTTGTCTCCTTGTTAGCATCCAGGTAAACCGGGTAATGACCTACAGAGATCTGGACAATGATCTAAAGCATTATTCTGCATTCCAGACCTTAGTAAGTCAAGGACATACATTTATTTGTATATCTCTTTGATATTCCTACCTCTCTTCTCACCAAAGTGGTCCATTTAATTTTGCAACCAACATTACCTCTGTTTGTGCAAGCTAAGTTAATTTTACTATGATCTTTCTTCAGGATGGAGAGATTGACTTGAAGCTCCTCACCAAGGTTTTAGCGCCAGAGCAGGAGGTGAAAGAGGTGAGTGAGTTTTTAGTAAATATAGCTTGTTAGCTTCCAGTGAATGCCTGTCCAGCTGTTTCTAGAGCACCAGAGGAGGTTGCCACTCTGTCTCCCAGGTAATCAAGATTTATGATGTGTACATTAACACCCTCTGCTCTCCTTCTCCCATTCTCCTCTCTTTGCTCCCTCTGTTCCCCATGCCCTCTTTCTTGGTATGTCTCCCTCTGATTCTTATTTTCTCCCCCTCTTCTGCTCTTCAGGATGATGTGAGCTGGGACTGGGATCATCTGTTTACAGAGGTGTCCTCAGAGCTGCTGATGGAATGGGATCAAGGAGAGAGTGAGGAGCAGGCTGCGTTGCCTGTAACATGAGGAGGAGGTTTGGAGTGGGACTTTAAATGGCTCCAGTGGGAACTGGGTGAATTGCCATTACACAGAAGGGCCAGTGACTTTGGTTATAGTAACTTTAATTACTGTTTGTTATCCAGAATTTATATTTTGTAAAGTGTATAGAGTGTTTCATGAATTTTCTAAATAAAGTTCACTGTGCAGTGAACAGTGCTGTGTTGTCTCACCCTGTCTTTGTTTAGGTTTTTGGAATTTCACTCTTATTTTTTGGTTAGTCTCTAACTTAAATAGCCAAAAGGCAAAGTAATTTAGTATAAAAACGCTCCTCTGAAAAAAAAAAAAAGCTGTCACAGATTAAAAAAAAACACAAAAAAAACGCCCTCCCTGTACTACCAGCATTATCAACACCCTCATACAAGTCCAAGGTTGATAATCAGCTAAGCTGAAATCCAGTTGATTGTGTTCAAATTAACATTCCTCATTAAAGCCTACAACCTTATTGTTATTGACTGTGCCATTGACTTTATCTTCCAGGTCTTCGATAGGAGCAACCCCTTCTTCACTATTATCTCAAATGCATTGAACAGAGTTCCTATTGACACCTGGGGGATTAGCATATATTATACCTTTTACTGGATAAAGAGAATTGGATGTAAGTCAGGAACAAGACAGCAGCCTTGTGTCAGGTGTGTGCTCTTTAAGTAAAAGAACACAAATCTTGCACAAAAATGTGATAACACTGAATATAGCTCCCACAAAGCAGGCCACAGGACAGTATACGGATGTTTTCAGCTGTGAATTTAAATCGACATTGGCTCTGACACATTTTCACAGAATTTGATATGATTTACAAAATGCGTTGTATACCGTGCCTTCAACATGTGCTGGTCGCATGTATCAGCATTCAGTTTTGTCTTTGGTTCATGTGTGTGAATATAAATGCAGGCCTCCAAAGTCAGGCCAGGTCTATTATAGAAACAGCTGTAACATTTACAGATTGTGATTAGGTTTATTTCTGAAGCAGAGAGCAGTCTCATGACATTTGGAGATGCACAGCAAAGTCCTCAAGGACACATAATCTATGCATCTAACAGCTCAATCACTGCCCATCACAAATAGATCCAGATTTTTCATTTGGTGGGCCTTGAATCAACTCTTAAGTGTAACACCTCAGGACGAAGCTATCACACGGGATATTTGTGCTCAGAATGTTTGTGTGTGGCAGTATATTTGAGCCCAGTGCTCAAACGCAGTGAGTGATCTCTGTTTCTCTATCAGACATACAAATGCATTTTTTCTTTTTTACCGCCTCCACAATTGGCTTATTTAGCCAGACTTAATGAATTCTGCCCATATGCCCTGAGCAGCTGCTATGTTGCCCCTTCCTCCTGCCCCCGCCGAGCTGCGAAGTGCCCATCCATGTAGAGACAACCTCTAGCTGTCTCTCTGGAGAAGGCTAAGCCTGCCACTCCTCTGCTGGCAGCCGGCCGGTGCTGTCTGAGGTGGACTGCGGACGGGCCGAGGACTCAGATTAGGGCCCAGTGATCACGGGTTGTGGCCGGCCTCAAATGATTGGCCCATGCATCGCTGGATCAGAGAAGGGATTAGAGAAAGAGAGAGATCCAGAGACGCTGTTTGGCATATGCTTGCATCCAGCTTCTCAAAGTGACCTCTCCACTCCCTCATCCTGCCGCTCTCTTCTTCTTTATTCTCTCCGTGTCTCTCAGTGCATACAGTATATCCTGATGCTGCAGCGAGGCTCAGAATGACCTCTCACTGTCTGGGTGCAGTGAATTCAATCACTTCAAAACAGCTACAATATGTACATTATTTCTACTGAAGAAGACAGTTGTGTTCTTAGAGAGCTTTTTGGTTATGGGGTAGCTTTCAGGTGAACATGGTGTCACTGGGAGGTGAGCTGAGTCGAGGCCACACTGATGCTGTGTATATCAGATCAGGCGATACAGGCCTCTCATGGGTTTAGGGTGTAATTTGTTTTTCCTTGACATTTTTCTATTAAAATAATGGAGCTATTACTGCTGTAAAAATCCATGTTGCCTCAATGCTGATGCTTCTGTAATCCGATATTTCATTCAAAATGTTCCAGTAATGACACAATGTTTAAAATCCTTTGATATGATGGGACCCATGCAACACCATGGCACACCAAATCTCAGAGTTGTATGTAGGAAAAGAAGTTTTCTCGTGTGAATCTACACAGTTTATTTTTAAAGCAGCAGTTTGTTACTGAAGACCCCCCTGTAAAACCTTTAGGTCAGCATGGACCAGCTGAGCACAGGGAATTCTCAGGCCATTGGGTTTAAATGGGTAGTTTATCTGTGTTTTTATTGGGTCCCTTGGTGGAAATTACTTTTCATTTTGTGGCAAAGAAAACAAACGCAAGGAAGTAATACGATTTTAATAAAAAACGGAGGAAGGCCCCATTAATGTAATGTTTTTTCCTGCTCCGTGTCGACAGGCTTGTCTTAATGTATTTTGATATTGGGCGCTAATTGGAAGGATAGAATAGAGATAATATGCTTCCAGCTCTACCTAATATGCTGTGGTGTTGACAGAAGTTTATACATCTTATCTGGTCACAATATCTGCCTTCCATATGGCCCAAAAGCAATATGCTGAGGTGTAATTAAAGAAAATGGGGAGATGTGGAGATAGCTGGGGCCCGATGCCGGGGCCCCGCAGACACAGAGTGAGGGGTGAGGACAGACACGCTAAAGCTCAAGGAATATTAGGACCAGTTCATTCCACCAGGGGCCGCGTGCCTGTCACAGGTTCCCTGTCGCTGACCTGGCCAGCACTGCATCAGTCAGGTGCCATGAACCGGTCATGAAAGGATTATCGGTTTAAAAAGGAAAGAAAATGAAGACATTCCCCTTTTAAAGCCAGGACAAGATCATGTTTTACACATTAATTTGTAACATAACTAGCTAAACTGCATCAACCATATTCAAATAGATCTTGCGCTCTTTGAAACGAGCCTCAAAAAGCAGCCCCAGTATTGATTTGCCACAAAGACGTCATGATATTTCAAGTTTGAAGGAGAAATCCTCGCCACACAACTAAGGCAGTCAGATCAATATCATTTTTTGATCAAAAGGGGATTTGCTTTTGAAATAGCTAGATTAAACAGATGTTTTATTTTTCATTAGATATACTGCACCTTTAAAAACCCACAGGGGGTTGTGGGAGAGGAGGGGAAATTGCTCCACATAAGAGAATGAAAGTGGTATTTTTTAAGATTGAAAGTTTGATGGGTTGAAAAGTATTTTCAGTTTTGTCAGTACTATTTTTTTCCCTCTCTTCTTTAGTTAATATTCTACCGCTCCAAGTCCTTTTTTGTTTACCCCAGGTGGGCTTGGACATGAAATGGCTGGGACGGTGGCAGCTTTGAATGCCCCTGGGCATCTCACGGCCGTCATGTTGTCAAAGGACCCAGGAGGGGGAATGAGAGGAGAGTTTTTTTCAAGTGTAAACCATGAGATGGGGAAAAAAAAGCTTCTGTTCTTTTGCATCAGTGAGATTGGCTAAATTCATTATTATTATTTCCCCTCATATGTTTGTAGTGCAGCCGAGGGTTGGAGGGTGAGACAGGGGTTTGAACATGAAATACAGTCGAGCTCCACATTTGTCATGTATTTTATTATTTCCCTTCCTCACCTCTCAGTCCTGTACGCGAGGTCCTTCATTTTTCACATGACTGGTTTTCTTATCATTGTGGGCCCTCTCCGCTGGCCTATGAGTGACTTAAAGGCAATAAAACACAAAACATTCTGTAAAACACGGATGCCTCTCTGATCGCGGAGGCCCTGCAATGCCTCTCTGGGAAATTATGATAATAACTCAGTGGCGGTTGGAGTGGCCAGGTCGCTTGGGGGGGCTGGGGGCAATGGGACGGGGTTCACCAAGGTCCTCTGAGCAGGGACAGGTCAAGGTGGCCTGTTGGGCCTCGCCACACACCCCCCTCTGTCATAAACTCTTTCCATCATGCAGGATGCCGTCCGCAGCCAGGTATACAGCAGAACCTCTTTGTCTTGTAGCCACTGGCGATAAAGCAAGGGCTGATGGGAGAGTGGTTGTGTTGGCCCCCCAGCAGTGGCGAGGTCAGCCGAGGAGCTTATCATAGCCCGCAGAGGAAAATGCCTGAGTCAACACAACTCCACTGTTTGCCCTCTGAGGGTCACAAACACACTTCTATTAATTTACTTTGAACTTGGCACTTTTTTTATGTGTTCCTTTTGAGAGGAAGGCAGCAAGAGCACTGGGTCTGGTCGTGATTTTTGGTGTCTGGATTGTTGCTGGGTGGAGGGAGGGGCTGGATGTAGCCCCACAACACCTCTCAAGTGTGTGAATGAGAAGGAGCGAGGACAGGAAGAGAGCGCAGGCTCCACCACTGAGGTGCTGACAGAGGGGATCGAGGGGCTGAGATTGCACCTGTTCCGGCCCAGCACCCTCCCAGCAGGGCCTCGCCAGAGTCTCAGCCTTCTCTTGGCATCTGTGATGGGGGCCAGGGCCAGTCCCACCTCCAGCGCTCGCTCCACCTCTTCTTTGCTTGTAGAAGAGAGACGAGAAACGCTGGAGGCTCCATCTGCCGAGGGCTCGCCGCGGTCTCTGCGGCCCGCCTGGGGAAGGAGGTTGCTGGGCCTCCACGACTCTGCCACAGGGGTCTCACAGTGGTAGACCACAGCGCGGCACATCACACGTCACATGCCAGCTGGCCAGGCTCTCTCCACTGTAAACAGAGACTAATGACCACTCAACACATACGCGCACACACACACACACACACACACACACACACACACACACACACACACACACACACACACACACACACACACACACCAAACACATAGCCCTTGGTAGAGTGGAGGAGGGGAGACAGTAGGGGAAAGGGCTTGGTTTGGTTTGGATAAAGGAAAGCAGCATCCTGAGGTTAATTCACAGGTTTTGCTGCTGTAGGAGAAGCTGTTTGATCCTGGAGAGGGAGCTCACCGTCACCGTCACAGTGGGACGTTGCTAAAGCTATACTCTTTGGCTCTGACTCTGAGTCCACTACATTACAGTCCACTGGTTTCCTGCATGCGTGCAAAATCACAGGCCTCCCAGTGCTCCACAAGCCCCCAGGCTCAAGCTGGTCCACCCGGTGAGTCTGTAAAGCTCTCATGTTGGATCTCAGTCCTGAGGAACGGTATGTAGCTATGAACTCTGGGAAACAATAGTGCACAAGGCACTGCTGAAAAATAGTCCTAATGGATATTTGATGGCCCTTTCAACTTGTGGGCCCCTATAATTGTAAGAACATTATCAATGGTTAATATGTAGTGTGCAAATTGTTCCTTAAAGAATTCAAAAAGCAATGTGATAATGAACATTACTCAGTGGGCTGTACTTTAACTGTACCATATACCATATTATACATTTGCTGTATGTCAGAGCGGCCTTGAGTTTTCTGTCTCCTGATTGAAGGACATTTGTGTCTCCTGTTCCGTCTCATTCAGGATCTCCTTGTCCGTGTCTCCAAAGCTCAGTTTTCTCAAGAATTCCCCTCCTTCAATCAAATGACAATTATTTTTAGCATCCCCCAACCACATAACCAACCACGTCCTGCTTTCTCATTTGACGTTTCAAATTGGATGTCCCCAACACGTGCATTTATAGAGATAAATATATATAGGGATATAAATAAATACATCAAATGCAGGAGAGGAGTAATGTGACATTGAGTGTTATTCCCCAGTTAGGCAGGGAGAGGTAGGGAGGTCACTCGGCTACACTGAGCCACTGGCAGCCCATGGGCCCCGCTGGTCCACTGGAGTGACTTGGCTTCATCTACAAACTTGCAATAAATATCTGGCCATCATTTATTTTAATTCACTCCTTTCTTGCTCAGATGGAATGGATTCTTAACCTTGTAGGACAAGGACACCCACATGCTGCCTGCCTTGCCTTAGCTGCTAAATTATTCTTCATTCTTCAGGGGGAATATATATTTAAAAAAAAGGAGTCCGACGTTGCTCAAACTATCAGCTCCAATGAAAAACACGCCTGAAAACGTTGTCACTGAACCTCTGGACAAGGAAAAGACGGGGAGTGGGCAGTGAAAGAAAGGGTGAGAGAAGTGGAGGAGAGAGAAAGGGGGGAAGGTGGGGGAGTCAGCAGCCTCCAGAGTGATTTATTTGCCAAATCAGGACACAATGAGTCGATTATGAGTCCTCTAATAAGAGAGAGTGTTTGGGGACCCACTAATTGGGCATGATTGAGTTGCAGTCTGGGAGCCGGGCGAAAAGGGAACCTGGTTCGGCGGCTGTCATGCAATCATCAGCTAATCAGAGCTTTGAAATTAAAACTGAGTGTTTAGGGTAGAGGACGGGATAATGGCAGGGACCTGTCTGAGCTCTGAGGCTGCCTGAGGAGGCTGTTACGATGTCCCTGTGTTTGTCTGTGTATTTGTGTATGTTTGTGTGTGTTTATAAGTACAGCATGTATGTGTGCAGTGGATAGAAAAGAATAAGATTATTGTATGTGCCATGTGTCTGTGTATGTGCATGTGTGCGTTTGGGGCCTCTCATCTCTGACTGTGGTCCTGACTGGCCTTGATGAGGACAGTGAACGAGCTGTAATCAGCCCAGACCTTGTACTAATACGTGGATGGTGTGTGTGTGTGTGTGTGTGTGTGTGTGTGTGTGTGTGTGTGTGTGTGTGTGTGTGTGTGTGTGTGTGTGTGTGTGTGTGTGTCTGTGTCCAGCTTTGTATCTTAAGGTTTATTACAAAGCCATATGTGTTTATTTTACATGAAGGCAATAGAAAATGAGAAATATACACTAATCCAATATTGTTATATATTTATTATTATATATTTTGTACATTGATTTTAAATGTTTATATATATATATATATATATATATATATATATATATATATATATATATATAAGTAGAAGCAAATACTTGGAATATTTTATACATAAACAGCTATTTATAGTTGTTAAACTAAACGATATATTGGTCTTTTAAACATGATGGAAAACATAATTACAAATCATCTATTTAATAAAATTATTAGCACATGCCAATAAAGCCCCACAGCTCTATTAAGCTTAAATTAATATAGAGTTCAAAAGTCCCAAAGAACGAAAAGATTACGTTTCTACAAAACAATGTTGGGGTTATATTTCAGTTGAACAGTTGTATTCCCGTGTCGTCACTAGGGGGCAGTGTTTATCTGCAATGCATCGCGAGAGCAAACAGACGGGGCTAATTGATGTCAGGTGCTTTCTCTTGCAGTATGGTTAAACCAGAGTTGCAAAGCAGAGTATTACAACAAGAAGGCAGGTAGAGCATCTGTTTTTACAGGTAAGATGGAAACAATAAAGAAAATGTTTTATTGTTTTATTTGCAATTTTATTGTAGGTATTTTGACATGGTGACACGGGTTGTTCGGACACATTTTAAGGCCACTTTGATGCACTTGCATAAAGGCTGTCTTATATGCTAAACTGCTACAAAAAGTAGATTTTTTAAAGTTGGGATACATTTTTTGAAAGAATAAATAGCACTGACCTGTCAGACTATCAACGTCCACAGAGAAAGTAAATATCAGTCAAGTGGTCATGTGGAACAAAACAAAACAATTTCATTTATTTTCTACCCCTAAACGTTTACATAAAGGTTACGTTTCTAAATGTGGTTTCTCTATAAACAATCGCCATATGAATCTACATACATTTCTAAATACATTTCTATAATATCACTGTAGATTCGTATAGCCTCCTCAATGGTGAGTGTATGTTAATTTAGGTTAGCGTTGTGGTTTGCAGCATGATATTTAAGGAATACAATGTAACGTTAGCGAATAGGGATATCTGTACAATACCATTCTAAAACTTTATATTAGTAATTTATACTACTATGAATATTTTATAATGTTACGTTTTATAACATATAACAAACTGGTGGACTTAATATGTGCAGGACTGCTTGAGTCAATGCTGTATGGAATTTGACTGCAGTGACCACAGTAAGTAAGAAATATTTTGATAATCAATTGAATAAAAACAAACGTGTGTGTTAATTTTGGCTGCTGTAGATTCATGTATTCAGATGAAATCATTATTTCTATTCTCAGTAGCAGTACAGAAGATATTTACATTTTTTATTTATCTCATAATTAATATGATATTAATATTACCATGCTGTAATATTAAAATGAAGGGATCAGTCAGGAGTCAAGTGACACCTGTATCATGTGTTTCAGTGACAACTGATTTTTTTTAAGAATAACTTTCAATATTTAATTTTTTCTCTGAGCTTTCCTATTTCCTGTCTGTGTCTACAAATGACCCCACAAACAAACCAAAACACAGTATTTCTTTCAATCCTTCTAAGGCCTTGTCTAATTGTGAATGCGTCCTACATCTAAAGAGGGCCTCACTATAAAAATCTGAAGTGGGTTTAGGCATAAATGGGATTAATTCCCAAAGAATGTCCTTTGCTCTTCCTCCCATAATTTCATTTGCAGGGTCCACAGGATGAATAGCCAAGCAGGCAGTGATATGGAACTGGAGGACAGGCCTTGCGGGGCCTGTGCTGCTACACCACAGCCTTCAGGTTATGTTACCTTGATAATGTCACAGCTGTAGCCCACACTGCCCACCTTACAGAACACAGGAAATCCAATTATCTGCCTTCTAATGTGTGGGAATTTTACGCTCTCATTTCTTAGACTTTGGCTCCAGCCCTGCCAGAGGGCAAACCTACCTGAGAAAGATACCTGGGATTGCCATTTATTTATTTACCAGGAAATATGTCCACTGGCTTTTTGACTGAAATCAATATTATAAGAAGGTTAAAACGTAGTGGAACCTAAAACAAAATAGTTTCTCAAGATAAAACCATTTGATTAAGATTTAAAAATCTGTTTCTTTAACTCATTTGACGTCCTTTTTGTGCTTGTAATTTAAGTCTAATATCAATTTCATGCATACAATAACTGTGCTGCACAAACGACACACAGTCACACACAGAAAGATGAACAGGAGCAACCCTGATTCATCCTGGAGTCAGCCAGGTCTTTGTGATGGCTGTATATGGGAGCAGGTCTCCCACCTGCCTGGACCCCCGACTGGTTTTTGATTTAATTAAAAGGAAGAGGGTGCATCAATTTCACGTGTGTAGCGGGGAGATGACAGTACACAAATTGAAAGTAAGCATCTCAGTGGAGCAGGGAGGGGGCCAGCCCATCATTAACATAGACAATTCTGTGTGCAATGTAACAAGATTGGAAACATTATTATCATTCCACCACGAGACATAAAGAAAAAAAAAACAATCTCAAGAAGGCTCTTTACTCAGGACAGAGCGAGACAGGCTTGAAAAAACAAAAAAAACATAGCATGGTCTTCATGATATTGAGCTGAATCACACACCTGCATAGACAAGTGTTTTTTTATACTGTCTGTGAAAATATGTAGCTCATTCCTGCAGGAGGTTTTATATTTTCTGATACTTTATCCCACACAGCAGTGATTATGTATCTCAGAAGTGATTATATATCCGTCCCCCCTCCCCTCCCCTCCCTGCTGAATCTCCAGCATAGATCCAGTGTTTCAGTGATAGGGTTCGCTTTCAGTCCGATCCGAAGGAATGTCAATGGGCTCCCTGCTCGAGGAGGAGCCCTATTAATGAACGGTAAAGACAGATGAGTCTCTCTCATGCCAAGCAGGTTGCCTCAATTGGATTAGTGAGGCTGAGATTGCGATAGATAGCTGTCTATGTGCCAAGTGGCCACTTAGCCTGGCCAATATGCCAATATAACTGTACACAAAAACAGGCTCAGGATTCCCCTCAGTGATCTCAACACTCAGACTAGAGTCAGCAGCTGAGAATTTCTAAAGCATTAAGACTGTACGGACATACTAATGAACAATAAACATTTATCAACTGTGATATGCAGGTTAAATAGTTGGTTCAACAGCTGCCATCTTTAATTTCAAGTAGCACCTGAGCCAGTTGCCAATGTTTTTTTTGTTGTTCAGGAAATACAAATATCAGCATCAAGTACGAGTGATCTGTCACTGGCTGTCACACTGTACTTTATGAATGGAAAGCTGCCCATTCCTGGCATGTATCAGAGCGGGATGATGGGCACTGTAGATGTCAGTGGACACCAGGGGCCCTTCTCCAACCAACTATACAAATGGGCATGAGTGTGAAGAGCTGGGGAAATGTTATCAATCACCCCGCATCCCAGCGGAGGAGCTGTTGGCGTTTGTGTAGAGAGTCCCACTCATACTGATCCATATAAAAGGCTGTGTGATGTATTAGAGCAGATGAGCAGGGGCTGGCTCTGACACATGACTGACAGCTCATTTGACAGCCCCAGGAAAGTGTGCAGGGAAGTTTCAATCTGATCTAATGCTGCTGAAGGAATGAAATTGTGGTGTGAGATTATGTTTTCATGTTATATCCCCTCTAGGACAACACAGGCTGAATGGGATGAATATGATGTAGACGACCCCCCCCCCCCGGTCAAGAAGGTACAGGTACCTATGGAGCCAGACGCCATAGTCTACTCTCAGTTGAGAACTCCTGACCCCCTCAATCCACTTCAGTCCAGTGAATCAGGTTTCTGAAGAAAAAACAAGAAACTGAAACCCGGCACAGCCATATCTGTGGGTAAACAGAAACATTTTTGTGTCATGCATTATCAATCAGCTGTCTCGTGAGGCTTTCCAAACAGGTAATCTCTGTCATTCAATCGCTCCACCGCAGGACCTGGGTACTCCTGAAACAAGAGAGCCACAAAACAGACATTAATATTAAGTGCAAGAGAGATCAGCTTCTTTTCGGCCAGCTCTGCCTTCTCCTTTCTTCATAAGTGCAGAATATCTGGGTAGGCCACCTGCATCCTGAAATCAATATCCCTTATTCTGCACTAGTGTAGGTTTACACTCATATTTTTAATGCTAAGATACATTTTCTTATAATAAATATTTATTGACACAACATTAAATGAGCCCCTTGTAAAAACATTTCCACATACCACATTTGAAGGTTACAGTGGTCGCGGAACATTTCTTAAGTACACCAGAAATGTAAAATTATTTTACCAGAAAGCTATTAAAGCCCAGGAGACTCAAACCTCCCAATGCATGCTTCCACAATGATCAATCATAGAGGGCTAATTAGCCATTTCACAGCTATTAAAAAAAAAGACACCCAGCCCTTTTCATTATGCCCCATCTATTTTCCCACCATTATGGTCTTTTTCTTTTTTCCCCCCAACTTTCGAAAGTTATTAGGAACTTCTGCTGCACTGAGGAATAAAGCATTGACTTTCCATATTGGATGCGCCAGGCTTTCTTCCCCTCCGTCCAGTGCCTTTAATTCGTAGAATGAGGTCAGCAGTTGGCCCGTGAGCGTTGAGTGTCAGCTGCTGTTTTTCCATTGAAACAGACTATACTCGGGTGTTTAGCCCTCTGACAGCCTGACGTTGGCCTCCTAGCAGCCCGGTGACCACAGAACCTGATCCCACTCAGTCAAGCGGCTGTGTCTGCCTAAACTCTAAACTCACCTTCCCCAAACATGTCACACAAATATCTCGTCCCTCTGCTTCCTGTAGCATGCCTTTCTTCTCCTTTTACCTCTCTCTTCTCCATCTGTTTCCACACTTTTCCGGTGTCAGCGTCCCTATTTCCCCTGCCAATGCGGTAACCCTGCAAATGTTCGTATTGTCTAAGTGATCATTAAAATTTATGGCAAGCTGACTTCATCCGGCTTGCTAGGCCGCGCTGGCATAAGTCATAATTATATGATGACACTGTAAGAAGCAGTGTCCACGCTGGCCCCTACTTCCAGGCAAGTTAAATGATATAATTAGCCCAGTAAGAGGTGAGCGCTCCAGATTGGATAAGTTATTAAATGTTTGGATGAACCTGAGCTCCATTTCCCTAACTATTGCCATTTTCCTCTCGCTCCTGCTCCCTCCCTCCTCCCTCCATTAGCCCATTAGCAGTTATGTGATACTATATGCTGATGGGGCAGTGGACAGACAAAGTGGGTAAATTAAGCCTGACCACTGGTTATGTTATAGACTGCTCTTATAAGGTGCCACTGAAGGACACTGCAAGACTCAAGAGAACAGCACATCACTGAGGGACATGCGACTACCACAGACCTGATGGTACAGTAATGTGAGCTCAGCTGAGTTTGTAAACTTGAAAAATGTCACTCTGACCTTCTTTATGATCCTAGACTAAACGTTATGTTGATTGCATTCATTAAGAACTCATGTATGTCCTTTAACTCACTGTTTTCACCCCATGGAGCTATTGAAAGTGGTTGTACTGTACAACAAACACCGGTTAGATGGGCAAACATGTCTAACATGTCAAATTTAACCAATCAGATTGCTCAATTTGTCCCCAGTTAAACTGTAATGGAAGGCAGTGCACTGAGGTTGACAGCGTGCCTACCGCTGGGCCCTTGAGCCTGTGTGTGTGTGTGTGTGTGTGTGTGTGTGTGTGTGTGTGTGTCGCTCCACCAGAGGGTCTCACCAAGCATGACTGTGTGTTATTCACACTGACGAGTTCCACTGTTCACTGTCACCTCTCATTGTGAGGGGAAATAAGCCTGCAGAGAGAGCTGTGGCCAGGGGAGGGTGTAGGACAGAGGAGCCCCCCCCCCACAACTGTATCCCAAGGACTAGTTTCTCTTCCAAGGAGAGCCCAGCTGAATATTCCTAAATATCAGTCCACATCCGACCAAACACTTGACAGACAGAAGCAGTTAGTCCGATGCAGAATGCTCAACAGTCTGGTTATTTTTGCTAACACATTCTTTCAGACAGTGGCGGAGGCCTAGCTGTGTGTGTGGCCGTGTTCGGGGAAGGGTGGGTGTTATGGTGTTTGATTTGTTGTGAAGACTCGAGCAGCAGGACTCAGCAGAGTCCAGGTTGGCGCAGCAGGCCCGCCGAGAGTGACACTTCCTCTCTCTGTCTCGTCCTGCGGAGAGCCCTGACAGCAGGGACCTGGTGCTGAGCTGCATCCCTGTTCATCATCACCAGAACCAACCACCCACAGCGAGCGGGAGGGGGGGGGAATTCGGTTATCTGTGTCACCCCGCTGTCCCCCCTGCCTCCATCCCCCTCATCCTCCTCCTCCTCCTGCTCTGTCTTTGGCCCTTCTCCAGAGAGACCAAAAAGCCGGTCTCTCTCGGCTCCCTGATTGTTTTTGTTCCTGTGAGCAGACAAATAGAGTTTGGCCTCTTACAAAAGAAAATGCCGGAGCTCATCTGATCTTACTGCCCTAAGGAGTGGCCTGGCCTGAAGGGCTAGTGATTGGAAAATTACAGTGCTGCTTCGGCCATATTGTGAGGGAGTCTCGGCCAGACTCTTTTCTCTTGTGTGAAAGGCCATCAGCTGAATGGCCAATTGTGCACTTTTAACGCATCCATCAATACTGTGGAGTGATTGGCTGTCGACGGCACTAATTTAGATCTGAATCATTTGTGTGGAAATCCTAATTTGGTTAATTTTGATTCCAATATAGTATGTGAATACAGAAAAAATGATGCTGGTAGGTGGCATCTCTGCAGGGCGGATAAACCTAATTTTTAAAAACTGATCTAATGCTAGTTTCTACTGAGAAAAAAAATCTGTAAGAAAAATCTAAACATAAATTAATTAAATACATGCTCACTGAACTGGTCAGCAAAATCCGGTGTGAGACAGCAGTCAGAGATTTGGTCTTTTGGTGAAAATACCTGTTGCGGCTCCAGAGTGATGTTCAAGCCGCCCATTCCTGCCACACGTGGCTCTCTGAGAAGTGATTACAATTGATGGTGAAAGGAGGAGTAAAACAAGGGCCTTGTCAGCACAGACCCTCCAGTTTTGAGGTCAATTTCGCCCCCTGATTGCACGTGTGTGTGTGTGTGTGTGTGTCTGTGGGGGAGGGAGAGACAAAGTAAGAGTTTACTGTTGCCTCATCAAAGCCATTCATCATCACCTGATGAGCAAAGGCTGAAGCCATCCTCATTTTTTTTTTTCCTCCACCTCCCTTTCTTTTATTTTTCCACGCTTCCCCATTCCCCTCTTTTCCTCCCCTCATCCCTATCTCTGCCCCTCTTCCAACACTTGCCCCTGGCCCTCTGCCTGTTCTTTCGCCCACCCCCCATGTTCGCAAATCACTTCTTCCCGTGTCAGCAGGTAAATTGTTTTGTCCTCCCATTCCCTGCTTTCATTACCTTGTGTAAATTAAGCGATATGTCGTCCACCGGTGCGCGCCAGAGCACTCACTGCGCCAACGCCAAAATCATGAGATTTGGCATAATAAATGAAGACAAACTGGCAGTAGCAGTGCTCCTCTCCGCGCGGGCTTGCCTTCATTATTCGCTTAACTTGCCGGAGAAAATGACTTAACCCTGACCTGTGTATTTCGCCCCATATTCACTCCAGATAAAAGCCTTTTTACAGCGCACAACAATTTATATTCCAGCAAAGAGGCTGCTTTTCTCTGTCAGTTTTCCAATCTCAGCTCCTGAACACACGTCATTAAACTTGTCTTGCCTTCCTGTATTTGTCCATCAGTCCTTCTTTTTACATAAAATCTGGCAGCATTATTCTGGGATTTGATGGCACCCACTCATTTTTTCCCCTTGGAATGTTTGATTGGAAGAAATATAGCCGAGCTGGGGCTATCTCCTCTCTTCTGTGGAATCATGCACTTGATGAAATAGTGTTCCCCCAGCAAGAATAATAAAAACAGACTTGTGCATTACAGGGGGCTCTCAATCTGCCAGCTGGGCTGGGCTGAGCTGAGCAAAAAAACCCACCCTGCTCCTGACAGATTTTTATAGTTATCCCAGCAGATAAATGGAAACAGGTGACCAGGCCGGGGGAGGCCACTCTGGAGCTGAGTGTTGGCTACAGGGCTGGACAATAACATGAGGTGTGGTGTAAACATTAAAGGGTTGACCACGGAGACAAGGACGCTGGTACCACTAGAGATGTCCTTTCCTATTGTTCAGAGAGAAACCTGTGATACATTGTGGCTACTACTAAAACACAGCTTGTACACAGATAAGACCAAACAGAAATTCAAGCACTCAATGTAGTTTGGTTTATGTTACTAAACCGTTGCTTCGGTCCCCCATAGCTAGTGTGGTAGTGTAGTGATAGAGAGGCAAGTTAAAGTCCCGTGTCACACTGTGGTCTAGCTCCATTGAGAATGAACTGTACACGATGAAAGGGGTGATTGCAGCTGTCCTCAGGGCGATAGGTGTTCACTTTCCAGTTTGGAAGTGTCAGCATTACAATAATATCAAGCTCACTTCAATGTAAAAGGTCACTGATACTTTGCATAAAGTCTTTCACTGTTACTGGAGCAGGGCCGTTAGTTAGTTAGTTAGTTAGTTAGTTAGTTAGTTAGTTAGTTAGTTAGTTAGGATTCTTCAGTAAAGCACGAGATGGAGGCTGTTCTTACTTGCCTTAGAGCTACACATGGTACAGTGTAAAAGCAGTTATGGAAAGTTTAATTATATAGTACAAGGGCTGCGACTTATAATTAATTTCATTGTCAATTAATCTGTTTTAATGATCTGATTTAATCTGTATTGATTTAATTGATCACAGTTTTCTAGTGCCCAAGGAGATTTCTTCAAATGTCGACCAACAGTCCGAAACTCAAAGATATTTAGTGTACAATTATATAAAACAGTGAAAGGTAGCAAATCAGTTCACACTTGAGAAGCTAGAACCTGCGAATTGGCATTTTTGCTCGACTGTTACTTAAATGATTAATCGATTATCGAAATATTTGCTGATTCATTTTCTGGACTTTAAAAACAAAAGCTATTCAAAGTGCTTTACGTACTCTAATGTAACACTAAATGGGAAATACAGTTACAATGTTAAAACATAAATTGAAAAGATATAAACCATTTTAAAGGAAAATATAAACAGAGATATAAACAGAATATAGGTCAAGATGTAAAAAAAACGTGCAATTATGTGAATGCAAAGCATATTTTTAGGTGTAACTCTGACTTCATGTGTGACTATATTTTATATTTCAATGCATACAGTCAAAATAAGAGTATTTCATCTCATACATTTGATGTTTTTAAAATATTTTCACCTTCCTTTACACCACAGCACATTGCATTATAACATTATTTGTTTTACACTTGAGAATGTCAGTTCTCCTGAAAACAGACAATTATAAAAAAAAAATGAAATGTCATGTTCACATAGAATAAAGACATTGACATGTGGGTTTTGACATGTAATCTTTTTTGGAAGGCTTAGAATGACCTTAATTAAAAAAAAAAAGTAAACTAATACTAAAGCAGTTAAACACCCATTCTACATCCAAGCTTAATGTTTAGTATTTAAAAGAATAAGATGTTGAAATAACAGGAACAACAGGGCATCAATTAAATGAGTAAAACTCAATTACATTAGCACCTGTCTTTCTAAATGATTTTAGCCACTCAAGCAGGATTTTTTCACGTCTTCATGACGTGTCCTTTTTAGCCTAAATCTTTCCCCTGCCGGACGGTTCAGGCTATAGCCTAAAGCCATAAGTAATTAGCTGCCATGAAATTAGAAAGTAGGCTATGTCTGGTAAAATTTTCATTTTTGCTTAATTTAATACATGAGTTGATAGAAGGATTTATTTTTCTTACTTCTACTTTGACTTGTTGGCTATTTATTTTGGCAAATTCAAATGGAAAAATGCTAAGCCCGATACTCCTACAGCAGTAATGTGAAACTTCATGAAACCAAATGTAAGCAACATTTTCATTAAAGAAGGAGTTGGAAATTGCTGGGTTTAAATGGAGGTTGAAAAGTTACATTGTAGATTGTACCTTAGATTTAGCTTTCTGGGAAGATAATCAGCCATAAATGGTGCTTGTTTCCACCTAACAGGCTCTGATTAATCAGCCAAACTGAGCAGGCTAATCAATCTACCTCTAGTGCTTTCCTCGCCAGGCCTGGAGAGCTTTGTGTAGCCTGCATCCTCTTCCTCCTCCTCCTCCTCCTTCCTCCTCCTCCTCCTCCTCCTCCTCCTCCTCCTCCTCCTCCTCCTCAGTTCAGCAGTAGGCAGCTAACACACACAATATAATATTGTAAGTGGTGAGACATGTGAGGGCGCTTTCTCTACACTTTAAACAGTGCTCATGTGTCTTGGTTAAATTAGTGCTTTTGCATTTGATTGATGTTGCTTATATTTTACCATTCTGTAGCATTGACAGACCTCCAAAAACATAACAAAAAATACAGGAGAAAGAAATTATACAGGAATGCTTAGTTTCAACGAACCAAAAGAAAAAATATTTTTTGTTTGTTTTTTGGGGGGAAATTTTGCTTTTATTTTGTAGTTTGGCAGTAGAATAAGACGTGAAACATAAGGAGAGAACAATAGATACGGCATGTAACAAAGGTCCCCAGCTGGACTCCAACCAGGGACATTGTGATAACATGGTATGTGCCGTACACCACTAAGCAGAGATGGCCATAAGGTGGCTTGTAATGAAATATTACTCTTTAAAGGGGAACTATTAGGTTTTTTTTACTTAATTTACCTTAACTGAACAGCTTCAGAGTCATTGGAATGGTTATATGACTTTTTTTCGGGTTGAATGGTGGTCGTCTCGCTTCCCCCTGGTGCCTGTGAGTGGAAAAACCACCCTTGCAACTTTTGGCCGGCGAGCCAAATAATAATCGCGTGATATCAGGTCGATGTAACGAATTGCTTTAGGCACTGCGCACATACAGGAACCGGCTAGCTATAAGAACAAGGTAGCGATGGAGTTTTTTACACCATCGTCATGGCTAAGACAAAATGTGGACATGAGATCCGATTGTCTTGTCATTAGGAATTTGTATTTGTGGATCGTTAGGATTCCCTCATATGTGCAGCCTTTAGTTTAGTAATAGGTTTGCGTTAAGTCATGTTTCACACTATTAAGTAGTAAAGATCCATAATATAAATGTTTCCATGGGCCTCATATACATCAGTTAATAATAATTCCATAAATTACACTGCACAAGTGGGCAGAAAGGATAAAGACCTACTGGTTTTCTGTCTCACTTTCATCATAAAGCAGCAACCGCTCGTCCTGTTAATTTCACATGAAAATGAGCACTGACATTTCATATTTTTTGTATTTTCACACTTCAGTGCAGCCCTACACTGACACTGAACTTGTTCTAATTTGTTGGCAAGTGAGCTGCCTGAGTGTTGTGCACTCATTGCTCTCATCAATCAGGAGCAGTCTGCCATCAGCCATCCGCCATCTCTTCTTCCACTCTTTTATTTGTATTGTACAGACTGCTCCTCAGAACGTTTATTTATAATTGTAGACTAGCACTGATGACACTTTTTTGCAAATGATTTTCTTCTGTTCTCAAGGAACAGGATTCTTTTTCAGAAATCTGGTATTGTGCATGCTGGCTCACTGTTGGCTTACTGGGACACTTTTAGCGCGAAGCCATTGTTAGTGTTATAAGTAACACCTGTGCTGTTCCTACTACAAGTCAACATGTCTGCTGTGAGAGATTCCTGCTGATTAGCAGGAAAAGCACAGGTGTAAGCGATGTCGCACGTTTTTTTAGGCTACAACATTTTTTTGTCACATACAGCAAACATCTCCTCACTATCCGCTAGCTGCCTGTCCCCTGAACACACTGTAAAAAAAACATGGTCTCTGTAGACAGCCCAGGCTCCACAAACGGCAACAAAAACAAACTGCGCCAACCTGCACCACGAAACATAACAGTGTTCCAGCCAATAACCAACAAGAAGGATTTGGGGGTGGGGGTTGGGGGGTTAGTGCGCATGCACATGAAGGGGGGTGTGGGGAGGGGAGGAGAGAGAAGTGTGAAGAGGGAAGTTAGCTAGAGGAGCGATGTCCTAGACAACCACGACGACGATGACTAACGTTAGAATTATATTCTCTTGAATTTTGATATGGCTGACACACGACCAAAGAGACAACGTTCCGATGAACAAATAGCAAAGAAGAGGGAAAAGGAGAAGGAACGTGCGAAGTCCCGAATTTACATCGGAAAAGCCTTTTGAAAGGTGGCGAGAACTCCGCCGGCAGAAGGGAGGGGGAGGGGACGGGATGAGGAGGAGGGAGGGGTGAGCTAGCCTCCGTTTTGTTTGAAAATACTTTGAACGTCAACAAGAAGTGACGTCACCCAACATCGCTTAGAGCACCTTTTATAGGCTGGTTCGAGATGAGCCAGGCCTGCGCAGAATCGATCACTGGCGATCGCCGCCCAATGCGTGCCGGTTAGATTTGTGTCCAACTTCATCCCGACTTGCTCTGATGTCATGCACACATGGGCAACGATAACCTCACGACATCAGGGCCGCAGCAGTTTTTAGAGCCAGCCGCCGCAGTTGCTTTCCACCGACTGCAAGCCCCAGGGCATGGGATGGGAAACGCCTGGCTCTCAGCTGATTGGTTCAGAATCGACTCTTTAAAAGCATATTTAGGACGGAATCAAGACGAGGCAGTCAAAACGAGTCGATATCCGAATGCGAATGAACGGACTCCATATGAGGCTCCTTTTTCAACTACGAGGTCAATATTGTTTTTCAATAACGACAAAACAAGAAATAATCCGTGCATTTATATGGAACTAAGCTTTAGGAGCTTTCCATCTTTACTCTCCTCCCTGTTATGTTGCATTTGGAAATCGATTGTTTTTGACTGATAAAATGGCTGCGGCCGGAAACGAGCTACGGTGAGTTGTTCAAAACCTTTCTTTTTAGTAAACTCTGGGTACACAAACAATGTTGTCAATGCTTTCGTTGTGTAGAGCCCCTGGTGATACTTCGAGCAAAGTTTAATGTTGTGTCGAGCCTTCTTGGTGTTTTAAAAATAGCTATTTTGAGGCTAGCATAAAAGTGCCCCTAGCACTCCCATTCAAAAGGCCATTTGACCAAAAATTCGGTAAATCTTAAAAGTGGCGATTCCGTCCTAAATATGCTTTTAAACGAAAGTTTGACTCGGGTACATTCACAAAAAGACCCTAGGTTGCATTTTGGCGAGAGTTATGCTTTAAGTAACCAATGTACTTCTTCCACCACTGCCAATGTTATTTAAAACATATTTAACTACCAGACACTCTGTTACGAATTTCTTGCTGATCTCCTGAATTGAATATTAAATACTAAATTACAATCTTAAATCTGTACCAGATTATAATCTATAAAAACTCTGACAAAGATCATTTAAAATGCAGAAGAGCTCCAGTAGTTTAAGATGGGCAGCTTTGCTCAGTGCAGGGACTCCACTCTAAACAAAGGAAAAAAAACCTTGGGAATTCTACTCATTTTTTACTGTATGAAAGTTTCACAAGGTCGTTTGGAGAGTCGTGTTAACACAATACCTGAATACAGATTTGTTTCCTTGTTCTACAAGTCAAGAAGCCCAGAGTCTTTAAGCGATCATTATTACCATACAAATAGACAGATCTATTTAACAACCCCCTTTTTATCGCATAACACTTATTCTTTAGTGTTGCTCACTGAAAGGCACTGAAATGCGTCTCCCCCCTCCTTTTTTTTTTTTTGCAGGGAAATCGTCTACGGGTTGATAAAGGCTCAGAGCAATAGAAGAAGCAAGGCTGACATCTTCTTAAGAGATGATAGGAGAGCCAAATCAAATAGGATGGAGCAGTCACTCTTTTCACAGATAGGTAGCTCATTTCTGGTGGCTGAGAGTTTGCATCCCTAGTGGCGCTCTGCCTGGGAAAGATAGCTCACTCGGACTCCATTCATTATTTGAGTCCCAGCCTCCTCTTTTCACGTCTTAGCTACTTTTTTTTTCCTGCTTTAATGAGTTGCCTATTTTTCTCAAGTGTTGATGGGGATCTTGGAATTTAGATTTGGAAACAAAATGTTTAATCACAAGCGTTTTTCATTTGTGGAGAAGAGGCAAAAATTAATTATTTCTATTAGACAATGCTGATTGGAAATGAATGGAAGTGGTAGCATTTTGAAACAAAGGCTCCATGGTGGCAAAGATAAGTGTCAGTCTTGCCCCCCTGAGGTACAATATGTGGTTTGGCTTAATATGCAGTTTGCAAACATTTGCCATACAAATGGTTTACCATGCCAATACCAACACAGGAAAATAATTAATGATGACAGTACTCATAAGTCTGTAATTGTGGAATAGAAGTAAATAATGTAAAATCATTGCGAAGAGCCAATGTCGAACTACAACTTTTGCAAACTGAAGATGTTTTTAATCAGTGCTGGTACATCTGGATGTCCTTTTATCAAATATAACTTGAATAGCCTTTGATCCATGTCATCAGTTGTAGAGGTTTTTTCAGCAAAACAACTCCCCGGGTAAGTTGCACGAACTTTTCCCGTACACTATTTACAGCTAGACTTAATCAATCAAGCACAAGCTCCATATGATATTCAGCCTAGCACTTCCTGAAGAGCACTTTGCTATCATATCCCTCACATTCTTTGCAAATCCCTTTGAAAATTATTTATAAAAAAATTTACTTCTCTTGCAGAGGGCTCATTGAAAGGAAGAATTACACGAAAGATAAAACACTTTATCGCCAGTGAAAGACTAGACAATGTACATTGAGAAATTGGGAAGATGGCAGAAACAATGAATATTAAGTGCCTAAGAATCTAAAGCTGCTGACTAAATTGAAACTGTATATCCTGAGGGGGCAAGGTTTCCAAATTACTAATTACTGCCTCTGAAAGGGGGCTGTTTCTGATATGTTTGCTTGTGAAAGGCTGCTGCTTAATGAAGCAGTGGCTCAAGTTTTTTATTTGAATATTCCCACTCTCCAGCTTTTAGGGCTCTCTCTGGACTTTCCTCCCAGGCCAGAACAATGGCGGGCCCAGGAGCCCAGCTTCCCCACAGGCCCCAGCGAGAGGAGGCCGGGGGCTGGGTACTGAGGGAGCCGCTCGGCATGCTGAAATATGGAGGCGACAGATAAGGTGGCAGCGGCACAGAGAGGCCCTCTCCCATGGGCCCAAGGGGAAATTTGCAGTTATTAAGAGGAAGATGAGAGAGATTAAATGGCTTTTGTACTCATTTTCACAGACTTTTATTTTTTTATTATTTGGGCTGCCTTCAGCGAAGAGATGAAAGAAGTGGTAAATGACTTTTTTTGTGCTTCATTCAGCAACACACTGGCTTTGAGAGACAATTCTTCATTACTGAGAGTTGTCACACATCATAAAACACTTATTAGTGCACTATTGTTTTAAAAGGTGCAAAAGTAAAATAATTACTGTAATCTACAACTAATGACAAATTTAACATGGCTTGGGATTTTGTTTGAAGAAATGTTACATACGTGTAGATTTAACAAGATGATGTAAATCTTTGATTTCCATTAAAAGTCTGTCATAGAAGGTTTGACTCAACTATATGACAATTTCTGAGGTAAATGGTTAATAGACTGCATTTATATAGCGCTGTTATCCAAGTAGCTTTACAATGTACCTCTCGTTCACACGCACACGCTCACACACACAGATGGCAGCGGAGGTACCGTGCCAGGCTAGGGCCCAATCTTAAGGAGCAATTGAGGTTCAGTGACTTGCTCAAGAACACTTCGACATGTCAACAGGGGGATCGAACCGCCAACCTTTCTTTGAAAGAATTGTTCATTTGATGTCATACTTACAGAAATAGTATCAACATAATTTGTCAGCTTGTTGTAGGTGTGCTATAGTGATCAGTGGTAAAGTTACGTGTATTATCTGAAGCAGCAGGCTGACTTTTTACCCCATATCTGCATGAACACTGTGGCGGTGTGGCGGGCTGTTGGCGAGACGGAGACACCTGATTGGCTGGGCAGAAGGGCGGAAGTGCGTCTACCGTCCCAGCTGAGCTGAAAACAAAACAAAACAAGACAAGCTGCTACTGGTGAGTGTTCGAACACTGCGGCCTCGCTGCCTTTATATAACATCATCGTGATAGCTGCTATGAGTCGTATTATGATACGGTTACTATGTTAAACGGCGTGTTTCGCTGATTGTTAACAAAAGGGAGCTGTGTGCTGTTCAGGCTGTCCTTGTGCTGAGCTCTCGTGTATGTTGTTATGTAACAGTCTGCACAGAGCATGCAAACATCCCAGCCTACCTCTGCTATTGTTTTTGCTGTAGTTGTACAGCTTCCCAGTCGCTTTCTTAGCTAGTTATGAAGATGCTGTGAGTGTTTATAGCTGCTGATTATGATGTGCAGACGCTCAAGGAATCCACAATGTTATTCTGCCAAAAAATTAGCCTGGGTTTATTTTATTGCATGAAAGACGTCATTGCAGAGCTACCTTGACAATTCTAGGTCCATTCTTAGCGGAGTGATTACAACCACAGCTGGTGATGATAGGAAGTCTGTCAACTCCAATGGTCAGAATAGATTTCTCTAGCAAGAGCTTCAGATGTGCACTGATATGTTCTATCCATGCTCTGCCATAAATGAAGAGAAGACCACTGTGGAAGAAGCAGAGATAACACATTTCCATTCACAACAACCACAGTTACGCACAGCTTTCAATAATAGGTAGAAGTGGGTATATGTAATGTTGTTGCAATATTGATTTAGGGCTGGGTGATATAACCCAAATATTCTATCCCGAAATAGGCCATTCAGATCTTGATAACGATACGATATGTTTTCTGGTAATTCAATAAATAAATAAATAGTCTATATGGAATAATTAACCACTTGGCAAAGCCTATTTTTGTACATTCCTGTGTGAATTAAATACTTGACGAATTAAAAGTAGCCTATTGAGTATTTTCTCATTTGATTAGGAACTTTAGTGCAAAATTAACATAACGTGCAAGGATCACAACGTAAAGCGTCGTCCAAATGACGTAAATATTGCCATAACACAGTTCGGCCACTAGTTTTTTGTCATCGCGATAGGAACGATTTAAAAAAATATATGATAGACATTTTTACATTATTTTGACAGTGTATATCATCATATTGCCCAGCCCTATTGATAATAATGAGCTATTCACTTTTTTGTTGTTGAAAATAACGTTAGAAACGGTATATGGTTAAAATAACCAGACAGGAATGTGAGTTGTTGGCTAAACCAGCATATCAAATGCCTGGCAAATCAAGCTATTTCATGAAATTGGTCACATTGGCCTGATACACCTGGGCTAAATATTAAAGTGACACAATCACAGAACAATTCAGATTTTCTCATATTTTCATATCCCCATATAACACATAAACTTCAGATTCTACTATTACTATCGTCCACCAACACATATAACCATTACTAAACAAGGTTGATATCACTTTTATGTTTCTAAATGTACTCTTCTGGGCCTACATTTTTTACTACTTACCCATCTTGGAGCCAGAATCCCAAATTTGCTCTTAGAGCCAGAATATAGTTGTCATCGTAGGAGCTGCATCTTAAAGCACTTCAGCATTGGCTTCACATTCAGCTTTTGTTTATTTTTGTTGTCATGGCTGTTATATGTCAGACTGATGTATTTATTTTGATGTAGCATTATCCATAGTGTTTAACTGTTTGCCTTTAACCTGTATCTTGTTTCTTTGGGTTCCAGCACCATGATGGATGAGCTGGTGCAGGACCTGGTGTCTGCTCTGGAGCAGACCTCAGAGCAAAGCAAGCTGGGGGAGCTGTGGGAGGAAATGGTCCTGAGTCCCCTGCACCAGCGCCAGCAGATTCGCCGTCGCAGAGGCCGCAGCAAGCGCTATCGTGAATCTTCTCTCTATCCGCTGCAGCACAGACGGTGTTGGATTGAGGCCTCGGAGTCCAGCTTGGACGAGACTATACGATACAGAGAGAACTCTTCCTCAACCATTACTGCCTCTGTGGCCAGCTGCAGTGACTCTGATGACGAGACTTCAATCAACCGATGGCGCTCCGTCATGACTAGGCAGTCCTCCTGGCCAGAGTCCGACTCCTTCACCGAGAATAATCCAGGACGGCATCTCAGGAAGCGGAGGAAGGTCAAACGTATGACCACAGACGTCACAGTTAGGTTGCAGCAGAAGTTAAAGGTTTCTGGTGTAGATGGGAAACAGAGACACAGGCCGTCTAAGATGCAGCATCTGTCAGGATCGAAGAAGAGGTTGAGTGCTTGGGTTGGAGCAGGGCGACAGACCGAAGGAGCCAGGCTGATGGGAAAGAAGTGCTGGAAGAGAAAGGTGTCCAAGGAACACAGAGATGCTGCAGATGAGAACATGTCTGAGGGGTAATGTTAGATTCAAGGAAGGATTTTTTTCTTCCTCCTTTTGTTTTTATGATAGAGTCAAACCTAACCCTTTATTATTTCAATGTTGTTACTCAGTTAGGCCTTATAGGAAAATATCAAGTCCACATTTAGGATTATATAAAAGCGGGTTAGGGCTTTTAGGTTCATTATCTGTGAAAAATAAGAAATTCCAGTTTTCGAAAGCCTACATTTAATTTACAGCATTGCAACAAGCCAAATGTCGTTGTTTAAAAAGTCAGGATTAAAACCATACTGAAAAAGGAGCTCAAAACTCTAAAAGCCCTTTTTACCCTTTAAATGGAAAGTTACCAAGGCAGTTAAACCCATAACATAAAAGTCATGGGCATAACTACTATCAGACAGGAGCAATTAAACAAGGCGACATTTAAGATGATCTATATTGCCTGTCTTCGTTGAGCCACTTGTCAATATTCAGCATGTCCTCAACTTAACCAAAAAAAGTATCACAATCATACCACTCCACTTTAAAGTATTGAGTTGACATTAAAAATGAATGATAGAGTCTCTTCATTCTCATCTCCTATTTCTGAAATGATCACCAGGGAGGGATCGTTGATAGTTATGCCTCCAGGCATCTGCCAGCTCATTATTTCCTTTCGAGAAATATTGTCACAAATAAATAAGTGACTTGGTGTGGTATTGATTTGTTTTGAAATGAATTCCTTTCTTGGGCTGGGTAATTAAACCTTGGCCTGTCCCAGTGTCCCAGAGTGCACCCTCTTGTGTGCATTTCATTTAGCAAAACTAAATGTGGCTGTGCAAAGATGGGCATTATACTATTACAGTAAAGCAATGGTTACAATATACTGTGGAATCAAAAAGGCTAAATGTGACAGGTTTAGTTACTAAATGACTAGTATTAAGACTTATATTATATATTATATTATATTAAGCCGTCACCCTGTCCCAGTTTTTTTCTGGTATAAAGAGCTGCAACCAACAATTATTTTCTGTGTTGATTAACCTGATGAATACTTTTTTGGGATCAGTCATTTGGTCCTTTGAACATCAGGTAATCGTAATTTCCTTGAGCTGAAGTTAATGTCTTCAAATGTCTTATTTTGTCAAAGCAGCAGTCCAAAACCTAAATATATTAAATTTACAAGGCAAGGCAAGTTTATTTGTGTAGCAACCTTCTGCAATAAGGAACTTCTATTCTATAGCGCTTTAAGACATAAAAAGGCTACAATGATATTCAAAATGGTGTGCCAATCCATCCAGCAGATGCTAAGATATTTCACTGTAAAAGTGGAAAAATTGACCTGTTAGTGGCGCTAGGAAAAGTCAATGGATCATTAAAGTTATTAGGATTCATCCTCTGGGGACAATGAATGTGTGTACAAAATGTCATGGCAATCCATTTAATAGTTGTTGAGATATTTCAGTCCGGCTCAAAGTAGTCTGCATTGCCAGACCTATCTCCAAAGCATTGTGTCAGCGCTGCAATATTGTCTGGCTACACCACCTCTCTCTATTCTGGGATAGGGAGAAAAAACCAATTAAACCAATCAGAACCGTCCTGGGTGGTGCTAAGCCTCGATAGCAGAGATAGCGAGAGGGATGCGCCGGATCTCAGGCTTTATCCCAGCAATGTACATCCGTTGGACCCCGCTGGTGGACCCCAGAGCCATGCTGATAGTGTGGCAAAAAACAACATATTTGAGAAGCTGAAATCAGCAAATGTTCTGCATGAAAAAATGACTAACTATTAATCAGTTGTCAAAATAGTTGCAGATTAAATTTCTATCAATGGGTTTATTGATTTATTGATTAATTCTTTCAGTTCTTCATCTTCAACTAGGAGCTTTGCATAGCAAAAGGGTGATCCTACTCTCTCTCTCTCTCTCTCTCTCTCTCTCTCTCTCTCTCTCTCTCTCTCATATATATATATATATATATATATATATATATATATATATATATATATATATATATATATATATATATATATTTATTTATTTTTTTCAACTGGTAAGCATTTCAGCTGTGAGTCATTATAACATTCAGTAACAGTCTTTTAAGCCTGGGAGTTCCACATTCTCAGTGCCTTCTTCTCATGCATCTGCACAATGTATTTCCTTTGCTGATCTCATTATCTGTTGATCATATAAAACATGTGAGAAGAAGACATTCGAGGTAACTGGTAATGGGACAGACAGAAGGCTTTACATCTTCTGGTTTAATTTATGCTGACCTCCCTAGCCCTGAAACGGTACTTGTTTTCTTACTTTATGGAAAAATCAATAGCCGTTCTGACAGAAAACAGCTCCGGAGAAGAAATAAATGGGAATACCATGGCACGCTGTCAATCATTTCTCACTTACACAACGGCAATGCTCTTGATTGCTGCTCAGTGGACTGCCACACTGTACTGAGGGCTGAACAATCTAATGGTTAAGCTGTGGTGGAGGCAAAAGATACAAACAAATGGCAGCATCAGCGATGAGGGGTGGACAGTGGTACAACAGCAATATTTATACTCAGAGAGTGTATGGTCCATTTAATGTCAGACACAGATGCCATTGTTGAAATGTCTTTTGAGGTACTCTGATTTCTTTGGTCTACATTCATTCCATTAACCTTTTTCATATGGAGTTTCTGGTCTCTTAAAATGTGTCTATCCACAAGGTCACTTCAGCCACCCAAGTTCAATTGGAGCAGATGTTGGCAGCTCCAGTTGGGCTCCACATCCTTGATTAGACCTGGCCCAGCCTCCTGGCAGTGAGGCCACCTGGTACCCAGGCTGGCCCAGCAAGCAGGCCTCACCTGTGGGTAGACGCCGTCCCGGGCTCCGCCTCCGTCTCCAGCTGTGGGCTGCTACTGGTGATGTTGACTTCAACCCTGCCACCAGAAAAACAAAGCCATTGTGCAGGCTTTTCTCACACTTGGCTTTATCGTGCTGTAATTTATATTTTGAAAACTCTATGAGGAGTTTTCGGAAAAGCAGTGCAGCATTTGCCGAAGTTAATTTTCATAAATCTCTGAGACTAATCCAATTACCGCAGCTCAGGGATGGCGGGATAACCTTATAATCAGACACCCATGGAAGAGGGCATGGATTTGGGTTGGTGCGGCTTGTTTGAAGAGCCCACAGATCCATTGTTATCAGCGCTTTGCCCCCCTCCGTCTCTGCCTCTTCTTTATTCCTCTGGCAGAATGAGCCTGGGCTCAATAAATGGCGGCTAGCCTGTAATCTCTGTGCAAACTGGTCTGCCTCTCCCAGGAGCTGAGGATTATATCCTAATGATTAGTGCTCATCTGGATACTGTGTTTTGCTTCACCTCTTTGGCTTGTATAGAGACAATGGGGCCATGTGGGGACTTAAGTTCTCTCTAAAACACTGGAGTGCAGTTTTTGTTTTTGCCCTTGCCTTTGTTTCACCATGGACATATGGTATTTAATGTAATTAAGACATATTTGTTTGTATAGCACCTAATCCACATTATTTTATGACTGGGGGAAGTGCTATTTTGTGTGTGAGCCTAACACCAAGTTTTTACTTGACAAAGGTCACTGCTGAAGAAAGAAGAGGGTTTTCTTCTGGTCCCAAGAAAAATGGGGGTCTCAATTATTTATGGCATTGATTAAGCAGTACTTAATGGAAATGGTCTCACATCGGCCCTGTGATGCTTCAAGCGACATCGCATTACACCTTTAATATGGATAAATACTTAATGGGTGTCTCTAATTAATTGTTTATAGCTGTGATTCTTTTCAAACTTTGAACAAAATCCCCCCCAATAAGAAGAAAACACATTTGTTTTTACTTAGAAAATTGAAGATGATGTCAGGCTGCTGGAAATAGATAATCATCACTGGTTCCTAATTTCTAAGAAAGGTTGTTGAATAAAATGAAACATGAACTCCAAAATGGTTGTTTTTGTAGAGCTTGTAGCTGTGTCCTCTACTGATGTTGGAGTGTTGTGTGCTCCAGATGCCAGCCAATGTGTCCAGAGGTGGGGTACAGATGAGCAGAGGCCTGGGGAATCAGTCTGGAGAAAGGGCTAAAGGGGTGGGATGGGGGGTGGAAGGGAGGTCCAGGACTGCTTGACTAGGCCAGACATCCTCCAGATTCCCCGGAGAGGCCTGCTCCCTCTCACATCTGCTTCTTGTGGATGTGAAGGGAGATGATGCAGAACCATCTGGCCAGGAAGATGTGCAGGCTGGATCGACGTTTCTCTGATGCTGTCGTCAGGCCTCTGCAATATGGCGTAGCACGGTATCAGCGCATATCTGACCCTCCAGCTTTCTCCTAGAAGCAAGGTCAGCGATGAAAAACAGGAAGCAAAAATGCAAGGCAATCAAGAGCATCAGCCCCCACCCCACCCTCTTTCATAAAGTAGTCTGAATGGAGATTAGCTTTATTTAAAGGATATATCTGTCATAATTGTATATCTTAATGTCACGAAAAAAAAACATTTGTTCCTAAAAAAAAAAAAGACAAAAATCTTAAAAATTGTTTCACTATATACGTCACTGTGTGTCGATTTATAAAAGTATATGTAAATATAAGGACTATAGTTGAACATTAGTTGGCCAACACTGACACATTTAAAGAAAGGTAGCTTTTCTCAAACGTTACTAAAACTCAACATGACCTTAGAGTATCTGGAGGTCCCAGTTGAAGGTGGTTGAGGTGTGAGAAAGGCAGAGAAAGCCAGGGTGGTCTGGGGTAGCAGAGGGGGCACACAGAGGGTGTGGAAGCAATGTAACAGGGGTTGCCCTGGGGGTGTGGAGAGGAGCAGCGATGGAGTAAGCAGTAGCAGCCCACACAGCCGATGTTGGCCAGTTGTTGTGTGGAAGCAGCATGTCTGTGGGTCGCTCTGTGTGTGGGGCACACCCAGAGGGAGGGGCGGCCAGGGGAATGTGTTTCGCTCTCCTGTCATCCTCCACAACGCAGGCCAGATTAGATTGGAGCTGACAGCGGAGGATATTCAATTAGATTGTGCATGTCACTCAGTGGCTTCGATCAGAGCCTCTCCTCATGCCTTTGTGTTAGCTATCGCAACAAGGGAGAACACGGCACGCTCTGTCTTTTTGTGTCATTTCCATTTATGTTGACCTCTAGCTCCGCACTTCTCCATTATTTCTATTATTGAATGTTACATGTTAAATATTGACATTACAGGGGCATGCACATTTTTGATTCACATTGTTTACTTTTCAGATGCTATAACATTGTCTGACCTAAAGAACCAATCAGGTTAGAGATGACAAATCAAAACAGAGTTCTTCATCCTCAAATGTCATTGATATTAAAGAAACAGGTCAGTGGCGATCACTCAAATATGATGTTTTTCTTCTTTTCTTGGCAGGGAAACCAGCAGTACATGCAGCAGTGACCCTGGCCTGTTCACCAATGATGAGGGAAGACAAGGTATTAAAAAAAATCATAATTTTAACAACTATAAAACAGCTTCGTCACTTAATGTGGCTCGAACTGGTAAGTAAACACTTGATTTGATTTGGTGTATTGTGAGCTCATAGATGAAGCGTTGTTGATCGTGGAAAGAAAGATGGCGAGTTGTCAGATTTGGACGATACCCTGCTTGACTCTGAGGGAATGCTGGGGCTAGAGAGGGAGGTTTCGATACAATGAGCTGGTTGCTGGGCACCCAGGCGACTCTAATAAGACGTTGTCATGTCGTGTTAATGAGCGCTGAAGCCTTTGCTAATCTCATTAGCCGTGGTGGGGCCAGGCAGCCTCTGATTTAACAGTTGTCACTACACCTTGACTGTGAGAGGCATGGTTCTTGCGTGTTTGCTGACTGACAGGTCTGAGGAGAGCTCGCCGTCTGGGGATCAGGCCGGTGTTGTCTGGTTGTCTGGTAGTGGTTAACGGAGCAGTTTACCCTAAAAAGAAATTTCAGTCATTATTGATGCACCCACGTGTCAGTCGAAGCTCTACTGGAGTTTGTAGAACCACCAAACATTCAGCAACTTAGCTTCTCCCAAAATATATGACTCAAAAAAGCCTGAATATAATGTTAATTAAATTTCTCCAAACAGCATTACACAAGTGTGTTGTAACTACTCAATCACATTGTTAATTTGAAGTTACAATATTTATTTCCAATATTATCCTCAAACAGTACTCTTGTTAAAAGTGCACATCCAACAACACTACTTGATTTTTGGACAAAGCAATTCTGCAGTGGTGGGGGGTGCTTTTGACTTCAGCATTTTAATGAAGACTGCAACAGTACTACCTTTGTAGAAATATGAAGCCGGCTGCAGCAGTGACATGCTAACCAATGCAACATCTTCCATGTCCCTGTGTGCAGGCGATGACGAGCAGAGTGACTGGTTCTTCGAGGGGGACTGTGGAGTCGGGACGGGTGTGGCCGGCCTGCTGCCGAGCTGGGACTCAGACAACCAGCTTTCCCTCGAGGATAACCACCCCCCGCCCACATTCCTGCAACCTGCACGGCCCTCTCAGAGAGGTAGTGGTTGTCGATTTTGTGCTTAATACACAATTTCTTAATTTTCTTAATGTTTTCTGACCATTTTGCAACACAGGAAGATAATTGTGCTTTGTGCTGTTGCAGGGTATCGGTATCATTCACGTCTGAAGCGAGTGCCCTGCTATGCTGCATGCTGCATCAAGAAGGACAGGAGGCAGCTTCCCAGCAAGGTTAAAGCAAACATGCTCTTCAGTAGAAAACAGTTATATGGTTTTATGGTCTTTGTTTCTTACTGGGTATCTTTGATTTGTGTTTTGTAGGGCAACGGCGTGCCAGCGTTTGTAGAGAGCCTGGGACACTCTTCCCGAGATCCTTACCAGAGAGAGTAAGATATGCTGGTTAAAACTCATTCAAAATGATATAGAACTCTTGTGGTATTAAATGCATCTGTTTTCATCATCATTGTGCACCTTTGATTATCTCTTTTTAGCTTTTTGCTGCCTTCTGTTGGAAAACGAGACCGAAGCCAGGTATGTTCCAATACAAGTCTTTTCCAAGCTTTATCTTCATGACCCCAGTTTGTTCAGACTTTAATGCTGAAATTGCAAAATCTAAATGTTATCGATACTTTCAATTTCCAGTTGAACCCTTTGTGCCCATTTCCAGTGTGTCCTATTGACATGGTGTCAGAGAGCTCCCATCTCAGATGTTCCTCCTCAATCTTCAGAAACAGGTAGTTGTTGCCACATGTTAGTTAAATAAAGTAGCCCCTCAAGGGCCTATCGGGGATATCATTCAGTGTTTTCGATCACAGCTCAATATATTGATGAGATAGTCTTTGACTATGGCCAATGATTTAAATGAATCAGTTTACGGATCATAGGTCGCTGTTGACTCGAGTAATCTTTGTTAAGATGATGCCTCAAAGGCTCTGTGACTTTACAATAGTTAATTGTTAGCTAGCAGGTTTTCTGCATAAATAAATTAATTCAAGGTATTTTTCATGTTGCAATTACACTATTGGAGGATTTAATCTTACATTTATACGTTATGCTTATTCTATGCAGTGGTATATAATACACACAGATGCACATATATTTCAATATGTGTCCACATCCATCGTAAGCCGTTTTGTTGGTAACCCTTCTCTTTGGCACAAACTGAGCATGCTCATTCAAAAAGCATTGTCATTACACCAAATAAGGTAATATATCATGTTTTACATGTGCAATGCATGAACAAATATATATTCCTTTTGTTTGCCAAAAAGTCATTCACAGACAAGGAAATCTGCAGTATGCTCTCCTACACAGTGACGTTACTGTATGTGTGGGGTCAGGGAATCCCCAGAGACATGTAACTCCCTGTTTGACGTCTTATGAACAAACTTATAAAACATGAAAGAGAAATTTAAATAAACTCATTTGAAATTTTGGCTTAAAAAGTGCTGTCAGCAGCTGAAGACCCCAAACAGAAGTAATGTGTTGTTTCTGTACAGGACCTCTGAACCAAGTTATCAGATCAAAACATGTAGCATTTCTCATATAATTAGTTAAGTTAAAAATATGTTAAGTGTGTTTTTTGAGCTTTTAAAGAGGGCCTGGGGTCTTCAGGACCCCAAGATTAGTGTTGATGTCAAATACTGGCCTGAAGTCTGAGCTGAACTGACAATAGATAGCTACAGTTGAATGCAGCAATGCAGTCAATAGTTTTCAAGGTCAGCGTTCCCAAATAGAGAAGTACTATGTGTTGACATAGTTCTGATGCAGATTCAAATACCTGTATTTCTGGGACTGCACAAAACAAAAAAGGCTTCTCCAAAAGATTTTTGTCAAAGCATCGCTTCGCTCCCAGTCATCTGTGGAACTGCTGGATCTGCATGGGGGACTATTGAGAAGCCGCTTTGGCCCTTGGCCTCGAGACTGTGGGACTCCTCATTGTATTGTTTCCACTTTGCCTATTTATGGTGCATTCTTAATTTTGTTTCACACACACTCTTTTTCCTCCCTCTCTCTTGGGTTATTTCACAGAGCGCTCCAGCACTCCTTGATGAGGGGCAAAAACATGACTGCTATGAAAAGCCCCCGACTTCTTAGGGCTTTCTTTTCTAAACTGGCCCTTTCTTCTCCACCTGAAAGGTTCCTTCAGATTCCAGTTTGAGGCATTGTGAATACTAATTTCTCTCTATTAAAAAGCCCTCATATCCCTGCCATGCTCTCATTTGAATGACGGACTCAGGGGAGACCTCTTAATTCCTTTATAGTGGGATTCAAGACCCTTCACTTCAAAAAGTATAAATCATACTCCCAAATGAATGAGGGAGAGAGGGGGGATTGACGAGAGGGGCTTCTGATGTGTCCCGTTGGACGGCACGAGCTGAATCTATCTCCCCAAGCTACTCAAATCCACTCTCCAGTGAGATGGCTGCTCTGTCCTTACGACCCAACTCTGCACACAGGGCACCCATTTACTTTCTTTAACTTCCTCCAAAACACACATTCACATGCAAACACAACACCAGTTACAGTTATTGTTTTGCATGACAATGAGGAATGCTATAATTGCTCATGCCTGTTCTTAACAAACTTTAAAATGTCCACCCCAGATTTCAATTCACTAATTTCTTCTAATCTTTTAATTTCTTTCGAGCAGCTTACCCGCTTGATCGATTTCTGGCGCAGAGCTCCCATACATCTGACTTTTCTTTTGTTTCCAAACACCCTTGAGAGAAAAGTGTTTTCTCTGTGGGCAGAGTGTAAGCATTAATCTTGTACTGTGGCCAGGTTGAAATGATACTGTATTAATAAAAGCTGTCATCTCCTGTTTGCCGCGAGTTGACAACGACAATCAGAGATTTGATGTTAAGTGATAAAGGCTGTATGAGGTTGTATGCTGTTTATCCTCGTATCGGCGCATGAATAGGTGCACTGCTTTGTGGGATTTGGCTGTAATGCTTGAGGCCAGCGGCCACGTTAAAATGCATAACTGCCTCCCACCTGAGCCAGGCAGCAGCAGCTTTTATCTATTGACTTATTTATTTCTAAATGACACTTGCGCTGTGAGATAAATCATAGTCTTACGCCACTCCCTTCCCAGTTTTCATTTTAATTGTGAGATCTCTGTGTCAGCAGTTAGTATATTGGTGTGAGTGGCCTATTGATTATTGATTTGGAGCTATTGATTATGTTCCCTGGAGACCCTAATCCTTTCTGATTCATTTGAATACCTCTATTAATCTTGAGATCCTGCTCACACCTGAAGCACCGTGTACCCTAATGAAAATAGATAGCCATTTTGTAACTGCAGCTCCTCACTCCTCTTTTGATTTATTATTTTTAATTGATATATTTGCTTTTGGATGGGGGCGCAAAAATTACAATTGACCCTGTGTCAGTGCTGTTTTACTCCGTACCCTAAGGGACTGTGCTGCATTTAAAAGTGTCTCATATGACCTGAAAAATCCATCTTGGAGACTTTTCCCTCTGTGTCCTTGTGTCTTTGATAGAACTGAGTTGTTGTTGGCCGTCTTCTTTACATATTACTTGTTTTTTCATTGCTCACTGCCTCTAAGTCAATCTTTGTTTTCTCATTACAGTTTCTGTATATTTAGGGACAAAACAACTGGCCAACATCTGCCATGCTGTTAAAACTGATGAAGTAACAGATGTTAAATAATAAAAGCTGTGTTTTTTACCACTTCTCTCGGTTTTACACGGAGCCATGTAACATGCTGATAAAAAGCCTTTGGGTTCTGCTCTGAGATGAATGGTGTGTTTTGCCTTGGTTAATGAGCCAGCTGATGGCATTCTCATGTTTGATTAGCATTGTGCTGAGTGTCTCAGTGGGCTCCTGGCGGCCCCGGAGCGGCACTACCTCTCGGCTCTCAGCAGCAGGGGAGGGCCCACGCCTCCCTCTAGGCTGTAGGGCCCTGGAGAGCCTTGGCCTCGGTGTAATGAGGGAAGAGATGGAGGGATGGACCTCCACACATTAAGACCAAATGCATCAGGGTATTACTTTTAATACTGCAGGCGTGCCTCGTGAAATAATGCGACGTTTAAACAGAGATCGATTTTGGAATTAAAAAGTTAGTTTGCAAAGATTTACTGTGGGGAGTTCAATGCCTGAGCTCTTTATCAGGGGCGCAAATGGCTGGTTATGTGCTGTCTAACAGAGGTACGATTGAGGGATCGATAGGCGCGTGATTTACTAACTGGAGTACAGGTAATCAATAAGTATAAAAGTAAATGAAATATGCATTACTGGGATTTTATTAGAGAGGGGTAGCAGGGAGAGAATAACGGTCAGGCCATTTATTTTTATATCTATTGATTATACAACATAGAGACTTCGCTCAAAGCAGGCCCCGCACAGCTCTCGACACCCCGCGCCTGCACACCCGTCATGTGATTTATGGGTGTTGAGGTCATGGAACACGCTGCCGGTTAAAAGGCTGCCCTGACGGGGCCTTATTGTAGCATGTGCCTGTAAGGGTTGTGAGCTTTATGTAGCCTGCCGTCCAAAATGAGCCACGCTGGTTAACAAGAACTATCTTCTGCATGCAATCTGTCGTGAATTCATTTTTGCAAGCTATGTTTATTGGCAGAACAATACGCCATATTGTTCTTTAAATCCTCTCTGAGATGCCTAGTTGTGTATAACAAGCAAAATGTGCAAGATTTGAACTAAAATCTTTTTTTCTGTCATATCTCAGTGAAGCTTCCTCACACAACTCTCTTCTCTCTCTTTCACGCAATCTGTCCCCCTCCTCCCATGCACAAACATACACACATACATCAGTTGCTCCCCCCCAGTGATGGAACGGACCTTGACCTTTTGAACTTTACATCTCCGAAGGCAGGGCTATCAAGCTGGTGGGGGGCTTTTCCTATTTCAGGGCTCCTGACATATGACACAGGAGGCATAGATCAGGTGTAATTTGTTTATGTGAACTCTGCAATGACTCAGCCACATGCATCCGCGCACCTCTCCTCATCGAATATTCTCTCTGGTGAAAATATGTATTAATGAAGAAAAATTAAGAGGTTGCAAAATATGCACCGTACCGAGGCTGAATGTAAGCTGCTGAGTTTGCAAATGCGCCTTGCCTGTGTTTATCGACTTTTGTAAAATTATTCAATTTCTACATGTTTATGTGTGTATTGTGGGCGGGAGCTGCATCATCATATTGTGAGTAACATTTGTTCTCGTTCTGTCAACATTCCCCCCCCCCAGGCAGACTAATGTCTCCTGTGCATACCAGTCCCAGAGTGACATCAGGAGGAAGAGGGAAACAGAAGCTGTGTCCGTCACAACAACATCAGGTATCACCCTCCACACATACTAATGAAGCACGGCCTTCTCACCACTCACCTAATTTATAATTGGATGTGTTATGTTGTTACATACAAGGTTAGACCTGCAGATTAAGAATTGTACATATATCAAATAAGAGCTTTAGGTATAATTTCTGTCATAAGGGAAGGGAGGGAAGGGAAGGGAGGGAGGGAGGGAGGGAAGGAAGGAAGGACGGGAGGGAGTTATGTGGAGTTCACCCTGCTGAAGGTGGCACTGAGCAGTTGTGTCTGTTTGGACCAGTGGAGCTGCCTTTTTTCATTAGAGGCATGGCTCGGGGCCTTGTGTCTTTGCTGGATTGAAATCTGAATTGGTTTGTCCACCTTTTCTTCTGCGTCCCCTCTCCGTGCTCCTCTCCTGCAGCTGCTGTTTGTCATTTAAATAACAAATGCTGGTTGTTCCTTGATTTAGTGAGGGGTGCAGGCCTTTGATGTATATTAATATTGTCGCACAGTGCACTGTACCAGGGTCCATCATTCATTTGGATAAAAGAGGTGGAATTTAAAAACAGCCAATGCTTTACTTGGATACAGATTGCATCCATTTATTGCACTGAGTGATGGAACGGCCGGCAACTCTGTCCTTCACCTCCCCAGTGCTGAACCACTTCCCATAAAAGTAAAAAAGGATTCACCCCTGGCCCTTGAGGGCCCCTCATATTCAACATGCGGAACAAGGGGCATCCCTCAGTTTCTCGACAGTTAAAAGACCCACAGTCTGTTGTAATTGGGGCAAGAAAAAAAGGTTTGTTGGAATCTTAAACAAAAATTGAGAATTTTTTCCACAAATGAAATAAATTATTAGTGTCATCTGTGCAAAACAAGCAAATTACAAATAGAGCAGTAAGTACTGTATTTTCTAATTATTATTTTTTTTTAAATGGAGATGCTGTAATTTACTCTAAGATATTCTATTATGTGTGTTTTGGATTAAGAGACTAAAAGATGATCTGTTTCTTAAATTGCATAGAAGGAGAGTCCCTGATTGGCACATCCCCCCTCAGCCCCGTTCAGAGTGTTTTCCTGCTTCTTGAGTCTAGTGCCCCCTGTCCACCATGATTTATCATGCATCCCATGTCGTCCAATGTCAGTTTCTGCAGCTGCAACTGCTCTGTATAAATCTTTACTTTGGCAGCCTGCTGCACCATGTCTCTCCTCAGTAATCTCACCAACGCTAGGAGATGCACATTCACTCTGACAAGCTTTCACACTCACACTGTACAAATTTTGGTTTGTTGCCATTCTGACATAACGGTGTTCAGAGACCAAAATGAGATTCAGGGATTTGTTGAGTGGAGTTGTTTTCTGTTAAACATCTTGTTTGCATGTAAAGCTTGTTGTACCGCATTTAGTGGAAAGAACAGAGTGTTGCTCTTAGTGAACACGACAGCCGAGTCTTTGTTTGAGATGGCCAGAGGAAGTGGATTGTTGTATGTGTTAGTGGTTGTTTGAAACTCTGTAATCAGGAGTGAAAATGGTCTGCGGCTGGAGGTGTCTTCCAGGTCTCCATGGGGAATTACTGAGGCGGTACCCAGCTGTTGCTTTGTCTTCTTTCTTTACCCTTTTAGCACTGCCGTGGAAGTGCTGAAGCTGGTTGTGAAAAAGAAAAACCCACAACAACTTATCAAGCCAGGTATCTGTTTGGATTAGATGACCACTCCATTTCTTAGCCGTAAATTGGCCATTTTCTACTTTTCTCACCACTGTCAATGTCAACAATCCAACTCAATCCAACAAGTCCTTACTAGATATAAAACAAAGCATTCCCATTTTCTGTTTTATATTATTGGTTATTATTTAAATACAGATTGAAATTGTCACTTAAACTGGATTTATTTGGGCTTTGTCCATAACTTGTGCAATTTCTGTCAAATATTGATATTTGATCAATAAATATCAAATCAAGAAATATTTGTATTCTGCAATGAGTGAATTATAGAAAATCACCATGTTGCCCAATGATCGAGAAATAAATACATTCTACACACTCTAAAATTTTGGGAGAATTATTCGTGAGGAAAAGATGAATCAGTATGTTTAAAGATCCTGATGGATTTTAATGGCCTTGGCTGGCCTCACACACAGACTAATTTATTATTGCAATTTTACTCCTCCCCTACTGTCTCCTACTGTATAATGCTCTTCATCTTTATCTCTATAAAGGGATGATAGCAATAAACCCAAAGTTGAACTTATTTAGCGTGCTACATTTCAGGAAGAGTAAGAGTTTGAAGTAAATAGGCAGGATGTAAAGTTAGTTTGATTAACCTCGTCAGACTGTTGTGCATTATCTCTATATGTTGGAAAGAGCCCCGTGGAGGCCAGCCCCTCGGTCAGCCCTGCCGCCTCTCCTCTCCCCTCTGTCTTCATGTGTCTCCTTGCCCGAGCAAGACGGCTGCGTGACAGATCACCTGCGTCTGAGGCCCGCCGTGTTCCTGCCCGGCGGTCCGGCCCCCTCTCATTAATGCCCAGGCTGGTGCGAGGGCCGTATGGCAGCACAAGACAAATAACGCTACCACTCAGCCATCACTTCTGCTGACAGAAATGCAGCCCACCGCACTATTTCGCCCTCTCCGGCTCCACTCCGCACCCTGCTTGCGTCCTTCAAACCCCCCCTCCCCCATCTCCTCCGTCTTAACCTGCACCTGCCTGCACTGCTCCACCAAACTTTTATGGTGTTTTTTTTCTGTTGCTGGAGGCTGAGCTTAACACTGAAACCCACACAAGTTGACATAGTGTACCATGAACCCGCTGCCTTTGTTACCCCTCTAATTGTTTTCTGTTTGTGGAGACAGATTCGTTTTTAGCAGCTTAGTCTTTCAGGGGCTTCTTGACTCGCTTGTGTGCAAACCTTCTCAGCAGGAGGTCTAATTTAAATGTCCTGTTTTTTTTTTTGTTTTTTTTTCGAGAGAGAGAGAGAGAGAGACTAATCATTAAAGAGCTATTCAGGCCCTGTTCATTTAAGTGTGGGAATTAGCAGGCCCATTACTGTCAATGTGTAATTAGCTGATTAATAAACACGGGGAAGGGGAGTGCTCCAGGAAGGCCTGTAATGATTGTTTTTAGTGAGCATCACATGAGAGCTTATTAAGATGGTAAGATGGTTCCATTCAACCTCACATTATCACCCACAATAAATGCATGTACTGTAATTCTCGCATTGACAGAAAACCTTTGCGTTGTAATGGCTTTATCGACCTTGATGTAAAACCAGTTGAGTGTAAGGGAAGCTGTGTTGGCCAAATGAAAGTATCTTTTATTCAAACTGTTGATTATTCACATTAATCATTTTCAAATGATCTTGTATGGTACACATTAATGTACACAGATACTAGAATATTTAATGAGTTGTTGTATGTGAATACTTTATTTACCTATATACGGACATACGTTTAGTGGTGGGAAGTAACTATTTACATTTACGCAAGTACTGTGCTTAAGTACAATTTTAAGGTCCTTGCACATTACTTGAGTATTTCCATTTTCTGCTACTCTACCTCTACTACATTCCACACATGCTAATATTAAATGCAATGTATTGTTAAATATTAAACCAGTCTTTCCAGACATGTTGGCTTGTGACTCCTTATATAAAACCAGTGTCAGATCAGATGCCAATGAAAGTTCCCCAAAGACACGTTTCCCCTCTAAACTTCTCTGATGCTTTTATTTAAATAACTGTTTGAGGTCCTAAAATTATCCAATATTTCACAACAAAACAAAGATTACAGAAAAGTCTGAAAAAATAATATTTGCATAGCTGAACTTCTTTTCCCCATACGCCATCAGTCATCTCACAACCCTTACTCCTACTGTAGGTTGGTAAAAACAAAAAAAATTCTACTTAAGTATACTGTATTGAGGCATAAGTATTAACAATCTAATAACACAATATATACTAAATATATCAGCCACAGGGGCCATCTTTCTGTAGAAGTACATTTGGTTGAAACCGCTTCTATACTTTTACCAAAATGAAACTGTTGTATTGATACTTTAACATAAGTAAATGATTTGAGTACTTATTCCACCATACTATGAACTAAACATGAGAAACTTATATACTGGTACAGTGATTAGCGGGAATAATGTCACCTCCCTTAAATTAGTACAGTCTCGATGAGTATAAATATCTGCTCTCTTGATCACAATGTAAAGATGTGTATAAACAGATTTATCGTGACCTTGACCTAGATTAAAGGCTAGTATCTGGTATGCCCTGTGCATGTTAACACACTCCTAAACTAAATGTTCCCAGCCAATTCTGTGTATCTGTCAAATATGAAAACCAATGAATTTTGATCCAAGCCTTTGACTGTGTTTAACCTGAGTGTTTGGGTTGAAACTCAGCAACGGTTAGTCATCATTCCCTCAAGAAATATTAATCAATTATCTTGCCCGCCGGATCAGTTTGGGGAAGAAGTCATCTGGAAAGAGGCACAAGCAGATATAATGGGAAGGAGCAAAAGCACATGCCAGTGAATGCTGTAATGCCTAATCCTTTGAGACAGCCCAGAGCCACAATGTCACTTCTAGTTCCCTTGTCCTCTGCTCTGGGACCGCCTCACAAATGTCTTGTGTGACCGCCGCTAACTTTTTTGGGGAGAGATCAGAAAAGATTTATTTATCAAGCATGTTAGGGAGTGCAGTTGTTTTAGAGTTCCTCTGTCTTTTGCAAAAATTGGCCCCTTTTCTCTTTCAGATATTTCCCTTCACTCCCAGAGACAAAAAGCTTTAAAGCCGAGCGAAATCAAGAGAAAGAGGATCTTTAAAAAGGAAGGTAGTCCGTGAGATGTGAACGTGCAATGAATGGAGTTAAAAACATACAGCTTCTTACACTGCATAACTGGAGGGGGAGAAGTTAAACCATAGGAGTAGCACAGATTGGCCTTTTAATAACCATGTCCACAAGTCATATGAGGCCAAATTGGATTTGGCTCACTTGACCAAAACCTCATTAATATTTAACCTATTAGAAGAGGGATTGCTTCAAAGTTTTATTTCAATATACCTAAAACAGCGAGCGATCCATGAGTCGTGGACTAAATTTAATTTTTATTTGAGAGGCTGTCCATTGAAGCAGTCAAGGAAAATGTGATTTATGTGAGTATCTTTTACTGTTTGTTCTCAGTGTTGTGTTACATGTCCAGAATATGATGTGTGCTTTCTTTTCTTTCTCTCTGCAGCGAGCAACCCATTTCATAAGGATCACCAGAGAGCAGAGGCACGGGGAGCCAGTAACACCTCAACCCTAGAGACTGTGGGAAGTGCACCAGGTTTACAGAGTTCATCTTTCCTCCAGGGGGACCATGAAGAACCTGAACAGGGCTGGACAAGCACAACTAAATGACAAAGGAAAAGCTACTGTGCCAGAGAATGAAAAGGCCAAAACTCCCCTTTCTGAACTTTATGATAAAGAAAAAATACAAAGCACATCATTACTCCTCAAATCAGCATGCTACTTCTAGATCCAGTCTTTCCAGGTAGTATATTAAGCTTGACAAATGTTAATGCAATCAAGCCTTGTTAAGCCCTCCGCCTTCTCCTCAAAGCAGCTTCAAGAGGCTCCTCGTTTGACTTAGGGCTGGAAGGCTCCTCCGGTTTCCACACACAGTCTCCGGGCCACCTGCTACCACATAATCCAACAATTATGTCCACTTTAGTAGCGCAGCGTTTACCAGCAGGAACACTGGGAGGATGGTATGGTCAGGTGAGGCAGCTTTGTGGCCGGGGTGGGGGGTCTGCTCTTTACGGCAGACAACAATGGCCGTGCAGGCAGCACATACTGTGGCCAGCTCCGAGACAGAAGAGCATCAGAATGTTTAGCTACCACATGCTACAGGGTTCAGAGAGGCGACCACCGGTAGAGAGACACACAAAGTACAGGCCTCCTATTAGCATGGATTTGAAAAGCTACAGTTTGTACAAAGGTGCTCATTAGCACAACACAGAGGGAGTGTAGTCACCGTCCTCGGAGGGCAGCCTCTGTTCTCTTCAGCTTACCTTCCATATTCAAATGTTCCCAAAAGTATTTAAGTTCAAGGCCAGCTGCAAATCTGTTTAAACAGGCTGTTTTTCAGCAGTGGTGGATTAGTTGGTGTACAGAGAGCCAGCAGAAATGAGTTGAAGGAGCTGTTGGAGACAGGAGAGTAGAGTCGTACACTGTATTTTCCCCTACCCTTGGGGTATACATTTCCCCGGCTCCCTTGGCATCAAATGCATTAAAAGATCAATGGCAGCATACAGCAAGATCAAACAAAACACTTCTCGCCAAGCTGGTAAATGAGCAGTATTTTCAGAAGGTTGCATTTTTATATAGGAGTCAAGTGAAGTACAATCTACTTGACCTAAACCACATAGGTGATAACGGTCTTTAAAAACACAAACACCTGTACATAATCTCTGCTAGAGAGTGTCTTCAAAAGGTATTTTAAAGTGAAATGTTGACGAGAAGAGAAAACAGAGTGAATTTGGTTGCGTGCAAAAGTTTGATGTTTTTAAAAAGCTTATCTGAGCACCAAAAGGCACATGTATGCACTTTCTATAATGATCACCAGCTACATTCTGCATGTCTTTTCAGACACTTTAAAGCCTTATTTAAGAGAAGAATCACATTCAGTAGAATGAGATTTGCCAATTAACATGAGTTATACGTCTGCAATAATCCATCTGAGAAGGCTTTATGTGATCATGTTGGCCAGGGATGACATTTATAAATGCTGTGTGTGCACACTCATCTAAATGGATACCTCACACAAGACATCCTGCCACAGGAATCAGTCAAAGTGTTGAGGCAGAGCAACCCCCCCCCCACCCCCCCCCTCCCACACACACACACCCCTGGCTAGCGCTGCAGGGAGTCCAGCAGCACAGTGAGCTCTCACGCCAGGAATACATGGTCCAGACTGAATACATTCATAATTAGAAAAAAGAAGCTTTTGATAAATACATTGGTGTCTTCTTCAAGACATATGCCCCTGGACACGTTGACAAATATTGACTGTGTAGTGTTTTAAGGAGAGCTTTGCGCCATTGCCCTATCTGTCAGTCTGTGTTTTGGTGCCAAGGCATTGACAGGGAAGGAAGACGCATCAGTTCAGATACAGTTTCATTAGTAGCAGGAGGGAAACACCTCTCCTGCCTCTCTGGTAATTAGCAGTCACCATAATGACATCTCAGCCAGACTGTATGCCTCCAAAATGTATTTCCAATGGCCAGGAAGTGGGGGAATGGCTTCCGTGCAGCCAGTCAATTGCCCTGTTACAGTTAAGGAATCCAGCAGGCTGGTACCACTCATATTTCATCCCAGGTAAAGATTACCTGTCAGGCCCATGGGAGATGTATTGATCTGTTTTCCTTTTTCCGCCAGCAATCACCTGACAAAGGCACCTAGGAGGCGAGTGAATGAGTGATGCCTGGTCTGTCTGCTCCAGCGTAGTGGCTTCTAGTGTCCACTGATGGGTGGAGAGGTGATGAGGAAGAGGAGAGATAATGCAGTCATAAACTCTGTTTGAACCTCTTCTGTATGCATGCAGGGCAGCCCCTTGCTCCTTGGTCACAGGTCAGTGGGGGAATTTGCTTTTTTTTTTTAGCTCCTTGTCAGTGGCGTTAGTTCTTGCTGTGTAGTGGTGATAGAAACACATGCAAAAGAGGCTCTCTGGTTCCTGCTGACAAATGCACGTTCTGAGTCACCGTAGTTCAACTCACTTTGGGTTTCAAAAGTGATCCGGTTTGATCGGGGCACCTTTCTCACAATGAATCCAACCTTGTGTGGTCAGGATTTCCTGTGATTGTCAGCGTGGCGATGCTGCACTAGCAGTGATCAATATATTTTACATTATCTTGTGTGTTTTTGGCAGCTAAAAGTATTTATATATTTGCCTTGTTCAGTAGAATGACAGTGTTGATATTATCCATGTAGCCATGCATTTAAAGTGATTGCACTGTATAAAATGTGTAGTATTTATGATGTTATCCATAAATATAGGTCCATTAATTGAAGATTTAGGTCTAAGGACATTAAATTCATGAATTCAATTTCATGATACTGTAGATAGAGTAGATATGTCTCTCTAATTTTTTTTTACTGTTGTATTTTTTTAATTAAATGTACAAGGATTTAAATATATCTCCCTGATATCAGGGTTCTTAGGCAGCTATCCACATTTGATACATAGTACAAATAGCATCTTATCTCATAGGCTGTTATCTTTATATTTAATAGTAGTGGAGGCATGCCTAATTGCTTTGCAAATGATCTAAAGAGGATTACTCCTCCCTTAGAAAGCCTGCCTGGTGTCACCACATGTTAGAGAGACATTACAATGGTAACATTCAATCAAACCTGCAGTGCAGCGTTTATGCAGTAGCTCTGTTTTCTATGTGTTATGTCAAAATAAATGTCAGTATGAGGTGGATACTCTGCTTTTGAATAAACTCTGTATGAACACGATTATGGACTATTATGGATAAGAAGCTGTTTTAAGTAGTTGTACTTCTATTTATGTCATTTGTGTATCTTCAAAATTATATAAATGGGATTTGTGTTAAGATCATGAAATGTCATGACTACATGTCATGAGTATTCATAGAACAAAAACTGCGGTATCTGTTTATTTCAAATACTGAAATTTGTGTGCAATAAATAATTGTGTGAAATCTGTATGTGAAGATGAGATTAAGGTTATACAGTGTACACAATTTCTGACTTATATACGCATATTTGTCTTATTTGGTAGAATTAGTAGTAGTATAGAGAGCAGGAAACACTGGGAGAGACGGGGAATGCCGTAGTTACAGTACATGGTATGCATCGTAACCACTCAACCACCAGATCGACTGGAAGTATTTTTTTAAATCTCAAACCAGTGTTTTAGACCTACTTTTCCCCTGACATAGATATTATATAATACATTATTAGTGAAACACTAGTTGATTAATCAGTTAGTTGACTAAAAAAATGAATCATCAGATGAAGTGATAATTTATTAATCAATTGTTCAAGAAACAAGACTTAAGTCTAGCCATGTGAGGCTCAGGCACAGCAGTGCTTTGAACTAAATGCTAACGTCAGCATGCTAACATACAATGACAATGCTAACATGCTGTTTGTAAGCTGGCATATTGTTTACCATGTTCAACATCTTAGTGTGTTGGCATGCTAACATTTGCTAATTAGCACTAAACAACATGTACATCTGAGGCTGATGGGAATGTCGTTAGTGTGGAGTTCGATGAAAAGTCTAGTGTGGTGAACATTAAAGGTGGAATAGTGGCACAAGAAGAAAAGTCATTAGGATTTATCTTCTGGGGACCATGAATGTCTGTACAAAATTTCATGGCAATCCATCCGTTTGTTATTGCATTATGTATTTTAATCTGCAAAGAGGTGGGCAGACTAACCGACCAACCAACCGAAATACAGACCAACATTGCTATCCATAGTGCGCCAAACCTTCTCTACCTTCTAAAAAGCTTCTAAAATGAATGTCCCTGTTTTATATCATTGTACATTGAGTATCTTTGGGTTTTGGTAGGACAAAACAAGCAATTTGAAGACATCACCTTGGGCTCTGGGAACCTGTGGCATTTTTCACTATTTTTTTTACAACAAATTAATCAATAATGAAAGTGATTGGGTTTTTTTGCTGCTCAAGAATACATTTCATATTGGAGTGTTTGAGTACAAATGTTAGTGTGGCTGACATAAAATACTCCATCGGCCGATGGACATCATCAGTAGATCACCCATTGTTAATCTTGTGGCTGAATGCTGAAGACGGTGGTAGTCACTTTGCCACGTGTTGAGAGCAATTCTCTCCGCTCACCGGTGGGCCACGGTTACAAATCACATCATCAGCTGTCTGAGCACCCACAGCCACCTCTTCTCCACCAGATTGATGGTGAAATGGAGGAAAAATCAATGGTTTCCTCTCGCCAGAAAGAGCCAGCTCTGTCATGTTTGGGAGTTTGACGTTACCCTCTCTTACTCTCTTTTCACGATGGGAAATTGAAAGCCGAGTTTGAACAAATTGACAGACGTGAATAGACTGGAGTGTCTCAAGTCGATATAATGACCGATTTCAATCTGCTGGAGAAGATCACAGTGATCAGGTTGAGTTTCTAGTAAATGATAGTTAGTCTTCAAACTGACTTGTAAGCTCCTGTGTAGGTGACCCTGTGAGTAACAGCAGTCTGTTTTCTTACTAGTCACCCGCTCAGGAGTCCCCCTCCATCACTTCATTCTTATCACCACCATGACACACTGCAACTGTGAAGCAAGGTTTCCATTCACTGCCTGCTCTGAAATGAGCAAGCATCACTGAGCTTTTTCACTCTGACACCCCCCCTCACCCTAATGGGAAATTCAAATATCACATATCAGCTGAATGCAATATTCACTTAGCGAGAGATAACACTCTGCTTGATGTGTCTCATGTATCCGGTTTAGAATAGGCACGGCTCAGTCTCTGACACCAGATCTGACTGTGAAACTTGGTGTATAAATTCTGTCTGAAGCTCGTGTGCATTCTGTTCATTCACTCTGTGTGCTTTATTGGTGTGTATGCGTTGGTCCTCTTGTGTATTTGAGGGAGAGCAGATTCCAGGGCATCTGTGCTTGTCCTACTGCTTCTCCTGTGTCTTTGCACCAGCACCATCCCTTTTCATTTCTGCTGGCATTCTAATCAGAGCGTTACGAGCTTCAGCGGGTGAAGTACGCAGAAAGTTGTGTATCCTGACAGCCAATAAAAACCGTATAATCTCCCTGATTCAAGTGGCCCATTTAAAAAAAAAATACTAACTAGTGCTATCACTCAGACCACCCCTTCCTTTTTTCTTTAATGCCTTTTTTTATTTAATATATAGCCCATGAAAAATGAGAGACTCCCGCTTCGCCGTGTAGATATTTTGTTGCTGATGATGCGAGACGAATTTCCATCACAGCTTTGTTTCCAGCGGGTGAGCGGATAATCTTTTACAGCGCAGGGAGGGAGGGCACCACTCCCATCAATCTCCAGGGCTTATAGCCGCCGCATGGTTGCTTTACCTGACCAGAACGCCTGCACGGAATGCCGGCGGCCCACTCAGGGTCAGGAGCCACCAGGGGATAGGGGCCACACTGGAAGCTCACTTATGGAGCAGCCACCTCACAGACCTTCCTTAACCTGCAGAACAGTGCTTCACTTCTGTTCCATTATTCCTGTCATTGTTATTATGTCATTTTTCTAACAAGGCGGTCACGTCTGAGAGAGCAGCATTGCTTTCATGCTGACAGCCCTGTGAAACTATGTTTGCAGCGGGGGCCTCAGCTGCTCCTTTTGTCGACACAAAGCTGCTCCAGAGGTTTCACCCCTCTGTGCTTCTCAGCCATGTGCATTATGTGTCGTAACGCAAAAGGTTTCAGTTTTAGTTGTGGCATCCTGCCCAGGCAGCCTCTTGAGAGGGGCCCCTGGTGGCCCCATGCTGGTGGAGTGGCTGGCAGGCATGCAGCATGCTGCTCTCCGAACCCTGCTGCCCTGGCAATCGCCTGCTGCACAGCTCCTCCCGTGGAGACTATGCTGCTCTGATTGACAATAATGGAAAGTGGCAGAATCGATGGGAGACAAGAGAGGGGTGCACGTGGAATTCTCCTGGAGCTTCCAGTCACAGACCAAGGGCTTTGGCACCACTCACCTGTCATCCCTGCAGCACCAGGATTAGGGCCTGTGACAGCAGGAGCAGCCTGAAGAGAAAGATGCTGTGCTCGTCATCGCCACTGACAGCCTGGAAAAGGTGCATCTCCTGCACACTTAGACTACATATATGTCTCTTTACTAGGCTGCACCCGGGCACCACACTGCCCCATGTCATTTCTATCTGAGCAAGTGACATTTTTACCTACAGATGTGAAAAATCATACCTCCAATTGAGACAACAAGATAAAATGACCCAACACAAGAACATGAGATGTAGAATAACCTGAAACGAGTGGATGGCCTGGTTTCTAATGAGCCATTTAAGTAAGTGCTTTCAAAAGGTATCTCATTTCAAGGATTAAAATAGCAGTTCACCTTGTGCTTGTGCTTGGGCATTGTGTGTGCGTGTGTGTGTGTGCGCAGCAGCAATGAAGGGCAGGCGTCGTGACAGAAGGGGCATTCCATTCTCTAATTGATCCGCAAAAGATGCACATGAAGAAGACGTTAAAGCAAAATGAAGTCATAACAGTGGATTGAGACATTTATTAAGTCAGACGAAAGGCCCTCAGAAACGTTGAGATTGTTTATTGATTTTTGTGTTTTGGCTGGCTGCGCAGGAGTAATCGCTCGTGCTGCTGCCGGCTAAAGGGCTCGAGTGCAGCCACATGTTCAGGCGGAGGCGCTGACTTCCTCCTAAAGGAGGTAACTTTAACCACCAGAACACAGAGCCTTCATTATGAGTCCAGTTGTGTCATACTGACCTGATAAGCTGTCAGTCAGTTAGAATTCCAACCACTGTCATGTGAAATCATTCGTGATGTGTATCGCTGATATAGCAGATGCCAAAAGTAGCATGTTTAACTCATTTATCAAGAAAAAAATGACAAACATTCCATTCCAGATTTTCATGCCTGTTTTACTATATTATGTTATATAAACTAACCTGTTACAAAAAAATAAACAATAAGATTTCACTTTGGGCCACTATTTTAGACTGAACAATCGTCAAATAATTGACACATTAATTAATAATGACAATAATTGTTAGATATATACATATATTGACATATAATCATAGGTAAACCACAGTTCCTATAATTCTTTCCCTGCCAGATTTTTTTTTAAAATAAATTCACTGCTTCACGACTTTCCCACTGTACACGTGTGTGTGTGTGTGTGTGTGTGTGTGCGCGCTGACTGAGTGTTAGGTAGAGTTCAACCATACTGGTGACATCAATCTGCCTGCTCTTTATTAGACGGAGCAGTGAGGTGTAACTGACTGCATTGTCCACAGATGGACTGGGGCCCATAGAACACGGGACCCTGGTCAGCCACCCTGACAATACAATCAATAATCACACACTCATTATGGGAGCCCTGCCTGCCTTCTCCTGCCTTCCTGCCCTGTGGAACCTCCCTCCATGCTTCACCCTAACTCTGTCCTCCCTTTTCACTCTCTATTTCAATCTTCCTATGTTTTCAGTTGTGTCTTCCTCTTTTTCCTACATGTATCACTTTTGAGTTTGCACGCCGTTTTGTTTTTCTCTCAAATTATATTAAAAGCTGAAACCGGAACACTAAATGCTGAAACTAGGACACTTAGACGTCCCAGCTCAAGCTACTTAGGCTGCTGCAGTATTCAGTAGTCAGGCTGGACAGTAGTGGATGACAGTGATCCAGCATGGAGCCTGGGGCCTATAAATGGTAATGCCCTCCACTTGCCTTCCTCATAAAGCATAATAAAAGGAGGTTATAAATCCTACCAATTAGCTGCGTCCATCAGTCGACTTAATTGGAGTGTCGTGACTGGCTAGGGGATGACCTTGTGTGCCAGGGAGCCAAGACAGACGAGGGGGCCAGAGGGGAGATCTATGTGGAGGACTTGGGCTTCTTTAAATCAACTGTATCTAACAGGCCATACTGTAGTTAAGGGTCAAGCCATATGGCAGTAAAACGTTTCTGCTGACTCGTCGTGTTGATGTCGTCAGTGTAAATGTGTAGGGTTTTTAATGCATATGAATATGCTTCAGGCCAAACGTTGGTCATATTTAGAACTTAACGATGGAGCTGAAAATGATAATTCATGCTAAGAAAATGTTAATTGAAACTCATTGATGTTTGTGTTTGAGTGACACTTCACCTCAGCTGTCATTTTTCAGCCACTAGTGTCAGTTAGCAAGCACATTGTTGGAGATAGGAGCTCAGTTTAAAAAAACGAAATAGCATGTTCAAAACAAGCTGTCGTAAAGAAAGAAGAGTTTTATGTTAAAAACATTTTTAAGAATGATTGGACTGAGAAATAAGTGCTCATTCTACCTGAGGGAAGCACAATATTTGTAATCTAAGACGACAAAATCATCATTTTCAACTATTAATACAGTGAAAAACCGTGCTGCGGTAAAGTAAAAACCACTTACACTGATGTCTCTAGTCATTGCACCTTTTGTATTAAGGTGTTGGTTATTGTTAAAGGACTTGGTTAGAAAAAAAAGGTGTCACTTCTCCCATTAATACAGGAATACCTTTTGTGCACATACTGTAGCTATGAAGTTCTATGCCATTGTTTCTGGACTGGATGCACTAGAAATGTTGTTAGTGGTTCTCTAACTTGTATTTGATAACAGACTCTAACTGTGAACTTCAGTGGAGACACAATTGGCATGAGGGTGAAAATAATTTCCCGTGAACTATTTACTTAATTGAGCTTAGAGTGTCTTGAGTAACTGTGATTATGGAAACAATATGGCTGATATAGCACTGTACCCCCAGACACACAGACATTGCCTTTGATCAGTAACGACAGGTGTTCTGGGTTCAATAGGCTCCACTCATCCTGTAGTGCAGCGCTTGTTCTTTCTTCCCCTCAGCGCAGCAGTTAAATCTACCCTCCGTCCTCCTGTGGGTTCGGCCACCACACCTTTCCTCTCAACACCTCAGTCAAGCACTCTCTGTGGCCACTCAAACCTGAGACCTAAGCTTCCGCTTTCTACGAACATCTACTATCTCATGACACTGCTCTCTCCGAGAGGAAACACAGAACCCGTTTGTCTGTGGAGAGCTCCGTGTGCAGACGCTGATGTGTGCTTACATTGCTCTTTCTCTCTCTGCTCCCATCCCTCCACCCTGAGATTAGGCAGTAACGACCAGTTAACTAAGCAGCTGTCGGAGGAGAGTTTCTCTCCGGCTGACTGAGGGCTGCCGACAGTTGTTTCCTTTCTCTCTTACCGTCCAGAGATAATTCAGTCAACAGGCTTTGAACTGCAGATAAGAGAGGAAGAGGATGATCTCCGGGATGAGCCTGCTGTATATGGGGCAGGGGTAAAGGAGTAGAAGGGCAGTGCAGGCAGAGGGAAGCAGGGGCAGGTGTATGGGAACTGGAGAGGGCCAAGTAAGATAAGACACGAGACAGATGCAACTGTCCAATTCACAGTATATTCTTAGTTTTACGTTGTTTGAAACAAATGTAGATTTCTTTGCTCTCACATGATAACCTCTTAACTTCAATGCTAATGCTTTTCTTTTCATTTCATTTCATTATTACACCCTCCTGCGCTGAAAACACATCACATGGCACACAGCCTTTTCAACCTTATGAAACACAATTTTTCAAAATCTGAAAAATCATCAGAACCTAAATTGGGTCAGATTTTAATCTAAAATTCACTTCATCATAAGACCAGTGAGTCTTGTGATTTTCTTAATGACTTATTGCCCATATGCATTCGTATCTCCTGTGACTGCACATGTTTTAGTGCTGCCCCACATCATCCTGTTCTTTTCCGTCCTCCGTTTTATGAATGCAAAAAGATTGGGGAGAGGAAATTAATTTCCAATAAACGTTTGACAGAGTGGCTTTTGTTGTGTCTCGGGCACGTGGTTTTGCATACCTGCCAGGTGTTGTGCGACGCAAACCCCCCCCGGGCCCCATGCTCCGTGGCAAGGTGCACGATGAAAGGCCTCGGGTGGCCCATCAAAGGGCCCATTGAGATCGAGCCACGAGCAGGACAGAGGGCCACAGTGTGGCCCGTGGATATTTGACACCCTCTGACAGAAGCTCCATACAGCCCACTCAGGGCCACGCTGACAGCATTGCTCGCAGGTTATCAGGCGCTCTCTCGTTCACTTCTACTGACTCACTACCTGCTGACCCCGGGCAGAGAGACAGTAAGAGAGACAGAGACAGAGATGTCTCTCTCTGACTGAAACACGGTGCCCTAGATTATCTTAAGTTTGAAAATGTTATCTTGAGTAAAACAACTGATGATCCTTTAGATAGATATGTGCAGCAAAAGTGCCATTTTTGAGAAATAAGATCAAAGTATTTTATGAAAGCACAATTAAGACAAACATATTTTGTAGTGTACTGACCTTGACATGTGACTGTGTTTGTTCTGATTTATGAATGATATGTGAGTTGTAGGTATGTGTGTAGGGCAAACAAAGTTAATCTTGGTGTCACTCACTAAATCTAAATCTTTCATAGTGGCCTCCCATTCTTTTCCTTCCAAGAGTTTAAAGACTGTGGTAGTAATGGTTAAAGGAACAAGCTGTGACTACATGAGAGGGGCAGTGGACTACTTCATACTGCATACTAAGTGTATACAGTCTGTACTACTATATACTAATCCCCCTACTGTTTTTGTAGATCATAAACTACTTTTTGTAAATCACTAACATGCACTGCTGGACCTCAATCACACTGAATATTAGTGTCAGAATTAAATTCTTAAGAAAACCATGCTAGCAGCTCCGTACAAAGGCACAGTGACAATGCTAACATGATGATGTTTAGCAGGTCATTTTACCAGCTTCACCATCTTAGTTTAGCCTGTTAGAATGCTAACATTTGCAAATTAGTTATAGGTTATTGAGAGACAAAGTGGTTGACAATCCAACAGCCATCCATCAGAGCCTCTAGCATGGCTAAAAAGCAACTGATTGGTTCTGTTCTAAAATATGCCCAGTAAAATAGGAGAACATCACGGTGAGAAAATTACTTAAAGCCTTCCAGATGTCTTCAACTCAGGTTTGATCAACTGAGGTTTGCCACTAATGCACTACACAGTCTACTTAAAAGTTGAGGATCTTTCAACAGAATGATCTTATTAACCAAGCACCTCCTGAATGTCATTCCTACACAGATAGAAAATAGAAGTGTGTTTTAATGAAGTGTAATATAATTTTAACTGTGAGTCTCTCGAATTAGCAGTGGCTGGGTCACGACTGGGCTACTGCTCTCATCGATGTCCTCAAATAAGCCTCACCTGTCGGGCAGTAAAAGAGCATGCAGGGCCTTTAATCACCAGCGAGTGAGCAGTGGACAGGTCCCTGTCCCCCAGCCTACAATTACAGGTATTAATAGACACCGGCAGAGGCATGACATACTGTACAGAGACTTATACTTATCAACTACTGCGGGCACCTGTGTTTATTCATTTCTTTTTTATCAGCTTTAAAAACAATGTAAACTTGCTTTGTACAGTACATCTATAGATAAACCGTAACAACATGTCAGAATATATCAGTTGTTTTCTTTCTAGTTAATCTTGATTAATATGAGGTGAATAAAACAAATGAATTAAATTTATCAACCCCTCAGTTTTCATAAATAATAATAATAATGCAAACAACATTCAAACCCCCAACTTGATTGCACCATCCTGGCCATTCAAGCTCATCACCTTTAAAAGAAACAGCCTTAAATAATAAGAGTTGTTCGTGTTGACACCCTGGCTGATGTTTGTTGCTCAGTAATATATTGCATCGGCAGAGCAGAGCAGTTGTCTGTGCTCTGCACCTGCACCAGCCATTCAGCCTGAAGTCTATAAATCCTGCGAGGAATCACAGAGCTGAAATGTTCCCCGGCCTGCTCACTGGACCCTGGGTTTGCCTCCTCTGTCAACTTACACCATGTGAAACCTCAGATGTGTTTTTGTTAGTGCACATATATGTTTGTCTGTGTAGTGCACAATGGAACCTTTACATGTGGCGGTGCTTTGATTAGCTACCCTCGCCACACGAGTGGATCCCCCCTTCTACTACGTTGCCCCAACCCCCAACGCCACGTGCCACCGGGCTGTGCATATACAAATCACTACAGCCTTGTTAGCATAGTTTAGTGAAGATGTCAGCTTTACGAGGGCCAGGATGCTTGCTATGCGTGTCAGGGACAGCAGGGGAGGGGCTGACCCACAAGGGGAGTACAGCGGGGCACACAAGCCCTGCACTGTAAATTTAGGTACGGGAGCTGTGAAACGACAGGCCCAGACCTCTGTGGAGCAGTGTGAACCCACACCGCACTGTGTGATTTAACAGGGACACAGCAGAGCAGGCAGAATTGAAACTGAGGGAATGGGATCCTCACATCAAATAAAAAGAGCTCCCTGTTTTCTGATGTATCATAAATAAAATGTGATCATACATCACTGAAGATGCCTTTTCCTGTGCTCATAATCAAAGCTACGATAAATGGACATTTGCTTATGAGTATTGTTTTGTGTGTGCGTGTGTGTGTGCGGGGGGCTGCTGGCATCATTAGAGTGTTAATCTCATTTCCTTTCTGATGATTGAAAATGGAGAGAGGCTCTGAGTTTATCAGGCAGATAAATGGACGGCCCATCCTCTGAGAAGATCTAATCTGTCATGCGTCAAGGCTAGGGTTCACCTGCCGCCGGATAATAACCATGTCGAAGGGCATAGATGATTTAGGAGAGCCCGGCTCTTTGTTTGCCTTTGCAAACACCTGATGGTTTCATTAATTAACCGGCCACAATTAGCAGCTCACGTCACGCCAGGTAGACTCTTTCAAGAGAAATATGAGATATTAAAAAGCAGGGAGGAACTCCATTAGAGCTGACCTTTCCTGTGAAATTACTGATATTTGAGATTTAATTCGGAATTCAATGAAAACTTCATTTTTATTCTTATGGCTCAGGCCCTTTCTGTCTCCAGTCTGAAATGGGGTCTCCCGCAGCATGCAGGTCGTTAATTATGATCTTTATAAATTAAATTAAGAGGATGTCACTGCTTGATTCTTTTTTATCTTCCTGTCCTACAGGTTAAAGAGTAGATAAGATATTTATCACCTCTTGACTGATCTCCTACATATTAATTACAAAATGTAGCAAATCCCCAATTGGCTTTCTGTTACAGTCTGCTTTCAGTTATCAAGTAAACACTTATTACATATTACCAGAATACATTGTGAGTATCCTTGTGAGTTGTTTTTTTTGGAACAAATGGCCTTTTCTTCCTCTGAGGCTAAAAACAATCAGCTATTCACCTGATATTTGGGTAAAATATTCAGCGACTGCAGCTGCCTTTGACATATGACAGATATGGACCCTGGGAAAAGACAATGTAATTCTGAGGGTATCCATCCTGATAAAAATGCCTTTGGCAAGATTAAGCACAGTGTATTGTTACACAGTAACGTTTTAAGATGTGTAATGCTCCAGATGATTTTATACTTGCTGAAGGGGAGGTAGAACTGAGAGTACTGTCCTTCCTCTGTTCTCTGTCAATACATACATCACATTTCTATGTTTTACTCTTTTTTTCTCTCTCTCTTTCTGTCTTTCACTTAGTTTTAAACACAAACACACTAAAGCACAACACTCATCTCTGTAGGTCTTCCATTGCCGTCTCTTACGTTAACTCAGGGGCACTGCTACCGTCATCTCATCATCTTTTCTCTCTCTCTCTCTTTTTCTCTCTTTCTCTCACACACACTCACATACACAAAAACACACAGCCACTGCCACCCGCATGCATTTATTTATTCGTTATATTTCCTAATTCAGTTTGACGAATGAGTGACAGCTTGACACTTCATTCGGCAAGATTAATAGAACGACACAATATTTACGTGGCAGAGACAGCCAATTATCCCACCATCTATCATCCAGATTATCTTTCTGATTGAAAACTACTCGTCCATGTAATCGGAATTATTTGGAATTAGAAGGGAATTTATGGCTTCTTGTGTCACTTTTCCTGGACGGTGGTAAATTAGAAATATTAGATACATAAAGAGAGTATAGGAAATGGGATAAATAGAGGCCTAGGAATTAATGTCACGCATTTCTATTTTTATTTTTTTTGCCAGTGTGTGCCCCTGAATGAACCCCATTTCTGCCTCAATATTTTATAGGTTATCTTCACAAATTATTGACACACACTGTAGGTTATATTATTCTGTTGATAATACTAATACATGATGCAGATATGTTTGATTTAGCAATAAGTTGTTTTAATCAGAAAGCAGAATTAAATGTGTTGAACTTTGAAGACAGTAATGGATAGATCTTATCAACGGAGATAGCCTTGTGCGTATTGATCTCTGGCTATGTTTTTAAATGTCCATCTCACTCAAGGCAGAACCGACATTAGTTTACTCCTTCAACCTCTGTCCTTCAGCCTCTGTTGATTAATTTGCCTGACTCTTTCCATCTCACCCTACAATACTTTGTATTCTGTTTTCATACATCACCTTTTTGTACCATTTTCTTATCAAACTTTTATCACTTGATTAATTTACCTAATCTCTTAGCTCTGCCTAATGTCTTTGAGTAGCTATGGTTCATAGCCAAAACCATATTTCCATTGTGACACAGTGGATGGACAGGGCCGACAGTAAACGTTCCAGCATGTCTGCACCGCACTGCAGGAATCAATATGCTTCACTTTTGCAGAATTTGTAACTTGTTTTTAAACAGCTATATCGTAAATTAAAATAGACTTATAATGTTATCTGTTGCCAAAGTGGCCAATAGCTGAACCAAAAATAAATGTACCTAAAATTTGTTATGGTACATGAATTGACTGAGCATTTTTCACTGTAGGTCTTTAGTAATGGAATTTGGAAAGTGACGTTTCATCCATTTAGTAAATCCTGGCAGTCTAAAAGCCTAGCACTCAGTCATTTCTTCTTTTAGAAATGGTGAAAATTGCCACATATAACAATGTTGCTGGGGTTTGATTTTATTGGCCAGAGTGCGTTCAGACTTGTAAATGGGATTATGCTATCCCAATATAGTGCTTCAACAACTAGCTTGTTTATTTTTATCCTCTTATTAAGGGAGGTGAATCCTTAAAGGGTGCCAAAATTATCCTGCAAATCGCTGACAGGGAAAAATGAAAGGTCTCTAACGGTTATTATAAGCAATCTGTCTGCATTGAAGCACAATGTGACTGCTGCGCTTGCGATACCAACGAGGTGACCTCAGTGAGATGGGGAGGAGAGACATGTTGAAAGTCAGACACACCGTCTGGATGGGACCACCAGGACTATACCACACACCTCACACGCCACGTTCACACTACATCCCTCAAAAGAACACTCAGCATTGACTGTAGAAGTATTCATTAGACTGTTTCACACAATATATCCTTTAAACGTTTGTGTAGTGCATTGTCTGAATATTTTACATGTGTATTTAACCTGATGTGGGACATCAAAACCTTTATAATTGTAGTACATTTTGTAGACAAGCTATGGTATAAATATATATCAGTGCTTACCTTTTTACTGATTTGGTACGGAAATCTAAATGTACGAAACGGGAATCGACTGGGACACATTGTCATGGCAGCTTGTAAAATCTTTGGGGAGCAATAGCCTTCTCTGCCCAACATTTACAGCAGACAGATCACACGGAAAGCTAAAGCCATCATATGAAATCCAAATTATCCACTCCTTTAGAAATTTGACATCCCTCCCCTCAGGTCAAAGATACAGGTTTCCAACAATTTGGTGCAACAGGTTTTGCCCATGTGCAATACGCGCTCTTAATTCTGATACATTATAAACCAGCCTCTTGGTTCCCCGCTCGGCTTAGCATTTTATTTTTCTTATCTTTGTTCTTTGTCTTGCAGTTTCAGCATCATTCACCCTTTATTTAGTTCTGATTTGGTTTTCCTAGTTTATGTTTGCCTTGCTGCACAAATAATTCCCTCTTGTGGGACATGCCACTAAAACTTTAGCAAGATTCAGTTTGGCAAGATTAACTTAGATAGCAAAACCTTTACCCGGCCATATCTACGACTCAAGTATCCAGTAAACATGTCAGATATAATCAACCTATGGCTAATCATGTTTCGCTATCGGCCTGTCAGCGTACGAGTGTTTTATGTCCACAGAGTCTGAGTAATTCCTGTAACAGCCAAACGAATGTTCTTCATAATGGTCTTTCAATAAAACATTTAACTTTAGCTTGTTTTTCACAATACTTTTAATGGATAGTTAAATTCAATAGGTTTATGAGGAGGTGTGGGGAGGAGTGACAGGAAAAGTTTGGATACTTAAATATGTTTTATATTGAAACAGACACAGGGATTTGTTGAGTAACCACAAAGGAAAAAGCTGTAGATAATTCACCCTCCACAGTCTGACTATCCATGTCATGGAGAGATGCTCTTTGTCAAATTTCTTTGGCTGCAGGCTGCCGGAGGAGTTGGTATTTTGGATATATCTCATGAGCTAACAGAGCCAGATCACTCTGCTGGTTGACTCCTTGGACCCTCCGGGAACAAATTAACAGTATCGAGCTCTTGGCTTCCCTGTAACCTTTCCCCATCCTGACTGACATTTGTATTTTTCTTTGCCTTGGGCCTGGGCGTATGGCGCCTGTGAGAGGATGCATGGAGATGCTGCATATGTTAAACAACTGCATACATGTGTTGCTGTAGGGTTATGTCTGTATGTGATGTGAGACTGTATAAATGTGTGCTGTGCTGTGCTGTGCTGTGTGTGTGTGTGTGTGTGCGTGCGTGCGTGCGTGCGTGCGTGCGTGCGTGCGTGCGTGCGTGCGTGTGTGTGTGTGTGTGTGTGTGTGTGTGTGAGCCAGTCCAGCTGTTGTGAAACTGAGACTGTGCAAGAAGCAGTTACAGTGGAGGGGTTGCGACCTCAGAACATTGCACAGATTCACAACTCTGGCTGGGATGTTTCCAGGGAAAAACATGAAAACAATAGCCTCTGAAGAGAGTTGTTCTCAAGTTGCAAAATCTTGTCATGGTCTTGCCACATTATCATTACACTTACGGTTGATACTGTGTATCAGGACTATATGTTAGGGCATCTCTAGTTCACTTCTACTGCTGACAGAGAAACAGAGAGACAGAGAAAGAGATGTTTACAGTCAGAGAGATTAAGCTGACTCAACATGGTGTCATAGATTATCTTAAGTTTCAAAATGTTGTTTAACAACTGATGATCCTTTAGTTTAGATAGATATGTGCACCAAAGGGTTCTGGGCATTTTTGAGAAATAATAACACAACAATATAATACATGATAGTAATATAACTGACAGGGGCCATTCTGCTACAGTATAAGTACTTTTACTTTGATACTTTCAGTACATTTTGCTGACTGTACTTCTATACTTTTGCATGTTTTGTATTTTGAATGCAGGACTTTTACTTGTGGAGTATTTTGATATTGCTTTTTTTACTTAAGTAAAAGACCTGAAAACTTACTACTACTTAAGCAGTACTTAAAGGTGCACTATGAGTTCCTGCATGACATCACTTCTGTTGACGTTCCAAGTAAATACCAAACAAAACAGAGCAAGCTAGCGGATCAAGGACAGATGCCTACGATATGAGACAAAAATGAAATTGTGTTAAAACCATGCAGGAACTCATAGTGCACCTTTAATACTACTAGCACCACTGGATGCACTTTTTGAAATTTTTGAAGACATCTAACTCTTCTCAAAATCTCATCTGGAGATTGAATGTACTTAGTGTAAAGAATCTGCCAAATATATGTAATGAAAAAAGGCAATGGTTATGTTTAGTATAGCATGGTTTATTTTTAGTTAAATACACAGTGGCCAAAATAAAATTCAGTAAGTCTGCTTTGTTTGCTTCTTTTTCCGTAATCTGTATTTCAATTGCTTGTATTTACATTGCTGTTAAACTATAAAAACAGTGGGGGGGAAAGCACCAGTTTTTAAATCTGAATCTCTCTCAAGACTGTGACTCAATGATAAAGCTGCACTGAAACAAGCATAATTGAACTTCTGAGGAGTGAAGGGGACGCAGTGCATTTTACTTCCCAGTTGAAGTGGTGTGGGGAGAAGAGGGATGGAAATACGGTTGGGTATATGAACCTTACAGTGGAGCTGTCATGGTGCTAATGGAGGAAGTGGAGCAGAGGGTCAGGAGTCTTCAGCACCTGTGTGGAAGATTAATGACCACAGAACCACGGGAGGGAAAGACAGACAGAAAAAGAGAGAAACTCTAAAACAGGCCTCGGCCTACCTGACTAACTCAAAGGTCAGACCTACTTGACCTTTGCTAGGGAGCTACGATATTAACTATGTCTGTGCACTACTGTCACTAGTGTTAAACAAGTATATAGATTTAATTCACTTCAACAGAAATCAAAACTAGCCTGAGAACATGCTACAACATCACCTGGGATCATCATGCTGAATGATGTAAAGTCTATGATAGAGCCATTAGATTCATATTCAGCACAAGCTGTTGTCCCTTTAGACTATAAAAGGTGCTCTCAGGCAGCGATGACAGTAGAGACCTGTATGATTACCTCAGTAGCATGTAGCGCCACAGAAAAGAGATATCATCATTATCTCGACACAAAGGCGGCCCTCACATTGTTAAAACAATTTGCTGCTTGCTAATGTAGGCTGTCAGAGCTGCGCACAGGTCTAGTTCCAAGAGTTAAGTTGTAGGGCTTTTTTTTTTCTTCCCCTCCCCGCCTGCCCGCCTGGGGAATCACGGTGGGGACGAGGCTCATTTCCTCATCAAACACAAGACGAGTGATTTGGAATATTTATGAGGCTCCCAATTTAAGTTAAACATTTAACAAAAAAGCATCCGATTAAAGTGAGACAGCAGAAAGGGTTAAAGTCCCTGTGGGCAGCCAAGGCTAAAAATTAAACATGGAATGCTGGAGATGAATTAAAGTAGCAGGTCTAAGACAGATTTCAGCTCAGTGGCATTACTGTATAGAAGCAGCGGTGATATGGTATATGTTGAAACAAGCTTTTCATTGACTGTGACTGGAATTCTAATTAGATATGAAGAGATAATGCTTTGATAAAGTGACTGTGAGATCATTTTTGAATCATTTGCATACTAATGAGACAATTTCATACAAATGAGACATCACAGAAATGAAACAAAAGTACCTGAAAACAAAAATGTTTTGTATTTATTTATTTTGCAATTTATAAATCTGTCTGTGTGGAGGTAAAAATATAGATTACACCATGAGGTGAATGTCAGATGATCATTATGTGATATGGTTTAGTGGTAAGCTAGTTAATAATTCTCAATCACTCTAATCAGAACATTATTGAATGGAAAACAAAAATCCTGATACATGTAAGCACACATCTAATTGTCAAATACAGATAAATTATGACTGTCTCCTCCTATAGTTCCATCACAATAAATATATCAGAGCCATAGTAACCCTGCTTAGGTCAGAGGGCATGTGTAACACAATGCTGCATTGACTTTATTGATAATCTATGGCTCCATTTCATCCATTTTCCCTCCTCTCCTCTAGTCTTTGTAGAAGCAGATCAGTGAGCGGCCCAAGAAAGAGGGGTCAGCCAGCTCCCGGTCTGCTCAGTGACTCTCACTGCTTCCTGTTTAATCACCGGTCCCTGAGGGATATTCTGCCATCCATCTATCACACCAAGGAAAAGTTCAGGTGCTCTATATTGCTGAGAGATGAAGGACTTGGGTCAGGTGTGTATGTGTCCGTACGCTGGTTTCTCTGAGATGCATATGAGAGTGTGAATAAGCATTCTTATGTGTTACAGCTAGCCTGGCTCTGTCCAAAGGTACAAAATCTGGCTATCAACACCTCCAAAGCTCACTAAATAACACTGTATATCTCGTTAGTTTAATCCGTACAAAAAACAAAGTGTAAGAACAAGTTGCAGTTTTGTGTCAGACCAGTTTCTGGGGTCTACGCTGGTTGTCCGACAACCTGACGATGAGGACATGACTCCTGGCTAAATTGAGTGGCTCTAGCTTCATATTTGCTTTATCTGTATATCATATGTTTATTATCACCTTTTTAAGACACAAAGCACGCAAGGCTCAAACTCACAGTGAACCCGATAGTAAGATAAGCTTCATTAATTTTGTGCTTGACTGACATGTTTATATGATCAGCGTCACCTGTTTTTGTTTATTTATTGTTCCTATATTAATTGCATCCATTTAACTTTACTACAAATTGTATGTACTTAACCCCCTGCAATGTTTCAACATCCACCCTACAGTTTGATAACCACTGTATTACTGTAAACAATACAAACATTAATATCTGTTTTATCATTGTGAACATTTTATCTTGAATGCTTTCCTGGAGAGGAGGAATGCTGTCTGTTTATGTTTTCACTGGCAGCCCTGAGGGAAGTGACTCATGGCTCGACCACTGAGACACCGCCTCAGGCCATCATACGTTGCCCTCCACGGTTCCCCCGATGCAATCTGTGTGTGTGTGTGTACATGCATGTATATGTGTGTATTCAAGTTATTTTTTATATATATCTATCTATAGACCTTTTCAATGGAATTCCATTGCTAGGCAACAGCATAGACAGTATATAATGGACCAACAGATCCCGTTGCTCTGGACGAAGACCAGTGAAGGCTATTAGAAGCACTTTTCAGGTGAGTGCGGAGCGTTACTGCGCAGCCTCCAACTGAGAGAGACGACGTAAATGTGACGTGAGCAACCTGTCTGAAAGTTGTAAGTCTTCTGGTAGCTGTGCCAAGAGAAATCTCAATCATTCCCAATATGGCAGAGACAGAGAGCGTAGGTATATGTAAGAAGATAACATGGACACAGGCTAATTATTGCTAACTAAAATGCTAGTTAACATTAGTAATTAAACTTAAACAGCAAATGTAAGTCGAAACTGCCTGCAAGCTTCTCCTGTACTATACGGTAATTCCTCTACTATGCAACAGTAAGTCGCGTTGTTATGACACAATCGTTAGCCTATTTTATAAAAACGTCTGCTACGGAGCCATAACGTGAGGTACAGGGTAATAGAGCCTTTTATACATTGTCGTGTTTCTTTAGAAAATGGACAAATAAAGTCTTTAAATGCTTCAGATGTAAAGTTATTTGCTGTCAAAGTGGCGCCAAAATGAATGGCAGTCAATGGAATGCTAACGTCGGGTGATCGTTTGGTAGCATCAAAATGGCGCCATAGGAGGTTCGAGTTCTGAAGCGAAGCTTACCCCCTTGGGCAACAGCCTGGCCCTTTGGTAACTACCAGTCAGTTGATGTCATTCACATACACTGCAACAGGAAATCAACTTGGGGCCATTTAGAATGTCTATGTTTACATCTGTGAAAAGGTCTGTACAGATGCCATTTTTTACGAGAAAACTTGCAAAGGTACAAAGCTTGCTTATTGCTGCATTAATTAACCCTAGCAATCACACAAAAAAGGGAGGATTTAATTAGGTATTTACTGCAGGCCTTCTGTATTGTATTGTAAGGTGATTATATTTTAAGTTTCTGTCTTTAAGTTAGTATTTGGAAAAAGTGCCTGAATTCAAAGATGGTGTGTCTTTGGAGAGAATCTGAGTGTTCACTAATTTAGATTTTCATAACAAAACAAAAAGGCCTTCTTTAGCTCTGTAGCTGCTGGTAAATGGCAATAATTTAGAGTCAGTTAGCACCTGTTAGTGCCAAGCATTAAGAGAATTTATCACGGTGTCTGATTTATTATAATGTCCCCTTGGTTGATGCAAATGGTTTTCCGCTATTATCTTGTAGCCTGGAATGAAGGTCTTCCAAAGGCAGCCCCCCTATTGTGGCGGTGTGATCTCATTTTCTCAGCGGTGAAGCGAACCGCTAGCCTCCCTCTGATCCACCTGGCAGGAGGGGAGTTTGGACTGAGACAAGCTGGCCAGCCCACTGACCTCTGGGTAAAATCTCTAGCTGCGTTGGGCAGGCAGCCGGTGTGGTCCAACGATGGGGCACGAATGACTGAAGCAATAGGCTGTGATTAGCTGACACGGTGGCTAGGTTTTGCAAGCTGTCCTATTCTTGGGCATGGGTGGACAAAGGGGCAGTGCAGCTAAAATGAGAATGAATGTATTGATCCTGCTGCCGTTATGAGAATGACACGCACAAGCTATTTTTACATGATGGGGAACACATTGCTGGCGAAGGCAATCTGTCGGTGACGTAGGTAAGCTCCTGAAAGAAAGATGGACCCAATGGGTGGAAGAAAGATGCAGGCTTGACTTAAGGGACTAGTTTGCCTTTTGGGGAAATTTGTGTTCTTGTCAAGAGTTAAAGGGGCAAAGATCAATACCACTCTCATGTTTGTACAGTAAACCTGTAGCGAGAGCCAGCAGCTGGTTAGCTTAGCTGAACATAAAGACTGAACACAGCTAGCCTGCTCTGTACAAAGCTACCAAAATCCATACCTGCACCTCTGAAGCTCACCAATTAACACATTATATCTCTTTGTTGTTTCCCTTAAAAACGTGTACAAAATAAAAAGTTGTGGTTGTATGGGGGTTATGTGCTGTACTATTTCTTGGCCGGGCGCAGTAATATCCTCTAGTCTTCGCTAGTTACCTGACAACCTCTACTTTCACAGCCAAGAAATAGTCTGGCAGATAAACTCCACAATGTGTCATTTTTTAGAGGTGTTGGTAGCTAGATTTTGTTATCTTTGGATAGAGCTAGGTTAGCTGTTTCCCCCAGTCTTTGTGCTAAGCTAAGCTACCCGGCTGCTGGTGGTAGCTTTATATTTACAGTACAGACATGAGACTGGTGGTATCTTCTCATCTAATTTACGGCAAGAAGGCAAATAAGCGTATTTCCCAAAAATTTCCAAAATGTGCTCACACTGCTAAACAATGCAAGGCTTGAATTGTTTTTTTTGATAGATCACCATTCAGTATGAGCACATAACAATGAATCAATGTAATTATTTAATAATTTTACAGCAGCAGTATATGAATGATGCTAGATGGGCGATGTCACCCTGTCACAGTGCAACAAAGCTGTCCTCTGCCATCTCCCCTCTCTCCTCGCTGCCCTTTAGTGCCCATGGGAAGTGAGCTGGTCCTATTGAAATGCTGCAGCCTGCAAACAGCAAGAGTTCAGAGCAGGCTTATTCTCACTCACGCCACTCACTGAACTCCTCCACTCTTTTTGCATAAAGTAATTGCTGTCAGGGAGTGTGCACTGCAGAGAGTTGCTTAGGCTCCAAAAGCACAGAGGGTGAGATTAGGGAATAAAAGAGCTAAGTCAGTGCTACTTAGGCACTCCCAGATCCTGCGTCTGTCATTGTGCTGCTATGGATGAGGGCTGACAGTGATGAATATTGGCCAAAAGTTGGTATTCCACATGATGATTTTCCCTAATGAGAATTGATGAATGCGGGAGGGAGGGACTCAGGATTGTGTGATGAGAGGAGGGACCACTCATTAGAAGCCAGTCATGCTAAGTTGAGCCGCTTTAAGGTGGGCAGGACTGCTGGGCTGAGCTATGCCACTCCAGCAGTTCTTCAAAAAACGTCAGCTGATATCATTGATCAATACTGCCTCACACAGAAGAGTGTCAAATGAGATATATCCAAAGGAGGAACAAAATCAATAAGTAAACTCCTCCCTGTGCACAAATAGCATTTAGCAATACTGTCCACATAGCAGAGCATTTATTAGTTGTGTGTCAGCTTCCACATATCTTATCAGAGATCTATAACAATCTCTAAAATCCATATGTATAAAGTTGTTGTAAACACCTGGGTGTGGGACAGTCACAGGCCTCTGCTGTCCCAGCTGCAGCCACATCAGCCTGGGAAGGGGAGCAGGGCCGCTGGTCTAGCAGATGGCAGTGTGGGCTTTGAAAAACCATGGCCCTGAACGAGCCTCAGGCAGCCCCAGAGGCCAGCACTCAGCCAAAGCGCCACATGTGGCAAGCCAGGAAGGACATTAGGTGGATAATAGTTAATAGTGAACCAGGTCATTTACTATCATGTGCGTACTTTATGGAGCACAACCCTTCTGCACACACTAGTGTGTGCAGAAGGGGCCAGGGCTAAGAGGTGTAACTTTTTTAGATAAAAGTTAAATGATAATGCAGGGCCATTTGCATGCCGTCACATTCTTGGATAAACATTGTGCAATAACTTCAGGTCATTTAATAGCTTGTTGTTGGGTTAATGAGAAAGCATATTAGTGGACATGGTCTTTCAGTCATATGACTGGCCACAGAATATGGCCTTGCTCATTTCAACATTTTCCACCCTAGATGTTATTGCACCTCTCCTTTACAGGGCCCAGGGCCATGTGATGTGTCACTCCACTATAGTTAAGTACAGATGAAGAGATAGCCTCTTTAATATCCAGGAGCTCATTTCACAGTGGCTGGCAGGTCACAGCATGATGACAGCTAAACAAGCCAGTCTACAGGATGGAACATAAGCCTCACAGAGCATGTGGCCTGCACTCTCCTGCGTGTACAGAGGATACCAAACACTCAAGATGGATTGTTTTTACATACAGTTAGTGGTGAAGGCATACATGCATTGTCATTTGCTTTGGTAAACATGTCTGAATGAAGATACATCCAATTGCTAAAAATGCAGTTTTTGAGGTGCAACTGGCCTCCACCAGCCACAACATTTTGATTTTCTCTGTGTATAACTTCACTGTTAAAGACAGTCAGAATGTTTCTCCTCCTTAGCCCCAGTGACAGACTTTGTCATTGGCAGATGCAAAGCAGGATAATAGGACACATAATGTAATAGGATTGCCTTGTCTTCATTGTATTTTCTCTCAAAAGTGAATTAGGATATCTCTTTTCGTCACAAAATGAAATAATGTATCCAATAGGTGCATTCGAAACCATTTAACCTCTTTCTGCTGTATTTATAATTGGATTTTAACTGCAGGTTCCTTCAAACATCTAGCCGTCACCATCTCCAATATTGGATTTTTCAAATACTTCTATTCATGAAGCCTTCTCTTTATTCCCTTCCTGTTGAAATGACATGATTTTTAATCAGCCAATGCACAAAATGTCTGACTGCACTGGAGTCATTAAACCTAGCTCTACACAGAGACATGCACACATCCCACTGACTGCATTGCCTATTAGAGAGATGGAAGATTATGGCCTAAATGAAGTCATTAGTTACGCAAACCTAATGATCATCTTATTTGTATGTGTAAATCTGATCCATTTCCCTTGCTCAAGTCAAATATTGCTTCCCTCAAATGATTTTGGAGGAACTGAGTAAAAACAACAGCAGCGTCAACAACAAAAACAACATCAGGAGCCATAATGAAAGGAGTGGAGGCAAAGGCACTCAGGCGATTGCATCCATTACCCCTCTCCTCTATATGTACCCCTTCATAGGGATTACCCCTGGTTCCAGAGAGGTTGATTATTAGGCGTTCGCAAAGGTTTTGTTTGAATCGCCCCAGTTAAACGAGAAATTGCAGGCTGAGGAGAGAGGCTAATAACAGTTATTAACCCCGTGCGGGCGGCAGTGTAAAAGAGCGCCACAATAACGAGGTGCAACACCAAGGTTTGAAGCACAGCGCAGCTAGCACACCCTGAGGAGAAGCTAACTTATTAAAATAATGAATTAGCCGACCAGATTACTGCAGCCTGCGGCAAAGGCAATTATCCCCCTCCAAATCCCTGGACAGGGCTCCCTAGCGCCACCATAAAACAAGTGCTCAGAAAGCAGGAGCCCTCCGCTCCACACAAATGAATAGGCTGTTAATTAGGATCTCTCCCGCTGCGGGTAGCCTTCCCACTGCCATAACAGAAACCACTTCTCTACGACAAGGAGAGGAGGAGGGGAAAAAATAATGGGATGATACTGAATGAGTGTGATTACAAAAAGATAGTGAAATATGTAAAGAGTGAGTAAAGAGTTTCAGTAGCATGAAAAAACGCATGAAATGACAACGCAAGAGCTGTTTTGACTGATAGACAGCAGGAATCGTTGGTGGCCCGAACTGAAAGCGGTGTGTGAGGCCTCTTTGGAAACAGCATTTAATCCCAGCGCTGCGTCTCTGCTAAACGTTTGATGGCTTTATTGTACAAGGTCAGGTCCAGTGAGCCAGTTTGGCCTGAGAATCAGTGCCTTCCTTCGGTAACTAAATCTCTATATTAGATATGTTTTAAACAGAAATTCTCAGACCAAATCTGTGCACTAATTAGCTGTCTTGAAATCCCAAACATTTTCAAAACTTATGAAAATCACCTACAACAGCTAGGATTCCCTTAAAGTAAAAGTTAAAGTGTTCCTCTGACGTAGAGGGGTTATCGGTCCTAGCGTGTAGAAACAGTCGGACAAGGATAGAAGTGAAGTAGGCCAATGGCCACCCTGAAAAAGAGCTCGCTGTACTTCATGACATATATACAGCCCCTAATGGTTATAAATACTAAAGTATCACATGGTTGACATCATGAACCAAATCTGGCCACCTTCTGCTATCACCTTCCAACTGCACATCAGTAGAAATCACAAAGTTTTGAAGGCTGGACTCACCTTGTCCTGCATAGCGATACTTACTCTACACAGAACAGGGAGATAACTGTCAAAGTGGAAACTGTGCCAAAGGGATAACTGCTACACATGTTGTAGTCCAGCTACACATTTAGATGTTCTATTTTGCATTACAGTTACAAAATGTGAAAAAGCCATGTATATACTTGATCAGAAGTCTCTTTTTTCACTATGGGTAAGGATGAACTAGTTACATCTGGTCTACATTTGAATGCTTCAATCGACTTGGGGAGTTTATTTCCAAGCAGCTATACGCAGTGAGATTACTATTGATTCCCTATGGATTTTTATGTTGTTGTTTTTTTGAGGAGTATTACAACCTGTTTCGCAAGAAACAAAATTGATTTGTTATGTAAATATGTTTATGGGTAAATTATTCCACTAATTTTAATTAGAAAGGACTGCTATATTTACATTAGAGTGAACTGGATTTCCACAACATCATACAGTGCTGTATTTACTGTATATAGTCATTTGAAAAAGAAACATTAGTGTTAATAGTTTCTAAAGCATACTCTTTATGGTATGATTTGCTCCCAAGAGGGCGATTATATGGTCACACAGATATGCAGGGCACGAAACAAGACATTATGCCAGTGTACTGTATGAATATGCCTGCAAGGCTTGACATGAATGCAATTTCATGTAATTTGAATGCCTTTCATGAGGCAAGGACTCTTTTGAACTGTCTTAAAAAGCTCATCCACCATGGTAGCTGCCAGTGGCCCTGGGTACAGAGGAGTCATGTCGACAGGCCCAATTAATGATGGGGCGTCTGAGAGGGAATGAATGAGGAGCTTTGAGAGGATTCCTCCACCTTAAATCCCCCTGTGCTGCTGCTCCCAGACTGCCTGTGAAGAACAATCAAACGGCAGCAACCCCCTCCTATTTATCACTTTAAGACATTAGCCAGACATGGGCCTGAATATTAACCAGCTCCTTTTCCAGGAGAGTTCCACACCAAAGGCTGCGTGTGGCAACATACATTTTTAATCACAGGGGAAAACGAGGCCTCTCAATCGCTCTCATCCATTACTGTGTGCTTAACTCTCCGCATTTTTTCTCCGGGTCTCTCAAAACAGGAAACAAGCTGTCATTGTTGTTGCTCTTTCCTTGCAGTTATTGGTTTTATTTTGATATTGTTTAACAACATTTTATCAAAACTGCAACAATCATGATTTTATACTCTAATCTATTCTGCAGTTTCTCAATGGATTCCAGTTAGTCCTTATCTGGTGCAAATTGTTTGTAAAGCAGAATCAAACTCTCTCAGTGACTATCTTGACTATGCTGACAGAGTTCATTTCCCTGGGTTTACTGTATGTCTTCCTGCGCAGGACAACTGGGCTGAGGCAGTGGAGCGTGAGCCAGGCTTCCACAGCTTAATTGGAGTCATGTTCTCCAGAGCCTGGAGCTGCTCCTCTCCCTGCACGGGCCTCTCTGGTGCTGGGCCTGTGGTGGGAGCAGGAAGGATAGGGCACAGGTACCAGGCATGCAGGGAGATGATCTGTTCACCCCACCCTCTCCCTCTGGGTCCCTCCACTGTGACACATGGCACCCTGGTGACAAGGTCACTCCACTGTTGTGGCACCACAGGGGGAGCTGGCCTTATTATCAGGAGAGAGGACATCTTTAAGAAGAATCTAAAGGAGAATCTGATCTCCAATCACATTTATTCACGCAAGACAAGGTTTTGTATATCCAGGAGCTTTCTTTCTAAGTTTGTCAAGGGTAAAAATACTTACAATTATTTATGGGCACAACACAAATTATATTTTCCATTTTGATAAAAAATGTCACAGTGGATCTTTTTTTTTTATTTCTTTTTTTTAAATGTATACTTTATTAGAGATAGTATAATGGGGAGACCCATAAGATACATTACACTAACCTTTCAGTTAATATAACTTATAGTATCAAATCACTTCTGAGAGGTAGTGATCTCTGTCAGAGAGGTATGGATTAAACATTATGGTAATTTTAAAATGCAAGCTAGTGCAACAAGATGACAATGTTGTTGTATTGGCTTGCATTTAAGGTGTCTACTACCTATACAAAAGGTGCTTTTTTTTGCAATGAGACACAAAAGAGCTGCATCAACACATGACTGACACTTTTAACAAAACTGAACAATTTTAAGCTTCACTAAAATAATATTTATTGTAGGGCTCCTGCATTTAAGAACATTATATTGTACAAGTGTTGCTGTTATTGTTCACTCCCTGTATTATTATAATTTATAACTTGGATGGAAAGGGAATGGTAGGCGCTAATGTGACAAAGGTCAAAACCTGAACACATAATCATACAAGCTCTCTACAGTATAAGCACCACAGCTAACGGTGTACCAAGTACGCCCAAGAATGTGTTCAAAGACTTTTATTTTGAAATGCTTTAGTGTTTTATCTTCATTTTGTTAGGAGGACTATAATAAAATGATATTAGTAGTTTGCAACACAGAAATACATTGAAATGTCTAACAAATCAGAAATCCAACCTGCGGTGAAACAACTAATACAGTCAAGGCATGATCATTTTTCTAAAAAATAAGATGTTTATAAGACAAGCAATGCACCAGATTTTTAGTTAAGAAGTTTTCTTAGCAATATTATTTCAGCTTATGGCCCATTTGTTAAGGTAACCATTTATTAATCACTGTTTAGTGAGGAAATCACAAAAATTGGTTAAATGAGGTACACCATGCATGGGTTGGCACTGCACTGCCTGCATTTATCAATCTCAATCACTCTCACAGTGTAAGAAAGTCAACACTAAAGAAAGTCATTTTGTGCCCAATGAAAGTTTTCCTTTAGAAATTTTGCCTTCCATTAAGAATCAAATTAAGCTCTGGATCAGTGCTTTTTTTAAAAAGTCCACCCCCTCAAAATACACACACTTCTAATTTGTGATTTATTATGTTCTTGATGTGTTAGGAGCATTGGTGTGCTGTTGAGTGAGAGGCGGTTTATCCACTCAACAGTGTACCGTGTGTGTGATGTGATGTGATGTGATGTGTGTGTGTGTGTGTGTGTGTGTGTGTGTGTGTGTGTGTGTGTGTGTGTGTGTGTTTGCCAGTGCATATGTGTAACAGAGGGAGGTGAAGCAGAGTATGCAGCCATCTCTCACTGCTGTGGGTCAGCCCTTGCATGTGACAGCAGGTGACCAGTGTCAGACAGGAAAGGTCACAGGCCTGCAGTCTGCACTCTCTCCCAGTTTACACGGATTTAAAAAAAAAACCAGGCAAAATCTGACTCTATAAAACAGATCATCTGCCTCGCCTCTCACGCTGTCATGGTACCGTTCTGAGGTATGGATCATGGTTAAATATTCACTTAGCTGTTTGCCTCTTTGCCTGATGCGTTTTCTCTGTCTCCCACTATTTCACTTTCTTTATGGCACTTTTTTTCTCCAGAACTTAGATAGCACGTAGCCTTTCTTCTTGGCTCGTCTGTCTGCATGGACCCTAATGACAGTGAAGTCTGGAGGCAGTGTTTTTGAACATCTTTCAGACTGGCTACTCTCTGTGGGAGTCCTCTGACTTGAAGGTACGTTATTTGTCTAATGTGTGATGCACATTTGACATTCACCTGTGTGTGTGTGTGTGTGTGTGTGTGTGTGTGTGTGTGTGTGTGTGTGTGCTTGTGTGTACGTCTGTAACTTATTCTTGTGTTCACAGGCCCATTATTTAAATAGATAAAATGCATTCCTTTTTCATCTCTGTATCGCCTAAGGGGTGTTTTTCCTTGAATGCAGTATGCTTTCCCTCATTAGTGGTAAGCATGTTTTAATTTCTTATTATAGACTATCACACAAATACATGCAAATGTTTTTTGTTTAGTTTTTTTGTCATAGCTAGGTAGCCAAATTTTAGTTTTTCTGGTTAAATTGTTTGTTGTCTTGGTTTTTTTATTATTAGGAAGATTAGCTATGAAGTTTTACGTATCGGAAACCTTTGTACTAGCACCTCCATTGTGGGAAAAGGGCATTGATAGGAAGGCAGATATAGCTGATCAATAAGTAGTGCAGTTTTCTCCCCAGGACTTCTTTCATATCTCTCTCTTGTTTGTGTTTTGAAAGGGTCGGGGGTAGAGTCTGGTAAAGTGGTGGCGTGGGCGGGCTTGTGCCCCTTTATCAATCAGGATTTTAATTACACACGTCTAGGGCGACAGCTAGATTAGAAACCAATCGACGCTATCGGCCACAAAATCTAATTACTGTTTATTGACAGATAAGGGCAGGCCCCCTTCACTTTTCCAAATAAGATAAACCTCCCCCCTCGTACACAATGAAGAGCAGCTCATACTGTCCATGAAAGACTCTATGATAAGTAAACCCCACCAGAGAATTCCTCAATGCTTATGGAGGGACGTTACCTCTATGGACTTCTCTGTTATAGATGACACAGGATCAGTGTAAGGGAGCCAAATTACACCTCTCCTTTAAACTGCATCAGCTTTGTAATAGTATAATCCTTTTGCTAATACAGTACATGTGTGCTGAGGATTTTTTATACGCTCAGTGAAGCTCAACTCGGTAACCTTTAACCTCATGTTTAATAAACTCTTGTTACTCCCTGTTTTTGAAAGTTACTCATAAATCAATGGGGTCTTAATGAAGAGTAATGAGTGACCCTTAACCCACAGGTGAACCATCCTGTCTCCTGTAGACACACATCTCCCCTAAGGACAGTACATCCTCGCCCTCCTCGATGTCCTCCTCTCTCTGAGCTAGAAACTGCCCCCAAAACCCCCCGAACTATCACCCTCACCCATATCAGCCGTTTTATAGCCTCCGTCACCCTGCAATGCACTTTGCCTTTAAAGCCGAGAATCTGCCTCAGGTAAATATGGAGTAAATGATTGGATTATTGTTCTTTCATTTGGCTATGTAGTAATGGCTGGATTATAAACATTGCAGAGTATAGATTTCCTGTCAGATTCTATGAATCAGACATCCTTATCTCATTTCCAGACTGCCGCTCTACCCAGCGCTGCCATCTCCCAGCCAGGGAGTCTGGGAGAGCATGGGGAAGCCATAGACAAGGGTGCACACACACAGACATATGCAGACATAAACATAAACAGACAGACAACCAGACACAGTCTCACACACACATATGGGTTAGAGGGAGAGCGAGAGAGAGAGAGAGAGAGAGAGAGAGAAGAGACTGTTGTCACCCAGCACAGAACAGGCACTCCAAAGTCCATTCGAAGATTTCAAAAACCACTTAGGCCCCCTGTCCATATTTGTTAAGCAAGTAAATCTAAGGGCTACAGCGCACTGAATTCAAAGAGAGAGAAGAGACAGCAATGTAGAGAGCATGAGAGAGAGGGGGAAAGATGTCTCCTAAATGAAATTTAGGCGAGGGTGGGATGGAGGGTGGCTGACAGCAGGTGGAGGGAGAGAGGCTGTGGACCCTCTGATTTGGTTTGAATCGCGCAAAGAATAATGTTTGGGGTTGAATTATGCAGCATTTTTGACCGGGGCTGGAGATTGATGCCTGATTCATCTGATGCTTGGATGTCATATCAGTAGTTGGGTCTGATATGTTTCATGTTTTTCTCTCTCTGCCTGCCTCTCTGCCTCTTCACTGAATTTCTTTTCACTGGATTACCAACACTGTAATTGGGTTAGGGAGCTGTGTGGACCAGTAACCGCTGCACAAGCATGCTTTTTGTTGGAATCTATCAAAACTCACCGCAGAACTATGGAAAGTCAACAAAACAACTAACACGCAAAACCAGTATTACAAAAATGTAGGGTACACGTATACCCCCATTTAAGCGGTGACATTGATTCTAAAGCTAAAAGCAACAAACAAACAGTTTAATAAGTCTGAGCTTTCATTCTTTTTAATTTAAAAATGCCATTACAGTGCATTACAGTTTAGCAATCAAAGTACAATAGCAGGCAGGAGAGATTACGAGAGAAATTTGGTTTTATAGGCCACATTGACGTTGGCCATTATCATAAATTATTTGGTGGTGACATTCAAAAAAATGTAAGAAAGCCCCATGAAATTATATTTGATGGGGATAATCAGTTGATTTCAATACTCAAGTATATGAATATGTTTTTGTGGACAATATTGCATTTGCAGAGACAAGTAACTAGTGCAACTCTTCTGTACGTATTGATTCAGATTTGTTAGGAGTAGAACTAACAATGACTGTTATTCGATTCATCTGCCACTTCTTGGTTAATCAACAAATTGTTTAGTCTATAAAATCTCAGAAAATAGTTAAAAATGTCCGTCACAATTTCCTGAAATCCAAAGAGTGGATTTTTAAAGTGCTTGTTTTGCCCGACCAGCAGTCCTAATCCCCAAGATATCCTGTTTAGAATGATATAAAGCAAATAAAGGCAGCAAATCTTTCCATTTGGGAGGCTGGAGCTAGGTTTTGTTTACATTTTTTAATAATGATGAATCAATTTTTAAAGAGCTACCGATTCATTTTCTCCCGCTCAAGTAATCGATTGATCGACTAATCGTTTAAGCTCTACTTTGAACTACTATAAGCAAAAACCTTAAGTGTAGAAACTAAAGATTTTACAACTCCGTAAAATCCCTCAATATCTCAATGACTTTACATATTACAACCATCCTGTATGGATCCTGTATTACAGCCATCCTCATGGCTCTTACTTCTAAGAGAGGATTGTTTATGTTAGCCAATAATAAATAAATAAAAAATCACATGTAAATTCATAAATTTATCGATATTCTCCTTCACAGTCTGGATAATCTTTCTATGGGTTGTTGAGAGCAGCTCACTGGTAGTTAATACACCTAACAGAGGGAACTGAACAGGATTGCTGTTGTCATTCCTTAGTGCTGTGCCATTACATTTATAGATTTTCTCTTTGATGGGATAATTTGGTCTTTATATCTCTCACAAATGAAGTGATCCTCAGTGCTCCTTGCGCAGCTCAATGTGCAGGTCCATTTTCAAATACAGTTAATTGCATTCGAAAAGAATCAATGATACTTTCACGGTGACAATATCATTCTTTTAATGTCACTTAATTTCCTTAGTGAAATGATTACATCAATAGCCTGGAACCCATTTCTATCTTTCAGCATGAATTAATCTATTAAGGACAATAATTACACGTTTGCAATGGATAGGTTTTTGTGCTCAGAAGTAAATGCAGTTGAGTCTCCATTGTGTGCCTGGTTGTTGGCACTGTCCTGACTGTCATTCATTCAGTTTATAAATTACACTATCACCCTGTGAAAATAAATAAAGGTACCTCTACTGTAGCTCTACGGTGGCCCTGTTGTGAGATAGCCCTCCCTCTAGTGGAGATGATAGAGTTGGTTAATGCTGTCAGCTGGCTTCATGCTCTGGTCCACAGCTGAGGCAGTCAGTCAATGATGGAGAATGTACAATGTGTGGAGTAAAACCATTCATGAGACAGGATAAAACAGAAATGATATAGGCAATTAAAAATAAAACAATTACAATCACATTTCTTAAATTAAAAAAATGCTCCAGAAGTTGTAGGGTTACGTGTACTGCTGAGAAAATGTATTTTAAAATAGTTTTTACATGTTGATGCTTCTGATATAGGCCTATGTGGTGTTTTTCCATAACACTCATTGGATTCCAAAATAGGGCCCGAGGACCACCAGGGGTCATGCAGAGGGGTACTGGGACTAATAAATAGCCTAAGTTTAATTTCACTATAATGTACAACACATGCATTGAGTGAGTTTTCTTACTGGTTGGTGTGCCTATAGGAATTCACGAAGCAGTGGAATGTAATAATAACGGTCGAATAATAAATATGATCAAAATATGATCCATTAATATTTTTTCACATAGGCCTACATCATTAAACAAAAAGTCGAAGTTGAAGTCACGAGACAAACAGGCGGAACGGTTTTATTGCCTAGTTCCTTGAATCACATTTGACCCCGCTCACCCGAGTCCTGCTGCCGATGGAGGTGTTTGGTTTAGTCACAGGGCGCGTGCCGGAGGAGGAGTTGATAGTGTGGCTGTAGTGTGACAGTTAAACGGCGCGCTCAGACCCACAGAGCCACAGCACTACTACAACAACCTGGAGACACCACTACTGTTCGCTGTGCTCAGCCGGGGATGTGACATGACTTGTCCGAGTAAGGTACACTATACATTCATCAACCTAAGTTTATCTTCCTGTTACACATTCGAGGCACATTGTTTTGTTTTTTTTTCCCAGATTTGTGTAGTGTTTTATTTTTATTTTTAAACATTGTTATGCTATTTTCAATTTAGCTTCGACGCACCTGTAGCTACTGTAAATTACATCAGTGTGCACACGGTTTAGCTAATTGAAGCATGTACAGTGCGCGCGGACCTGCTACACTGTACCTTTTCCTCTGGGAATGGTGACTGAATTACGTTATCGATTTGACTATTACTGTATGCATGAAAAGGTTAAATATGGCGACTCTACAAGGCCTAGCTGTTTGTTTATCTGCAGGGAAATTGACGTAAAATTGTTAAATGCAAACCACTAATAAAGTATATTTATTTGCTAGTTCTTTTTGTCTCCCAGGCCAAACTTGTTTACATCACCAGACTTTCCGGACATTTTGTATAAAATTGACATGTCAATTAGAAAGTTGATTAAAGTAACATTATCAGACCATATCATGACGCTTCATCTTGCACGTGCAAGTTAAATTTCAGCACTGTGCTAACTGGAAAACATTAGTTGGTGTTATGTTTAAGTTCTGCTGTGTAAAAAAAAAAAAAAAATTAAGGCAGTATCATTTCATGACACTAATCAACCAGACCATACTGCTTAAAGTTACTTTAGTCTGCTAATGTGACCCTCTGTAAAGTAACTTGTCTTCTTTATTGCACCATCCATACATGTAAACAAACATACACATGTGCACATGTGAGCTGTACAGGGTGAATAAATGCAGATTTGTCTGATGCCATAAAAAAAACAGAAATCTCAATCATTAAAACAAAAACATTAACATGTGAGATCAGATAATCAACTGAACCCTGCTCCTGGTTGTCATACTCCACTAACTTTGTCACACTATGTGTGATCGAGTGTTTGCCTAGTGCAGCTCTATTCTCTCTCTCTAGTCTTTATTTGTATCAGATCCCTTCCTGTCAAACTGTCATATGCTGTGATTTTTTTTCCACAACAGCTGATAAGAAGCAAGATAGCAGCAGCAGGGCTTTCATAGCTCACACTGTGTGACAAAAGTCTGTGTGGTGTCAGTCGAAAGCCTTGGGAGGCCAAGGGAAAATATGCAGAAATGTGATTTATCAAGTGAAGGCGTTTATCAATTTGAAAGACAGTACACAGGCAAGATAACAGGATAATATTGCAGTCTGTCATGAGAAAGGACCACCTCTTGTGATAACTAACTCTCTCAACTTAAATCATGCTGGATCAGCTATGGTACTACTAGAATTATGTCGTGATTTGTGCAGTGATTCGACTCAAAATGAAGGATGTTTGGTCAGTTGTCAGTTGTATCCCAAGTGAGATAGATTGGAGAGCGACCCCTTGATTAAATAGCTGAATGATTAGAATTGTGATGTATAAGGAAGTACAATATACAGTCTTGTTTGTGCCTTGTGAGGTGTTTGATTTTTTTTCTTTTTTTTCTAAGTGTCTTATTGAAGTATAAGAGCTGTGTTTGATAGTGATTGTATTCCTCTTTAAGGAATTAAACTGACAGGTGTTTGATTTGGCATCAATCTTAATTGGATTTTCATTTATTTAGTCATTTGTTTTTGTCACAAAAAGAGAGCAGCTGCTGTGTGATCTGTGCCACTGTGGAGGCACTCTTGCTGCACATCAATAGGCCTGTGATGATCAATAGGGATTGCGTGATGTTTTTGCATTGATTATAGAAACGTGAGCCGAAGAATGGAACTGGATTCCTCTCCAAGGGTTATACTGTTCCTGTTCAGCAGAGAAAACCAGAGAGCAGCTGAGCGACTTAACACACCTTAGATTGGTAGATCTCGACTCCTCCTCACTCACTCTTATTTTTACTGAAGTAACTGAAGACCGTTGTCAGCCACCTTGTGAGTTTTTGAGAAGTGGGCAAGCTGCTGTTTCTTTCTGCTTGACTCAGCCAAGTGTCGGCCATTGTCGGACTGCTCATTTCTCCAATAAGATGCCATGGTAAGCTCTGTTCTTATAATGTGGGGATACAGTAACATGGAGACCCTCACTGGCTGTGAAATGGTATCTGCATTCTCGGCATTCTTACTGAGCTTGATCAACAGTGAAACACAGGCGGTTCTAGAGCTGGGGTTAGAGAAGACAGGGCTGGATTTGCTGCTGCTTTAGAAGCTGATGGACTTCCAGAATATGAGTTATGGCTTGAGATCATCTCTTACAGGCGGTGAAAGGTTCACAATGGTACCTCACATGTAACACCGGCAAATGGAGCTAGCGACACAGCTCAATAAATACATTTACTGTCCTTAGTGGTTTGAAAGCTATTGCTTTTTGAAAGTGAAGTGCTGCAAATGCACTTGCTTGCTGGAGCTTCTATAGTGTGGCTTAGGCTGGTGTCATATTTGACTTTATTATGTGTTATTTAACAGTACATGCTACATTTATATATCTTGCACAGAGTAAATTAATGTAAGTTTGTATTTTGTCATAGTCAAGTTCTGAGATGTCCGCTGCTTGGGAAAGTTATCGGTTGTGTGAAGTCATTTTGCTTTGGCTTTCCTTTGGCTTTGTTTGATAGCATTGCAATGCATAGTAATGTAAGCATACAGTACAAACAAGATGTAGAAACTGAGACAAAATGCTTTTATTTGCAAAGCCATCAAATACAAATTACAGAAGGTTAATAAAAATGTTAAGATACTTTACTATTAAATACAATAAATGTCATTACAGAAATAAATAAATCAAGCTTTTTTATATATATTCCACAAATGCTATAGTAGGTGCATGCACTGATACAGACAATTTCCTACTTCTATGTATTATCCACATTTATGTTTTAATGGGAGTTTTGAGCATCCAGAATTTCACAACTATTTTTATTTAATTGAGACGGACACTTTGCGTGTTGACTGTTGTCCGAGTTGCGTTTCTGTTGTTCATGTGATAGGTTGTTTTGTCTGTGTGTGTGTGTGTGTGTGTGTGTGTGTGTGTGTGTGTGTGTGTGTGTGTGTGTGTGTGAGTGAGTATCTGTGCATAGCGGCGTGTGCGAGTGAGCGTTTGGATCCCTCCTCCCTGGTGCTCTGCCGGCCCCTCTGTCGCTTTAAGTCCTGCCCCTCGGAGCCAGCCAACAGCAGCTGTTCCATATTCATCAAGCCCTTGAGTCTTAAAGAGCCCTATCCCGACCATGGAAAGAGTCATTCTCCTCGCTCGCGCTCTCATGCTCTCTCCATCTTAACGCTCATTCCGCTGCTGCCTGCGCTTCTCTCTCTGTCTCACCCCCCTTTACCTTTCTGTCTATCTGTCCCTCCCCCCTTCACTCTCTCTCTCTCTCTCTCTCTCTCTCTCTCTCTGTCTCTCTCTCTCTCTCTTTAACATACACACACTTTCACTTACATACACTCAGACACACTTTCTCTCCCATACATCTATACATAAACACGCACATACACAACACACATGCTCACGCACACACGCAAGTCTAACATACCTGTGCAGGCTGGGGGGAGCGGTGCTGGAGGGGGCTTTCGGCAGCGCTGTGTCTCTGAGGGTGCTGTGCCATCATTTGGGGAAGAAGCGGGTCTCAATTGTTTTCTCTTTCCTCTTCCTCTCATTCCTGGAATGCTAAAACTGGACTGATGGACATTTCAGAACTTTGTCTTCCAGACCCTCTCAGCTATCATAACCAGTAGGTGCACCTTGTTTCTTTCTTTAATTCTTTTCACTTTAACCCCTCCTACTACCTTTTAACCCCTCTGTTGTGATGCAGTTTTATTTCTTCAGTTTCTTCCTCTCATTCTTTTTATCCTCATCTGCTCTTTAAACAGTGCCTGCTCTAGTTTAGTTTCCTGAACCCTGTTAGTCTAGGCACTGAACTTTTTTTCTTGTTTTTAGCTGTGATGTACTTTTCCTGGCTTCTCTCTCCATAAACCCTCTCACACCTACTCACACTCTCAAAAGTGCACTGTCTCTTGTTCATTGTTTTAAGGGCTCTTAAATCATGTAGGGCTTGACATTATAGAGCAACAGGGCAGGTGCAACTGCATATGTGTGTGTATGATTGTCTAGATTTATTCTGCGAGAACATCATGTATGCAAGTTTTTTTTAATAAATTCCATTCAGAGCATGTCTGATTGATTTAGCTTGCCCCTCTGCAAAGTGTGTATTTTTTTCTAAAGAATTTGGGGTACCTGTCCAGTTGGGTTAGGAGATTGTTTGCTGATGGCTTTGTTCCTAGATCGGGCCGCCCAGGGAGAATAATATTTTAAAGAGATGAGATTAACGTGAATCCGTGGAATTGGAGAGGATAAATTACACAGTGTAATATTTGTAGCCAGAGAAAGACGAATGAAAGGACCCTGTAACCTCAGTGAGCTGGCAGGTCTGTCCCAGCCAGCGGCATACGAGGAAGGCTGCTGGGACAGTCTGAGCTTCCTGCACTTACCACAATTTAACTTTATATATCTTTCAATAGCTTACATTTAATACAAAATAAATATTAAGTTGGGGGAAAATATATTTTTTTATTTTGTATTTATTTTCTTTAACATATCCCTGTTAACACTGGGTTCATGTAAATATTTGTTTCCATATATAGATACTTTTATCAATCTTAATTATATTATATAAAATGTTCAATAGATAAATAAAGACATTTCAATTACCTGTTACATTTGCCTGATACTGAATTTAGACAATTGTAATTGTATTCTGTTTCTTGTAAAATTAACAGAACATTCCAGTTAAAATTGTTCATTCTTATCATCTTTTAACTGATTTCATGTACTGCACATGTTTTAATGATACCATAATTGAGGAGTTTTTTTTAAATTTTTTATTCATTAGATCTTAGAGCAGTTTATGCAGTGAAAATACTCAACAGAAAATAATTCAGTGTAAAATTAAACAGCTGAATGTTGTGAGTGTGTATTGCTTTACTTGACCCATTTGTTCACAGATATTCTTTACTGTGGGCTTTGATTGCTGCAAATTTAAAAAGTCATTCTAGAAAACATAATATCTTAGACATATATGCAATAACCTCCTTTGTTTTCCCTCTAAAATGGATTATAAAAGTTCACTTCCCTCACTGATACACCTTAATACAAAATAACATTAACATGCCAGGTATTATATGTTCATGTGTATTTATATTTATCATTGTAGTATTCCCTGTAAGTATTCCCTAAATTGAAAGGCAAAACTACTATAATAAGTATTTAGTTTTTAAGCAGATCTTTACACCACCCCACCATATATGTATGTTTATAATATTAATATATAACTATTCTAAAGTCTGAGAAGACATTGAGATTTTTTATTTTCAAATGATTTTCCTTACAAATGCACTTTCCAACACATTTTGAATAATTGTCATTGCAATGAGGAGAAACATTATTAAACATGAAATCATTTTCAATTATGTTGGAAATCATTTGTTTAAAATGTTTTGAGTTTCAGGTGACTTTATTTGACTTTATGTCTTTATGACTTTACTTTTATGTCTCCTTTCAGGTAATCTGGTAAAATTCAGAAGTGTATTTTTGATTTTACTTTTACTCTCAAATGTTACAGTATAGTCATTCATCAAATGTAAAATAATAGGTTCCTAAATTTGTACACATGTTTAAGTAATGCATTGCAATTTTTTATTTTTGTTAATTTGTTTTTCCCTCCCAAACATTACAGTTACATATTATTAGATATTTAGGGATGGTGTGCACTGAAATGGAATGTGTATATAATAAAAGAAAACCGGATTAATATTTAATATCATTCCACACAAGAACATTCCAACAGTTGAATTTCTGTGTCCCATGTTCATAATATTTGATTAATATGGATACATGTAGCATTTAAAATAATGGTGAAAGGAGCTTTTGGTCTTTCAAAGCTTGTTGTGAACAGGTGTTTGATGTATAAATAACTTTGGAGACTTAATGTAGATGTGTTTAGAAATTGTTTGTGGTCATATGTGGAGGTAATAATATAACTACTAAGCTAAAAAAAAAATCTGTCACAATAACATGATAATAAATGCTGATAGAAAATGATCTTTTCCTGCTTACATGTCTACCTACCAACAGTTAGTTATTTGTGGGCTCTCTTTAGCATTGGTCTGGGTGTGCTGTTAATTTTGCCTCAGCAGTGGCTCTCCTCTGCTAATTGTACAGCGGTATTTGCAGCCCCTCACTGTGGGCTGGATGTGGCCGTGATGCTTGGATGAGAGGATTAGTGAGACGTATGTGCTCCATGTAATTAGCACAGCACTGTTGTGGAATCACTGTGGTATACGCTCTATAGATTGACCCGAGGGCATCGCCACTGCCTGGGAATTAGATGGAAACAGAGTTTTGCCTTCAGAATAGAAAGATATGCTCCTCCTGTCTCTTTGCACACTGGTGATGTTTAGAAATCTGAGCGTATGCACGTTTTCACCAAGTATTCAGATATAACAGGTTTTATTGAAAGTTTAATTTCTATGATATGTATTTTTTTCAAAATTAGGTTCTTACATTGCCACCGGTTTGTAGCCCGTTACACTCCACCTGTTATTTACTTTTGCTTGACTTGTTAGAGTAAATGTCTCTTGGCTCATGCAGTGAGACGCGCCATTTACTATATGAGTCTGACAGGCTTACTGTTGATCTTGTATTATAGTGGCAGTTCGCGCCACTCAGAAATCAGCCAATGCTGAGGATTGTCAGTTTGAGTTTCTCTGTGCTCGCTAGAAAACGCATACGGTCTGAGCGGCAGTGAATTGAGATGTGACTTCTATCTGCTTCTAAATGTTGCATCAACACCCTCGCTTTCCTTAAGCCCTGGCAGAGCCGCTGCTTTAAACTAACTAGGCTTTCCAATTTCCCTTCATGAAATAAGTGCTTTTTAATGTATTTTTTAGAGAAGCAGGAAGAAGTTAACACACAATGATGAATTAGATTTCAATTTATTTGACTTCATTCCCAGCTTGCTGCATTAGAGCCTGCAAACACCCATCTCTAGCAGTCCGTCTGCTTGATTCTTATTAGGTTTCAGAAAACAAGGCGAGGGAATTGCATTAGTGTATCTTAAGTTAAAAGCTCTTTGCTCTTTGACCAAGTGTTTCATTGTTATTGGGTTAATCAGATTTTTGCTGTCTTCATGGAGATGCTATCGCAGGCTAGAGGCAGTGGTGGGTAACCAAAGCAGCCGTGCACAGACACTATCCAGATGGGATCAGCTTACGGTAATTTGGTTTCAGAATACATTACCAGAAGAGGCTCCTGGCCGAGAATGGCCACCCCGCTATGAGCCAGGAGCTGGTGGCCTCTGTAGCTGCAGCGTCCTGCCCCGCTGACCAGCCAACCCACCTGTCCCACTCCCACTCTCCTCATCTCCCAGAGCTTTTAGGGGGTGTCGGGATATGTGCCTTTTTAAAGAAAACCTAATGTTTTAAAATTCAGTTTGTCACCCAATTCTAAATACTTCTTCCTTGTACCAACAGGGCTTTGTTGTCCAATTCATTAGAGAGATTCCTGAGTCCACTGGCCACGCTGGAGCCCTCTCATTTCTGGTATCTAGTATCATTACTTTCACTGTAAATATGTCACTCAGCTCAGGCTGAGCGGGGGGAGGGTGGAGCATGTTGTCCCTCTCCAGGCCAAATGGGGATGCAGAGTATATTGACACTCTTTGGATGTTCACTGTTCTGTAGCTTCAGATGTATTTGGGTTCATACTTGTTAGTGCTTTGACTGACTTTTAAGGAGCTGCCACATCAATGCACTTATTTTTTTCTATCCCACCTTGAGTGCTTTATGGTAATTAATTAGGAAAATAAGAGGAAGAAAAGCATGCAATATCTAGATTTCTTCTGTTCTGAAATATGACCGCTTATATAATACTGTGCATAATGATCTGTGTAAAATGGTCATATTGCAAGTGAACTTTTTCTTTTCACACCAACCAACATTGCACATAACAGAAAGTTTGCAGAAAGTATACAATTGTATTATCGATATAATTGGTACATTTTGGAAATTTCTGTTATAAGATGCTGTCTATTGAGGTGCCATCGGATGTTTGGCCTTTACACCTCTCAGTGATTAGCTACCATGCCTCTTTGCTTATTTCACAACATCCACCCGCACAGAAACCACCCACCGTCACCGCACGCGTCCCTCCTGATTTCTCATCCATGGTAACCTTGGACACCTCCACCGCAGTTTGAGAATCTGTTTAAAAATAACTAGGTCCATTAGTCTAGAAGGATAATGCTAGCCTACGTGGGCTCTCATGCCCTTGTGGCAGCAGAGTGCTATCACTGACACGGTGCGTCAGCACTTCTTCCTGTTGCGCCAACATTGAAGGGCTCCTCTTCATTTAAACACGCATGCATGCGCGCACACACACACAGACACACACACACACACACACACACACCATCTAGAGCACAGAAGTTTAGAAAAATAACCGAGTCAAGAAAAGTCTTAAAGTAACACACTTGAAGAAATACTGAAAACAGTAGCGTGGTATACTACAAGAAAGCATGGAACTGAATGTTTTTTTCTGTGTTTTCCAAGTCTGCCATGTTTCTTACGGTTCAATCCATTGGTAGTGTGATAGATATTTACATTCCCTCTGTACTAAATGTAGTGGAGGGAAAATTCTAAGTCCACTAATTCACACTGGGTAAGGAAATGTGATGTAAGGTTGGTAACTATATGGGTGTTTATCAGTGAAGGCTATTGGTATTGAATGGCCAGTTGTTTGAAGGTTATGTTTCAGAGCAGTAATTGAAATGCAAAATAACATTAGGATCGATGGTTAGCTTTGTTTATTTATGAAATCAATATCAAACCGTCCGTCACAGTAGCAGCTGTGATTCCCACTGACAGCTTCACCAAGTCTCCTCTGCAGCCTTGCACCCATTACTGCTTTTAGACCAAGCACGTTTTTTTTTCTCATCACTCTTTGGTAAACTGTGAATTAATGTTTCAGGCCCATGTTAAAACACACAGTCCGCAGTTTGAAGGAAAACTGTACAGCATGGCATCATCAACTGTTGAAAACTGTTCAATTTAAAAGACTGATGTAGTGTGCACACTTATAGTAGCTATGTTATGGGTGTGTCAGAGAGAGAGAGAGAGAGAGATATCTACTATCACTCATCCCTGATATGCCCAAGGGAAGTAGATGTGACCAATAACCAGCCATTAACATGGCAGTGTGCAAAAAGCCAGCTACTATAGGCCTAGTTTCTCTGTGCTGAACAGGAATTTCTATTGATGTATTTGATTCTCTTGACCCGTGTCAACAAAACCCCTATTCGTTTGAAAGTGACTCAAACATTAAATTATGTTAGAAAACATTGCTGTTAAATCCTGTTTCTAGAAATCAGAACTAGATGGTCTTCAAACTAAACATAATTGATACACATTTGATATAACACTTACTTCTTACTTTCTACCCTCTTTTTTTCTTTTTTGGAAAGATGGCCCATTATTTTATTATTTGTTTAAACTGATGTTGCTTCCATCTCAGTTTAAATCAGATTACCAGACTACAGTAGATTAGAACGATATTTACTACAGGTTAACTTTGTTTGTCTCATGTCTCATAAAACCTCTAGTTTACAACTTCACTCTTGTAATAGAATCATTTCAAATGATACCTGACAGATTTGTTAGTTTAAAAGAGTGTGTTTGTGTGTGTTCCTACTTGCTAGCCTGCCTTCAAATTATACAAGCGCGTGCTTATGTGTGTATTTTCCCCTTGGTGACAAAACACATTCACATTAAAATGCCTCCTTATGAGTGCAATCGAATGGTCACATTGAGTGGCTGGTTGTTGAACCTGCCACTTGGAGAGTCCCTCCCTCCCAGTACATCCGGCGACACCAGACGTGGTAAACGCTAAAATGTATGTTTAGATTGCCCCCTGAAGGAGACACATTAATTCAGGAAATATCCCCAAAGTTTAATTATTCCTGAATGGTGTGGTGGTGGACACTACCGTATAAATCAGTTAGGCCCACCCGTCTTTTTATTACCAGCACTATTTATGGGGAATGTGTGGCAGCTGGTAGAGATGAGCCTGTAAAAAGCTAAAGGCTATTGCTATGACTTTGTCTGCTGCTGTGGCAGACAGTCAAAGCAATAGTGTTTTGAGCAACATAAATTCATTTTGGAACTGTTTGAATTGTGTGCTACAAACATCAGTTTAAATATGAGTTGTATTATTCATGTTATTTAATACTTACCTATATGCCATGATTACACACTGTGAACCAACATTTACAAATCTGATTGCATTTAAATTATCCTGTAAACCTGATAAACCTGCTAATTTTGGCCTGTTCATTTGGCCTTGTATATTTGTATGTATGTGTGCATGTATGTTTATCTGATTGTATTTGTCCTTTCTTCTTATGAAGAGGACAATTTATGATGGAGGCAGGATGGGCTCTTTGTTTAAAGCAGGTAGAGTTCCCCCCCTAAACCAGGGCGGCCTATCAGAAGAAGATTAATGAAGTAATTTCATGCATGGCTCTATGCCTCCGTCCTCCTGTACGCACAGTCACTGTGTCTAAACCTGTGATTTACACTGGACTGTGTTAAATAGCCTTAACCCTTTATAATAATATTTCTTTCGTGACACACACACACACACACACACACACACACACACACACACACACACACACACACACACACACAGACACACAGACACACTGCAAAACACATGCAACACAATCAGGAATATCCTTCACCTCTCTGTTGTCTCTTGGATTAGATCTTTTGCTCAAGTTTCCATCATTCATATTTTATAATCCCCTCTCTTTATTTTACATAAGGAACCCTACTGAGAGTACGTGAGAGGTGTGCTGTGGTTGTTATCTGCTGGCTTTCCACATAATTTATGGCAGTTAAACAAAACCTAGCCTTAAAAGGCTTTTGTAGCATAAAACTGAATTTTTATGACTTATTCCTACAGTATTAGTCTGGACAGGCCAGTTATTTGGAAGCATATTACCAAATTTAAAAGAAATTTTGGTTGTATTGAATCTTTTAATCTTTTCCTCTGATTTGATTCATTATTATACACAGAAATTCAAGGAAAATCCAACTAGTTATGACTGGCTGAGGTAACTCATGATATACTGTCATGGTATGTTGATATGTTGATGATGGCATTATGATGCAGGATATTCTGTGATAAAACAATGTCTTACAAACATTAATTTATGATACATCACAGCCTCTAACTAAAGAGGAAAGCACATTGGTCCACTAAAATGTCAAGACAATTTTTCAAAAGGCAGAAATCCAACATATAGTGTATTTATTAGTTTTATAGCCAAATAAGAGAAAACAATGTGTTCCATTGTTAAGATGTTAAACAGTCATAAAGTGACAAAGAGCTGAATTGCCAGAAAGAGAATAGTTTAGAGGATCCAACTATGTCTCAGTATTGCAAGAGAGTGTATGGTGATATTTGTGTAAGTGTATCAGTAACATATCACACAACACCAGGTTGTGTCTGATGTCATTACCCACACCAACTTCGGAGGAGTCTTTTAATATAAAAACCTTGATAATTAGAAACTGTTTTTAAGGATGTTTTTTGCCAGTAGTGGACTATAATTACTTTTTCTAGTTATCAAGAGCCATTGTAAATTTATGTTGTTAAATTATACCATGGCCATGCCACATAATGGATGTAATGGAAACTAATCTTTTCTAATGAAAAGGCTGAATTAGAAATTTGATCCCAAATGTACTGTGCGGCAGACTAGACTTATCACTGAACTTCTTTTTTACATACAGTATGATGAGCTGTCCAATTCTGCAGGGAGCTTCCCCACTGGGTCTACATAGAAGACTGTTAACTCTTTGCTCTCCACAGTGAAAGTTTAGACACCCGTCAACTCTCTCACATCCCCCCACTCACAGTAGCTCTGCCATTAGCCATTTGCTTCCCTCAACATCCTGAACTCAGCCCAGTGCGGCCCAGACAGTTTACGTCAGACTAACAGCAGCGCCTGTATCACAAGAAGCCCTCTCATTCCTGCCAGCAGCATCTCTAGAACAGGAAGGAGCAAGAGGGGGGATCAATAGATGTGATCTGCTTCTTGGCCAGCGCTATCTTGTGATGCCGCTGGAGCATGGGGCTCATGTTGTCGTAGTGGAGTGAGCTCATAGCTTTATAAAGACTACAGTGACATCGCTGTGAAGCAGCTAAATATAATCCTGTGCTGGAGACTGAAAAACTTAATTGCCCAGGCCACAGAGCAGCATGGTCCCCCCAGTGGTAACCCTGTACGAGCCCCCAGCCTACGGACTATTGATCCGGGGCTCGCTCTCCATTGGTGCCATAAACACAGCTCTCTCTATGTCTTCTCTCTCCTCCCCTCATGTATCACTTACTTTCTCTTTCCCTCTTTTCCTGTTTTTCTGTCTCCTCGACTTCCCTTTTGTTTGCCTCCATAGATCTGCACATCATAAATCTCTGTCAGCTTCTCCTGAGTGTCTGGCATATCCGTTAATAAAGAGGCCCCTCCCCTCAGGTCCACCCCCTCCCCTCCGCTCCCTCCTCTCTCTGCCAGAGCAGGACTAATGAATGAGAAACTCCAAAATTAGGGGCCTCTCCTTCATAGATTAGAATGGGTCCCTATGGAGTGCCCGGCTTGCCTCCAACCAAACCACAGCCGTCGCCCCCGTCTCCTCACCCCCCTCCTTGCCATATTTCCATCTTTCATATTCTGTCTGAAACACAAACACACACTTAGACCTATGAGCACATGCGTAACGGTACAGACGCACATCGCCCCAAGAGTCTTTTTTGCCCCTTATTCCCCTGATGGTCATTAACCTGGAACCAGTTAGACAGAGTGGCATCCTCCATATTTTAAATGTGTTTTGGAATCTCCATTCCCTTCCTTTCTCCCAAGGGCCACCCCAAGCCCTACCTGAGCCCCAGTCCTTTTTCATTTCCATTTCCCCCCTGCAAGAACACGCACCGAGCACCCTTGGTGGCATACACACTACTGCATGTATTTCTGTGACTTTAGTCGGGTTGTGTAGACATTTCAGCGTGGTGTCCGCTCTCCCAAAAATAAATCCCTGGCTGTGTGTTGGAGCGGTAAAAGGTGGCAGTGGCCCCTGGAGGAGAGGTCAGCGTGGCAGCTGCCAGTGGGTTCTTGCTGTGGCGGGAAGGCTGAGCCGGGCTGAGAGGAGGTCTGTCAGGAGCTAATTGAGTTCGTCCTACCAGCGCTGACTCTGGGGCCAGTGGCTTATCAGACCACATCGCCTGGGGCCCTCCAGACAGATCTGCCCCTAACGGGGCATCTGATATCACCATCACCCTGCCTGCAGATGTCAACCCCCACCTCTGCCACCCACCCCTTCCCCTCCACTTACCCAGTCTGATCAGGTAGCAAGGATGTGACACTCCGGGATGAGGTTAGCAAATGTTATAAAATGGTGTTTTTGGCATCTGGTGGCCTTGAGAGTAAAAAAGGACATCAGGAATATACTAACTGTTTGAGTTGTGCCTCTAGCACAGGTTTGCACTGTGTGCTTGTGATTTACACATGAAACGGGGAGAGAGCTGTAGTCAACCAGAGAACAGTGGAGGATGTCAGTATCCTCCTGAAGTGAGCAGAAACCTCTCAGCAGGAATACTTACAAATTGGCTCAATTAGATCCTGAATGTTCTGCGTTTTTACGACAGTGTCATCCAACGTTCAGAGTTTCGCTTGCAGGCGAGGGAAGTGTTGAGACGTGAGAGAATGAGTGCTCCTCGGTTCTTCTCTTGGAAGTTGAGGAACAGAGAGTGTGAGACGAGCTGCCAGATCATTGGCCAGCTAATCCTGGTCACAGCAGCACCAGTGGAATGATATTAGGGATATGAAATGCTGTTAGGAGGGCCAGGTGGAATCAGATTAAAACCAAACTGCGCAGTGTGCGTTTGCAGGCCCATAACCCACTACTCAGCATGAATTTTGATCAGTACAAAGGGAACAAAAGGAGGAGGAACAGAGAGGGAGAGATACTGTATCTTAGACGAGCACTGCTCCTTTGGCCAGCCAGGCAGCATAATTTGAAATGCTCTTACCTTGAGGAAGGAAGTAAGACAGAACTATAGATTTTACAGCATCAAGTCTCAGTTAGTTCAACAGACCCTTTCCTGTCTGCTCTGTCTGTGTAGCACACAATCTAATTAGCACCTGCCCCACATATTGAATTATTTATTACAACTATTGCTGCTGTCAAACTATTTAATGCTCATAATTCATTTTCCCACACAATGGTATTTATAGATTTAAATTGGACCTGTCCCATTAGAGATTACGAATATTTATAGAAATATTTTAGACTATTTGATTAATACGCCAGGTTCAAGTGGTTAGTATTCCCTCAGTACCATTAATCAATATATGCTGGCTTGTTAAAAACATAAGCATAGCAGTGGAATAATGTGTCATAGCAGAATGAGTTAAGGTGATTCTAGCCAGCACATTTATTATAAATGACCACATTGAGCTGGAGGGGAAACAGTTAAGACACTTATGCAATTATGCTAAGTGTCACCCTGAAGATGGCCTTTGAACCGGGGTTAAGCTTACTCTGAATTTGTGAAATAAAAGCCAAATGGAGCCATCTTGTGCTCATGTGTTTTAATATATAGCCTTTAATAAGCCAAGTGCAGGTGCCCTATCGCACAGGTGCACATATCCATCTGAAACAGAGAACATAAAGCAGATGAACACAGAGTCGTGCATTAATTTATGGGTATGCAATCTGCATTCATTATCAAGAGCGGCAAGTTCTATTTTAGAAAGGCATGAAATGGATTTGCTTTTTCAATTTCTGTGTGCAAGGACATTTAAGAGTACAAGTGGATCATTTTTAAAACTGCAAATCTGATGAACCTCCCCCAATGCCACCAGTAGTATTAAATGTATTTTTTGCATTGTTTAAATTAAGAGTAGCTGAGAAAAACTGTACTTTGGACAGCTTGTTCTCTAGCACAATGGTAGTTGTGTATCAGTTTTATGTAGTGAAGGCTTTATATTGCAAGAAGAATTCCAGGAGTGCTCAGGCAAAGGGGTTATTCCACAAGGTCAACGGTTTTAACAGGGGGCATTTTTTATTATTTATTTTAGCAGTTAACCTTTTTGTGAATTTCCAGAAGTGGTAGGCACCTGGAGCGCCGATGAATATACATGACAGCAGGGAGGGAAACCTGGGAATGAGATTTAATTTGACACGCTGACCCCCATCTCCACGGGCCCAGAAAGCCAGGGTGAGAAAATAAGGTTGACCAACTGACCCCTAGGCCTGAACCCCTCCGTCACCCACCCTCACAATTAAATCAGCCTCAGAGAGCAAGAGGAAGTCCGGCCGACCGATAGGGGACATAGTGGAGGCCTCTGGTTTCCTGTTTCCTTTGAAGCACTCTGAGACAGACAGCTATCATCCAATCAGGCAGATAGAGCCAAGTAGGAAACATCCTCCTCTCAGGGTGCTCATGGTAAACTGACATGTCAAATATGTAAACATTACCATTAGTTGGCAATATGCTAATGGCACTGATGTGCTAAGGCACAACTTCAGGCTGCCACTCACTAGGGGACCCTGTGTCTAAATTTGCATAAGCCATGCAAGGCTCAATTTTGTTAATGCAGGCAAGTGCAGGTGACCCTTCACCCCTTCCGTGGCACCTAATGCAAAGGGGTGTGTATGTATGTAAGTGTGTGACCTCGCCTTGACCCTAAGAGGTCACTATGTCTACACGGCATCCCCAATACATTGAGTTATCCATCTCCTCTACCAGTCAACCCCTTCATTTTATTCCATTTGTGGACGGAGAAATGAGTTGAACATGTCCAGGCTAAGTTTTTTTCCCCCCATTGTTTTCCCAGTGCAATTTCAAGTTAAAAGGTTATAGAGCGAGACTGAAATAGATTTATATGGGCAAGGAAGGCTTCAGAGTGCATTTTGTGGCCACAGCCAAAAGGCTGCACTTTAGTCTGCACACGTTACAGCATCATATTGCATGTACTCCAAAATACAGTTATTAGGCAGACAGTGAAAAAGTCAATATCTTGCCATCATGTTTCTTTTTGGTTGACTGCTGACTCAAGGAGACAAGCCAAGGTCCACTCTGCTCTCTAAACTATGGAAATGCCCCAGACTTTGTGTGTGTGTGTGTGTGTGTGTGTGTGTGTGTGTGTGTGTGTGTGTGTGTGTGTGTGTGTGTGTGTGTGTGTGTGTGTGTGTGTGTGTGTGTTAAGTTATTTGAGTGCTCTCTTTCCCTCTTTCTATCCCTGCCTGCCTCTCTATTTCCTTTCTTTCTGTCTGTGTGTTTGTGCATGTGTGCATCTGTGTATGGACATGGGTGTTGTAGTTGTTTGTAGTTGTACATTGAAGTGCTTTTTCAGCTGCCATGGCGAATGGCTAATGAAGAGAATAGTTAGGCCACATATTGGTTACGAGAATAGAACATTGGAAAGACTTAAAAATCTGACACATGCACTAGTAGGGGAATTACTGGAATTGTTGGGTCTTTGTGTGTGTGTGTGTGTGTGTGTGTGTGTGTGTGGTCTAGACCTACTCTATCTGTGAAGTGTCTTGAGATAACTCTTGGTATGATTTGATACTATAAATAAAACTGAATTGAAATTGAATAGTAGATGGTAGATACATTTAAATGTGATTTGGCTAATAGATTATGACTGTTTGACCACATGAAACCTACCTAATGTGTCATCTCCTGTCTTTTCTGCTTCCCGTTCTAGAAATTACACGTTTAAATTCAGAAACACATCTTTTTTTACTGTAAAGCATTAGAAAAAGATTTAAGCATGACATCAATCGTTTGGTATTTATCTACTCTAGAAGAGCATTGGAACTGTGAAGTAGAATATAATCACAAGTATGATTCATTAACTCTAGAAATTTTAACATAATGTCTAGTTAAATGAAAAGAGCATTTGTGTTGTAATTGCCACAGAATCATATTATATATTTTGTAATTAATGTAAATCAAGTATTTAGTTTAGACATTTATTTCACTCCACTGGTTGATGAAATTCATTTCTACTGTCCGAAGACCTCTGCTAATCATTTTCCTCTTTTCCTCCTCCCTTTCCCATCAACCCTCCCCCTCGCCCTCTCACCCCGCCCCTTAGGCTGCTGAATAGAATGGCCGCTGATGACCGGCACCTACCCTCCAGTTGTGGGTCCTACATCAAGACGGAGCCGTCCAGTCCTTCCTCAGTCATCGACACGGTCAGCCACCACAGCCCCAGCGGCAACTCAGACGCCAGTGGTGGCTATGTCAGCACCATGAACAGCCACTCCAACGGTCTGGACTCTCCACCCATGTTCACCCCCAGCGGGCTCGGGGCCGGCACCTGCCGCAAGCGTTATGACGATTGCTCCAGCACCATCATGGAGGACTCGTCCATAAAGTGCGAATACATGTTGAACTCCCTCCCCAAGAGGCTGTGCCTGGTCTGTGGAGATATAGCCTCGGGGTATCACTATGGGGTGGCCTCATGTGAGGCCTGCAAAGCCTTTTTTAAAAGGACAATACAAGGTATTTTTCTCCTGTCATCTCCCCCTAACAAACACTCAGTACAAGTTATTACATCCCATGTCACTGCATCACCAGACAGGAAAACACCCTCCATACAAGACACTTTTGGCCTCACAACAACATTGAAACATACTCAGTCCAGGCTATTCACTATGTAAAAAATAATCACTGGAGTGTGAAAGATGTTTTATCTACCTCCTGAGACCAGCCACCTCCATAAAACATCTTTGTTTTTGATTCCATTAGACTGTACAATACCTACACTACTATAGGATAACATTACAAAATGTGTAAGCTTATTTACTGATTATCAAATAACTGCATTTAAAAAACATTGTACTGGCTTTTAAAAAAACAGGAACCAGAATAATTATTTTACATGGGACAGAAGTGTGGGTATGATTACATCATCTGTCATGGTTGGTGGTGTATGGTGGACATGACATCATCACTCAGTGGTCAGATTTGGTGTAGTGTAGAGGCTGTTTGCCCAGATGTCTTGGGGGGGCTCAGAGAACGTGCTTTATTATTCCTGTCCTGTCCTGTGCGTGTGTGCGCGTGTGCGTGTGTGCCTGGGGACTAGGGTGCGATTGGCTATCTGCAGGGCATGATGTATCACAACTTCTCATTAGACAGACAATGAAAGGCCCCCCACTGTGAAACTGTGCGCTCTGCTCCAGATTAATCAGGAAGATGGAGATATTGTTGAGCCTGGAAAAAAAGGAATCTGCACAACAGGCACAGCTGCCCAGGTCTAAGCTCTGCCGGCTTAGTAGTGCTATAAAAACAGTGGAAAAACTAGATAAAATAAGTAAAATGAGCCAAGGAATTGGATTGTGTTAAAATGAAATGATTAAGAGTGGGAATTTTTTATATTTAAACTAAATGAGTCTTACATTTTTTATCCATTGCTTTCAGTAAATATTCATCAACAAATCATTGCTGATGAAAACAAAATCATTATACAGTATAAAGATCAGGCTGTCTGTCTGCTTGTTAGGTGTTGATTTTGGACATTACAACCCTATCAGCTTTAGACAGTCTATGTACCTTTTGCAGGCAAACAAAAGCATTAGGCCAAATCCTCCTGTTTACCCATGCTGCCATCAGCAATCCTGTCTATTGACAAAAGATGAAATTTTTTTCTTTCAAGTAACACAACTGGGCCTTTGTCCCCTCACTAAAAGTACACTGACGGCAACACAATGGAACAGAAAAAAGGCATCATGGAAGAAAGAGACGTCTTAAGTGAAGCAATGGCCCAAACAATTAAGAGGAAGGTACATGGAAAAAAATTGAAAGAGCCTCTTTTTTCCCCACTCACTTTGCATTGTCGATTTGAAATCCCTCTCTTTCTCTACTTGGAGGGCTGCCTGTAATGGAGCTAATCTGCCGTCGTTTGTCCGAGCCACAGGAGTTTTGTCAATAACAATCAGCGTTTGGAAAGTGTAATTAAGGCCGAGGCTTTTCATTAGGAAGAAGGGAGGAGGCCGTCTCCAGGGACGGGCATGCCAATTAGAAACTCAGGCACGCGTCGCCGGGTAATTTCAGGGAAAGGAGGGGGAAAAAAACCCAGGACTTCTTTAGATTGGAGAGGGACCCTGCTGCTCTTTCAGAGGAGAGGAGGAGAGGCTTAATGGCATAATAATCAGACAGGGGTCCCAGGCAGAGAAGGCAGGAGGACGCAGGGACTTTTTGGGGGAGGTGTAAGCCATCCGAAATGATAAAAGAAACGCATGCAGAATTGCTGGAGGAAAATGGAGGCAGTAAATAGCGGGATGTAGAGCCCTTGAAAGAATGAGAGGGTGCCGTTGATGAGAACTGATTAATTAAAGGAATAACGAGGCAGTCAAGGGTGGAGTGTGAGACGGCCCTCTCTAATGAGAGGAAAACAAAGGAACTGTCTTTTCCAGCCCTTTATCACATTGTTCTATAGCACTTAGGGCAAACAACATGCTAAGTTGATGTTCACCATGTACATGACAATTTCTTTATTCCCTTGTGCTCACCTTGTGTAACTGTGTGTACTATCTCGTAATACAGCAGCTAATTCTTGATAGGAAATTTGTAGTTGTTTTTTAAATAACCTCCACTTCTTCAGCTGATGCCCTTACCTTTTCAACAAAAGTGGATAGAAAATCCATCTTCTGTCACCTACTTATCCAGTGAAAAGCCCCTTGAACTCTTATGTGGAGATAGTTACATTAGTCAAGGCCAGGCACAAATTAATGTCAACCTGGATCTCCATCCATCCCAGAAATACCCCTGTTCTCATTGCTCCCTAATCATCCCGCCATTCCTGCACCTCACGTGCCCCACCAATCAAAAACATAAATCTCTTATTGAACCGTGTTTTCTTCCCATTTTGAACCCAAGTGTAAAATTGCTTGAAAACCAACTGAACTCGGTGGCCCCCTTTTATATGAAGTAATAGACCTTGACAGTAAGCCTGTAAAAGTCAGTTTAGATTTTGATGAGAAATACCTGCCATTTTACTGTAATTTACTTACAAGACCTGACTTTCCCCTCTGTGCCCTGGCATGGGTCCTGAAAAGCCATAAAATAGATTGAGACAGATACTTATCAAGAGAAGAAGGAGGGAAATCTTTTTCTTCTACCTTCACTCTGTAATGTTATTGGTAACCATACCATAACCTCTCTAAAGACAGATAAACCCGAGCATGGCCTTTGGGTTAAAGGGGTTCCTGCCAGTATGCTTCATTTCTGAAAGTGAAACTAGCCATACTATTACTCTACAAGACAGGATTTCCAGACATCATTTCTGAATGACAAGGTTATTGTAAAACATTCAATAGGTGTGCCACTTTTAAGTCAATGTTTTAGTCTACTGTAACTACAAATTCTCAATTAAATCAGTACATGTGTCAATATGTGACACTTTGTTTAACAACTATTCAGGAGACTGTAATGCTACATTAGATGGAAAAGTCATAGAGTCAGTTTAATCCATTCATATATTTCCCTTTACCCACTTATCTTGTTCAGATTCATAAAGTCTGTTAAATCCATTATATTTCAGTTTATTTTACATCCGTGGGTTTAGTTATATTCAGGTAGAAATAGTTTATTCAGGGATGAAAATTTTGGTAACTGAACCAACTAGACTGCTACAAACAACGTCATTCATTCACACAAAGACAACAAAGACACAATAGATTGCAAAGAATGCTACATCTTACAGTATTAATGCCTATTCTGTTCAAAGTAAAAAGTTAAATACATAGACATAAATATCTATTATTGAGCTTTTATTTAACAATTACATTCAAGACCCTAATTAAGCACATAAATTACATGCATATGTTGCATATAGTGTAAATAAAGTGTTTGACATAATGATGACTTAATAAAATTGAAATTACCACTGCGGTTACAAATGTTACTGATAAAGACAAACATTTAACAGCATCAAACATTATAATTCCTTCAATGTGGTATAGTTGTAACAAGTTCCAATCTATGGATCATGGATTGTGCCTTTAATATTAACATGTATTGTATATTTTTCTTTTATCACTCTAAATGTATGTAAGTAAAAACAATAAGCCAAAAGAGGTCGGGGCATATTGTCATGTAGCTCAGCTAAAAGATGTTAGGCATGTTTTGATGTGGGACTTACTGTTTGCATACTGATACTGAACCCTCTCCTAAATATAAACCAAATGTAGAAATTAAAAAAATTAGTTAATCCACCCTTCTCTGCATTGAGCTATGAGAAGCCCCCTCTGACAGAACATCAGACGCACAGAGGACTTGACAGGACAGGTGGACGCAGTAGCACAGCAGTGTGTGAGCGTATGTTTGTTTTTGTTTCTGGAGTGTGTGCTATCAAAGGGCTAACTCTCCTAGTTAGCCACTAGGTGTGGTTCGTGCACGTGTCCCCGTCACCCCTGAGACAGGGAAGGGAGGGGAGGAGGAAAGAAAAATCCCCCCATAAACAAAGAGTCCTCAGGGGACACACAGGGTCAACTGTCCCGGGTTGGCAAACCTGCAACATAGCATGCATATAATAAAGTGATAAGTAAAGATTTTTCAAATTTGCAATCAAAATCCATGTTTCTTTTATGTATTTAGTATTTTATGTACCAACAAATTGCTGATTGGTTAGTGCATAATGGGAACGCAAACCAAAAAGACCTCCAAGAATTGATTCCAGCACAGGGTGGCACTGATTGCCTCCTCCCAGCATATGGGAAATGGATAGGATTATGATGGTCTGGTTCTGCTATGACAACAGAGAAAACAGACAGAGGAAAGACAATCAGAGCTCATCAGCCGCCTTCCCTCACACCTTTATTTACCCCAATCCCAAAGAGATGAGGAGAATTAGCATAATGATTTCTAACCCAGATATAAGGAGGAATTTCTAATTATTTATAACATCTTGGGACCCTCCACTTGATCTGTCCAATAATGTTAACATAATTGCATAAGTTGTCAAAGGATGTTGGAGGGCTAGTGGAGGAACGCCAGTGGAATATTACACAGCTTTCTGTTTCTCTGTACAGAAAAAATTGAGTGAGGGCCAGAGCTGTACGTGGAGCAGCTTCAGGATGTCGGGATGCAATCCTGATGTGTTTATGTGTGTGGATTTCTGTTTGTCAGTTAACACTGCAAAATGTAAAAATGCTTTATCTGTTTAAGGGGTTTCTGTATAGTATGTGTGTGTATATAGTAGTTTCAACATAAAGCATATTTGCTGACATTGTTTACTTGTCTTTTAGTGGATGAGGAAATAATATTGAGGTAATCATAATGATTAAATTGGATTTGTACATTACTCAACTATTTATTTCACTATACTGGCAAATACATAAACCCTAGGTTAAAATAAAAGTTTAGAAAAATCCCAATGTCAAAAGCTTAAAAGCTGAAAGCCCTTTCAAAATGAAGATAATTCAAATGCCTAGGCTGAAGCAACCATTATATTGAAACCCTTTATTGAAAACCCCTGAATACAGTAAAATGTAGGGAATCAGAGAGAAGCGGAGGCATTGCCTCACATATCCTGCCCTTTCTATTGCTAATGCTAGAGTAGAGCAGAACCGGCTCTTTTATTGTGTCGCAATGAAACTCTTTTTCATTGCTCCATCCTGGAATCAGACGCTGCAGATGAATAATGCATAAGGCCTCTTGCCTGTACACTATGTAAATAGTCAACAATGGCAACAGTGGTAACAACAGGTTTGGGTCTGCTGGAGTATTATGTAAAGTGGTCAGGGGCAGCATGCCTGGCTCTCTAGCCTGCTATTGAGGTGGTGGCAGGCCCCTCTGAGCGCAGGAGGGACATGGCCTGCGCCCGGGGCCCGGAGGGGACACGCACAGAATTAATGAGGCCAATTTAGTGTTGGACTTTGGTGGTGTCTACTGATGGGTCCTGAAGGACTATAGTAGCTTTACCTCCACCCCCACCCCCACCCTTTACGTCTTACCCTAGCTTTTCCTCCTGCCGTTGCCCTCAGTGCTGGAAAGTTCTGTACTCACTGGAGAACACCTGAGTCTCCTGCACACTACAGATTCTATAGGAAGTGCCCATGCCTGGTTGGCAAAAGATGGTTTATTATAGACCATCTGAGTACACATGGTGTTATTACCATTAGGTTCTCTTTTGTGCCTGGTGAAATGCTTCCACCTCATATTCTACCCAATATGTGAATATTTCCACAAACATTTAGTTTTAAATTATAATTAATTGTGCCTTAATCCACTCTGGTTTTGTTAGTGATAACCTTGTCTTCTTCTTCTTCTTCTTCTTCTTCTTCTCCTCAGGTAACATAGAATACAGCTGTCCTGCCACAAATGAGTGTGAGATCACAAAACGGAGACGCAAATCATGTCAGGCTTGTCGCTTCATGAAATGCCTCAAAGTGGGGATGCTCAAAGAAGGTAAGAAGAGTAAGAGCATTTTTATTATTCTTACACCCACAGATACATATACTGTACATATTTTGGTTTACAACGTACACATAACAGTTATGCAAATAAAGAAACCTCCATTGATCTGTTAAGGGATAAGGGAGCAGCTAGTGGAACATTACAGCATCACACACCAGTTCTCATGATAGTTGTTATGGTAAGTCCCAGACTGCTTCAGCAATAAGTCCCACAGTATTTTTCATCTACCAGTCCAGAGTGAGAGATGCATACAACAGGCTGGCCTAGACAACAGTTCCCAGCCCCCCTGTCCTCCCCCTACCTACACAGCAGTAAATAATGTGCAGTTGAGCTGGGGACAGAAATATGCTGAATAGGTTGATCCTGCCATCTGAGTAATAGAAATGTAACAGTATTCTGCCTGGAAAGGCTCAAGCAGGGTCCCTGAGCACACACTGGGCACAGTCTCAGCTCTCCCCGGCATATTGATCCACTAAATGTTTTCCGAACATCTCAGCTCTCTTCCTGTGGATGGTTTTTTAAAGTCACGCCAGCAGGGAATTCAGTGACAATTAAACATGCTTCCGATGGATTTTTCTGACTGGGTTTCCCCCCTCCCCATCACCCTGACTGAGCCCCCTGAGACCCCAAGGCTTGGCTGCTCTTCCATGGGAGGCACCTATCCTTCTTCTTTACCCCATTGCATTAGTGGAGGCATTCTCACCTGTCTCTCTTTTTCTCCCTCTGTCTCATTCTCACTTGTTGGTTGCTCCAAAAGGGCCAGACAAATGAATAATGAAAGATATGTGGCTTGGGGGTGAAGTGGCGGTGTTATATTTATTCAAGCCTCCTCTGGGAGCATCTCAGGGACTCTGTAAGGAAACATGTTTTCCTCGAGTGCTGATGAGTGTGGGTCAGGTAGCACTTATGTTGTGCGACGTATGATTGTCCCTCATGTTTATACAGTAAGATAGAGAGCCAGATAGAAGCTCTGATAAATTAAATTCTGTATAAACTTCCACTTGTGTGCAGTATATATATCCCACCATTATTCCTCCCATTATTCATAGGAGAGCGGGATTTATAGATGCATATATACCCGGTTGCCAGCTAAGGCCAGAGTCATAGCCCGTATGGATCTCTACCCAGTAACAGAATCCCTTGGACTGCATGCAGCCAGATAAAGCCTCAGTGCCAGAAAGACAGAGTAATCGCATTACTATCTGATGAAAAATTTATGCCAATATATCATCTTGGAGAATAAGAGACTACAAAAATATGTAGCCATGGCTATAAATGAATGACCAGTGTCAGGTCAGAGTAAAAAGAGTGTAAAACTCAAATATGCAGACTTCGGCTAAGCCCGAGGTTCTAATGCTGCACACTTCTGTGTATTCAGCACATTCCCAGAATAAGAATGACCCTCCTTTTTTACACAGCGGCTGTCATCACCACACGGCAACTATTATCACAGGCTGATTGAAGTCTTGCGCAGATGTTGTCATACTGTAGATCCCTCTAAAATAGCCGTTTTCTGTCATAATCAAAATGTATTACTATTAAAATAACACATTTGTTATGATTAACACAGAGCGGTGTGAAGTGCATTTTTTGTGTAAGCTCTGCCTTGAGGCCCGGCACTTTAAAGTCTCACCAAGACGAAATGGAAAGAGAGACACATGGTCTCTGTCCACTGTAAGCTCTATGAAGCCATCGGCTCAACGCCATGCTCAGGCCCAGAGTGTGGAGATGGCCACCGCTCATGTGACTGAGGTTGCCACTTACTTTCATTACTGCAGAAAGGTCACATTGTGTCTCAATGGAAAATCACCTAATTATAACTTAACAGCTCCAACAAAGTACAGTGCTGTCCCCCAATGAAACAGAAGTTTAAATCCATCACTGTCTCTGAAAGAATAACAATATTAAACGTCTTCCGAGGAAAGTAAGGTTAGATATTTAATTTTTTTCATTTTTTTGATTCTCTCAGTAGTAAAATGCATACAATAGTAGTATCTACTGAGCAAGCACAAAAGCTGCAATCAGAACTTTCATATCTCAAATGGGGGTAAGGAAAATGGTCTTCAAAGATCCACAGTCTGATTACAGGAGACCTGCCTAAACCCTGTGTTGAGTCGCTGTACATTCCCTTTACTGTATAAAGGAGGAAGTGATCAATAAAAGAATCCAATGTCAGGGGCAACAGGTTTTTCCTCTGATCAATGGAAATGGATCAGAGCTTAGAGCAAGAGAGAAGACAAGATACTGTTGAGAGATTACATTGACATCATTTAGTGGCAGTGACTTCCTTTCTCCATCGCTCACTAACACACAGATCCCTCAACATGCATGACCATATACACACACACACACACACACACACACACACACACACACCAGTACAGAAAAATGTCTGTAAAGTTACATATATATATTTTTATCTGCAGCGTCGAGACAAAGACAATAGCTTTTTGTTCCATTGTCATCACTGTGTAACAGCGCTGTTTGTAAAGGTAGGTGTCTTATTGTGAGAGGACAGTGTGACAGTCATGAACATTACCTGAGCAAAGTATGTTTGTGCTGATATACAATACACCTCTCATTGTTCAGCAGACTGGCATTCAAAGGACAACCACATCCCACAATAGCCCCATCATAGCCACGTACGCAACATACAGAACATACACACAAACCACATTACACTCAACATGTATAGTGCCTGAAATACTAGACATAAATGTCCACATGGGCTGCAGGCCGTCTATACCAGTAAGACAAATACAGTCTGTATCCAAGATGCAATAATGGCAATAGTAAAGTAAGTAATAACGAAGCTTTTTCTGAGGCAAAGCTTACTTAAAATGTTTTTACCATACTGTAATTTAGAGCACTCTAAAGTGTAGTTTAAGTAGCACTTTGTCTTTTCAATTAGCAGTACAAGCAGGGACGTCGGCTCACTGGGGATATTGTAGCTAACCTGTAAATGGACTATGTGACGAGGGTGTCAATATGCAGCCCCTGGTGTCAGCAGAAGGGGAGGATGGCAATGCGTGACAATTTTTCCGCTACTCTCGCTCATCGCCACTTGTGATTAAAAATGCTGCAACACACTTACAAGCATGCAAAGCTGGCAACAGGGGCCCTTTGAAATAGTGCTGACGACAGCGGGGCGGCTTCCTTGAAAGGTAAGGTTCACCATGCCTTGCCATGTGGCCTTCTGATTTTCCCAGCTAAAATAGGGTCCGCCTAAGCCCCCCTTGGCATTGCCAACCATCCCAGACATCCTGACGCTTTCCCCAGGGAGAGACAGCCAGAACAGGTGAGGGACTCAAAATAAGGGCCTCTACCACGGCCGTCCACACAAAGTGAGTGAAGACAGGCCCTTTTGTAGGAGTGTACTCGGAAAGGGATTATTATTGTTTTTGGAGAGAAAGAAGAGCCCTAGGTCAGCTGGCCTCAGCCCCCACCCTGAGGTCTGTGCTAATCCGTGCACAAATGCCAGCCGCCTTGGCCAAAAGCCCTCTCCCCCTGCACCCTGCTTTGAAGAGATGATACCCGAGCTCACCCGCTGCTACCCTCACTGCACTGTGTAGTGGGCCATAAATCAGTGAGATGACTTTGGATGAGGTAGTGCTCAAGTCTCTTCACACATTTGTAACACTCTTACTGTTTACTTAGGAGGGAGCACAACAGAGTCAGAAGCTTCGGGATCCGCCAAAGGGATATGAACCTCACAAAGGCCCCTATAAAGTCCCAACCATGGTGCCCGACAGCATAAGTGAATGAATGCGTCTAGCTGCTCTTAATCACTCTCTCTTCCTCTCTGTCTGTATCTGGCCCTGTTGGACAGTAAAATGAGACAGGTTGTGCCAATTTTTTCCTGTCAGCATCTGTTAATTATGGTCAGGACTGTTCTAATTAAAAGAGGCACCCATCTACCTTCATCACTAGCTTTACACTGGCTGACACAGCCACATGACTCAACCAGCAGAGAGGATCATGGAGAGCAGAACTGCCAACTGGCAGAGACCGAGCACATCGCGAGAGCCGGAAGAAACTGTAATAAGTGGTGACATCACATTTGACAACGAAAGGAATTTTCCATCTCTACATTAGGAACGGCACCATCTTAGTTAGATCTGAAACTTTTAAAGCACTTAAACGCGAGCAGCGGAGGGTGTTTGAAGACTATTCTCAAGACGCCTTCACAGAGATAAATCTTCCTTTATATGTTACACATTAAAATAAAATTGTATTGCGTGTATTGTATGTGTGTGTGTGTGTGTGTGTGTGTGTGTGTGTAAAGCACAGGTAGTTGGCATCAGTTGATTCCCTGGTGCTTGCTGGGAAGGATGAGGCTCTGTTGGGAATTGGGGGTAATTAGGTTAGTGGGTTGTCAGCGTCAGGAAATTGAAAGACAATTCTAATCAGATTTGTGTTTCTAGGGAATCAAATAATTTATATAAGTAGAAGAAAACTCCTTTCTACAGTTACATGATAATACAGTTTACTGGACCCCCTCATGCCTTGAGTGTGAGGGAGAGGGAGCTATGGCCACATAAGATAATTGGTGAAAATCAAGAAGATATTTTGCATAAATCCACCGTTGAATTCCTCTTTGTTAAATGAAGGCCACCTTCTATCTTACATCATCTGATTTTCCTTCCCCCCTCCCCCATTCAACGAGCGACCTCAAATCACTGTGTATGGGACACATCCAAACTCATCCCCTCCAAGAGCACTTGCTGATGGGCAAATTGTATTAGGCTCATTTGCAGTGGCCACACAATGCCCAGGTTTGACACCGTCCTCCCTGTTATAAAGTGATGAAATCATCAAGGAAGTGCTCTGGCTGCGGGTGTTGTTCGCTCAAAGGACGTGGCTGACAAATTAACTCCTCCTCCACCGCAAGCATTTCATTGAGCCTTTTCTCATTCACCCTTTAGTATTAAATTTGTTTGGGAGGGGGTTACATTATGCCTACAACATGAATTGAAAGGATTCTCCCTCTTGACAGGATTAAGATATCGGGGATATTTAGGCTGTACGGTAGCAGTGACACGCTGGTCTAAATATAGGGATGCAGGATATAAATGTTTGCATACACTTGCATTAAATAACCAAATACCTGCCTGGTGGTATCAAATAAATAGAACAGCCTAGATGAAATATTTTAAGTATGTTAAAAATTAATAGAATAGAAAAGACATCCAAATGGAAACATTCTTATCAAATAATGAGATAATAAATAACTTATGTTATGATGAGGCCGTCTTGACATTTACAGTATCAGTGTGGAACCTGGCCCCCTAGGTGTGGCTGGGGGTGATAAGGCCTCAATGCTACTCCAGTGAAAGAGGGGTGAAATAAGGGTCTTTTATTGGAAAGCAATACCTAGTTATCTATCTGCAGTATGACAGCGGATGTTTTGTACAGTGTGTGTGGGACTATGTCTTTGCTTGTAGGCTAGTTAAGTTTATTTTTCTGGATACCGAAGACCACACACCTGAGCTCACACACCCATACAAGCAAAGAGGAATGTAGCTGGCAGCTAATTAGTATGCAGTCTGCCTCACCCCAAAAGCTAAATAATTAGAAGGCCAGTCTGTGAGATCATTGACCCTGCGTTAAATATTCATATGTTTAGACCTGCTCTGGGCTCAGCTGTGTCACAGTAGACCAGCCAGGCATGGACCACATATGGGAAGGCAGCCGTGCCTCTGACAAATTCTCACACACACACACACACACACACACACACACACACACACACACACACACACACACACACACACACACAATGGAGTGCAAGCTCACTCGCTCTCAGACACACACACTTATGCCACTATGCAGTCCTTTTACGCTAACGCTTTTACACATGATCTAGAATATGTTAGAGTGTCACCTCTGATCATCATGCTACATTTTTGTTCTAGTGTAATAGATGAAAGATTTAATTGCGGCTTTACTACTGTATCACCCTTTATCTGATATATTTATTAGCTCAACCAAAATTTAATTTCCATGTATTTTGATATACCTCTATTGTGGAAAAAATACACTCTTAATCTCATGTCCCTTTTGTCGTTTCTATCCCAGGGGTTCGTCTGGACCGCGTGCGAGGGGGCAGACAGAAGTACAAGCGGAGGTTGGATACAGAAAACAACCCGTACCTGGGCTTGACGCTCCCCCCTCCCACCAAAAAGCCTCGTGAGTACTGCTTCGTCACTAGCCCATTGTCTCCCTCCTCTGCCGCCCCTTTTCTGCAAGGCCAGCATGCAGGTGAAGCTGAGGCAAAATTCTAGGCCAGCCTCATGTTCTTCCTGTCTTTGCCATGTTTGGGCAGTTGAAAGATCATTGATCCGAAAAATGGGCCAGGTATTGTTCTGGTCAGAGCTGAATTATGATAAGTCTATGAGCAGATGTTAAACATTGACAGAGTGCTCGAGGACACTAGTGTCTCACATTTTCACACATACATCTTTTCCTACCTGCGTGCATTCTGTAGGGATAAGAGCTTTCAGTGCCTTCATACAAATTCAAGCTCCATCCATTAGTTTGCATAATGAGACCGAGAACGAAACTGTGAAAGTGAGCCCACCATTCTACCATGTGTTACAATTTCACCGATGCCCAATGTTTAGCAGCACGGTGCATCTTTGTGCCTCGCTGAGCTTTGCATTGATATGACCTTTGACCTCTGCTTTGCTTTGACATCCCCCCTTCTTCCTCCTCTATCCTCAGTCACAAAGATAGTGTCTCACCTGTTGGTGGCGGAGCCAGAGAAGATCTATGCCATGCCTGACCCCACCATGCCGGAGAGCGACATCAAGGCTCTGACCACGCTGTGCGACCTGGCTGACCGCGAGCTGGTGGTCATCATCGGCTGGGCCAAGCACATTCCAGGTATAAAACAAATGACTTTTGCTTCCTTTTTTCATCTTTTTTTTTTTTACCTTTCTGTTTTGTCCTATTTCCCCCAGTTTTATTTCTCTCTGTCTCCTCTCCACACACACTATGAAAAAACATGTGCACTCACACACGTAGATAATTAATGACAGCAGCTCATACAGCCTCAGGGTGTGTGGAGAATGGGGGTGGTGCAAAATTGACATAGCCGTGCAAGAAACAAATCAATAGAGTGCATCTAAAACCCCTGCATTGAACGGAGAGGGGGACACAGTCCCAGTGCCAACGTATGTTGTAATCACCAGGGAGATTTAGAACAAAGTTAGGGACCTGCCCAACCAAACAAGGCATCATATCACACACACACACACACCCACACCCACGCACACACACACGCACACGCACACACACACACACACACATACACACACACACACACACAGACACACACACACACGAATGCACTCAAGCGCAAGCACACATACATTGAATTATTGATGGACATAATCATGTTTCTTCCTTGCCCCATAGACATTCTGATAGACGAGGTGTTAGGTTATAAGAGGCTGTTGAATTAAGGATACAGCCCCTCACGTCAGCACAGATTTTGCTTCCTTCAAGAGTTTTCCTCTGATTTTGACAGAGAACACATTGTTTAGCAGCTCTTTTTTTTTTTTTGCAACCGAGGCAGATTCTCCTTGATCTTGAGCTTGACCCCCATAACTCTATAACATTACTGTGCTGTAGGCATGAAGGGGTAACAAACTAAATGAATGTGTCCCTCAGCGGCACCTCCATAACCTCTTCTTCTCATCAGCATAACTTGGGCAGGCACAGAGCTGTCAGAATGCAGGAAATGTGCAACATCAGTACAGCACTGACACACACACACACACACACACACACACACACACACACACACACACACACACACTGTCTGCCTCACTCTCGCGCACATACAAGTGTGCATGCTTTTGAATCATACCAGTTAAGATAAATTCCAACCCCAATTCATAGATTAAGAAGGTTCATTTATTTTAAGTAAGGTGAAGTGGACTCCAGCTGACCTCGGGCAGGTGCATTTTGTACTGAAAAGGTATTAGAGAAGGAGGGGTATTAATCAGGTACAGATCTGATAGTAAGGAGATTAGAGATGGATATGCTCCCAGCCCGTGGCCTCAGCCCCGGCCCCTTACGCATCTAAACAGTTTGGATCACTCCCTACAGGCCCTGCATGGTCAGCACACTGAGAGTTTAACAAGGAGCTTAGTCAGGACCGGATCACAACTGACCCGATAACACACTCTCATCGTTGTGACCCAAAAATTACACCAGTGCCGCAGACATGCACAAAAACAACTACATTCCTGTGCTGGCTGCTGAGTAGACTGTGCAAGCATGGAGGCAGCACTCACTAAGACACGCATACGTACAGATAAGAGATGAGTCATATCATGTTTTTATATTTACTGTGGAAGAAATTATTTCACAGGTAATCTGAGGCCACTGATTAGCCTGAAGCCGGTGTAATTAATGTAGCCACCACACACCATTTAATATACAGTCCGTGTTAAGGGCTTTAACTTGTTTCCTGAAGTGCATCATCATGTTAATATGTGTACATTCTATCTCGGATTTTGTGTGTGTCATAGTGTTGAAGCTCTGTTAATCAGATTATACTAACACGTATTGCACAGTGGATAGATTCATAATGTTAATGGGATTTGCTGCACATATTGTTGCAGAGGACTTGTCATTTCAACTGCGTTAATAATGACCCAAAACCTGACGCAGTAAGCATGAGTGGCTGTTCCAACTATGAGCGAGAACCTGGAACTGGACGGATACTTTAAACAATGTGCAGCACCTGCAAGATGGTAGACTTTAAGTCGATTATTCTGATCTGCTTCTGTATAAATACACACAGTCAAACTTGTGCTTTGGTTTTATATTTTATATTTGTTTGTCATCTGTTTTTACGTATATCATAGAATCACACATATACTTTTAGATTAAAAAAAAAATTTGACAGAAGAAAGTCGTCTACTTCAGCTTTTCAGTCTGTCTGTCCTTTTGGTGCTGTCTATATTAGGACAGTAGGTGTCCTCTGGCCATGAAATGGCTGCATAATTGAGTTGTACATGGCTGAACCTGATCAGAAACGGTTCACTGGTTGAGCGAGACTCCATGCACCAACACTCCATGCAACAACGGTACCCCGGGGCAACGTACCATGCTCACTTCTACCACATTTCTCCCTCCATCCGCTCCAGGACAAGAAAGGAACAGGGGAACAAACTGCTGATTGCATTCTGATAGATTTTTGCAGCCTTAGGCAATGGAATTAAAAAGATTAACAGTTCATTATGAAGTAGACCACATTGATTAGGCCATTGACAGATGGGCCAATAACTAAAGTCCAAATGTAACAATTTAAATGTCGTGAAAATTGGCACTTACCTTTTCCCAATTGATTTTTAATTTCCCCTATTCTCAGCTAACATTTGAAAATGTGTTTCAAAATTGGCATAATGTGGAGTAGGGTGGCCCTATTGAGTTTTAATTGGAGGGCGATTGGAGGATATCAAAGCTCTATCATTAGTGTAGATGGTATATTCACAGTCCAATGTCAACTTTGTCATCCTGGCTCTATTGAGCAAACCATGAAAGGTCAGTTTGTACACATGATGTGCTTTTCAGGTTTTACAGATTTTTGTTCTACGATTTCAGAAATCAAGAACAAGATTAATCAATCAGATCAGGTGCACTTGTTATCTTAGTTTAATGAGGCAGATATTGAAGGCTGGTGTCACATATCAAGAGCCTATTCACAAGTTTGCCATTGCCAGACTGCAGCCTTGCCCTCCTTCTGAATCTGCCTTTGATTAATTGATAATCACTGCAGAGCTTTTGGACACTAGTGTCACTACTCCAAATAGCACCATGGAGCAGAGTCTAACACGGCTGTTGCCTGAGGGGGGTAGGGTCATTAGGAGCAGTGTTAGGGGGATGCTGACAGATGGCTTGTTGCTCGTAAGGTGCTAACAACCTTTGACACACATAGCAGTTCACTGTCCACCCCTCTGGCCCCCTTCCATCCCGTAAAGCGGCATTTCACTCCGTCTTAGAGGTTTAGGGAAGTATACTGACAGCTTCAATACCCTAGAACCTGTTTACCACCTTGACATTGCTGCCTTCTTCAGGAGTGGCGGGATACCAGTGTGAGCCCTGTGGCCTCATGCCACCCCACATTGCTTCCCACCCGCGGTGGGAATGTCATGTGTTCATATGTAAAAACTGCCATGCATGCTGCTTATACAAGAGGTACTCGTTTGGTGTTTGCCCGCTCCCCATCATCCCAGGAGTGTTTTCAGCTGGGAATTCTCGGAAGGCTAAAGGTCCAAGCAAACATTGACTCTCTCCTGCTGCTTTGCTCCTATGCAATAAAATATATATCTGCTCTGGCATGTCACCCCTAGAATGTAACATATTCAAACAGCATGTTTACAACCTACATACATTTAGATTTTTTTAATGCTTACATTTTTTTTCGTCATTGTGTGTTATTGCATTTTTCAGTGTTAGATTCAGACGAGATTAATCTAATGAAATTGTCTTGTTGGTGTTGTTCTATTCATTACTGGTGTTTTGGGAATAGTCATCATCTGTGCTTTATTGGATTGCAGCTCATCAGCTCCGCATTTGACAGACAACCGCCTGGTGGGTTAGTTGTTAGCATGGAGGCAGCAATGTTAAAAAGAGATCGCGCCTCTTGTAGGTTGTCGTGTTTGTGTCAGCTCAACCCTCCACCATAATCACCCACCCACCCATCAGCCCCCTCCGGGCTCCTGTTTTCTCTTTGCCATTAAATTGTGAAATCTACTTACTGTGTTGCCAGCCTGATCCCACTCAAGCTGCGTAATCTCCTTGTAATAGTGTGAATACTGCCCGGCAATAAATCAGCACCTCATCAGTGCACTTTATTAAATATAGACACCAACAGACAGCTCTTAGTATATTCAATTTACCCTCTGACGTAGGCTTCAACACAGGAGATAAAGATAGATTGAGCAATCAGGTGGATGCTGAGGCCTGAACCCCGGCATGAGAGCGAGAGGAAGGCGGAAAAGCTGCAGGGAGATTGAGATGGGGGCGTATTGGAGGCAGACAGGCAGTCAGGAGAATGCAGGGCCAGGAAAGGGACATCTGCCAGGCAGGGTGGGGGAGGGCTTTGTTTAGCTACTGTGACACATGAGCAGGTACATCCAGCATCACAATTATGTGATGACAATGATGCACTGATCATATTGTCATCAAGTTGAATCTAAAATCTGAAACTGTAGCATCGGTGTCAAATTTTGTGTCATATTTTATATCAAATGCTTTGTAGGAAATCTTATATGCTGATGTGCCTTAAAGTGATCGTCAGCAGAGCGCCATCCTTCATTAAGCAATGTTGCTTGATGGCAGCGGAGATAAATTATGTGTAATTATGGCAATGATTAAAGCCTGATTTGCCCCGGCCTATGGGGCTTAACAGAGATATGTAACATCAGTATTGGGCAGTGGGACCCTAGGGAGGGCTAAAGACTTTTCTGTTAGGGTCAGGAGGTCATAGGGTGCAGATTAAAACAAGGGGATTACTGTGTTTAACGTTCTTCAACCTCATAACGTTCACAGGCTACTGGTCAAATCAACCATTCCGAAGCTACTTACAATGGGATAATGGGCTGGTTATTACGTTGAAAGAAGGCAGATAGCGGACTCTCCTGAAAGTCAGCGCCAGAGCTGAAAGAAAAATCATCAACCTCTTTTTCACCCAGTCAATTTAGTTTGTATTGACATGATTTTGTCCCATATAAAAACAGCCTGTGTGTCATCAAATCAGTGTCCAGGGAAAGCTTGCAGCAAACTGAGCTGTTTGTGTTGTACATGTGGCTGGACTGCAGGTCAAATTATTTATGTCAAGCACAGCAATTTATTACCAAGCTGCTATTGATTGGGTCCTCCTGACGCTGTCATGTAAATTCAAGAAGAATCATGGTCGGCAGCTGCACGCACACACAGATCCACACAAACAAGCCTGCGCACACACACACACACACACACACACACACACACACACACACACACACACACACACACACACACACACACACACACACACACACAGAGAAGCTGCTCAAAATTGCCCTTCATTCCTGTATTGGTTATACATCTTACACCGTAGTGTGCCACATCAGAGGAATCTATACATATCAGAGGTGCATACATTTCCCCCATGTCCCCTTTTTTTTCAAACTGCCATCTAAAATAAAAAGCTTTGATATAGAATAAGCTTATGGCAGCATGATCATTGTGCTCAGTTTGAGGTTAGAAAAAAAGAAAGACGTGCAGAACCTCTGGGGTCCTGTTAGGGGCAGTTTTACTCCAACTGGAGCCCGGAGAGCTCTTGACTTGGCTGAGGTGAGATTGCCGCTGGGCAGAAGTCTTCAGGGCCTGCTTGTCCTTCTGATAGCTAGCCATGATAGATCAGCTGCTGTCCAGCCAGAATTACTCTCTTTCCTCTTTCTATCTCCCTTTTCCTTTTCTCCTCATGCTCCCCTTTTCACTGCCTGCTGCTGCTCTCTTTCTCTCTTCCTTATCTCCCTCTCTGGTCCATATCTTCTCCTCTCTTTTATCCTCTATTTCTCTCTCTCGCTATTTTTTTTTCTTCCTTTTTACCCTGTGTCTGCTCTGTTGTCTGATTGAGGGTGAGTTACGAGGGGGCTGCAGCTGGAGGGGGCCACCGTGCCTCGTAATTACATCTCTTTTTATTACCTGCGCTAATGGCCCTCGGGGAGAGGGAAACAATAATAAATTAATAGAATATGAACTCCAGCTCAACAGAAATCTACAGCATTTCATTTTGGACCGTCCTGTGCTCTGGCAGATGAAACGGTGCTCTGATTAATCTCTGTGAGGGGTTTGAAGCAGCCGTCTGTGGGTTTGGGCTGCCCCCTCTTGCCCACAGCCGAGTGCATTTGGGGAGATAAAGGGAGAGGTGATGGTTTTGGCTTCTGTTGTTGGTCTTTAGTGATCTTGCTTTCACCCTTTGAGCTATGAATGATAATGTAATGATGCAGTTAGTGGTCAGTTGGGCTGCTCTGTAGTGTTTTTTCTCTGTCACCTATATTTATATTTTTTCTTTTTGTTGATTATACTAAATTTCAGTCATGCCCATGCATGATTAAATATGTCCCCTGTGATCATCATCCCCTGTGATGATTTGAAAGTGAAAATCCCTCTGAGGCATCTGGTTGCTATATGAGCAGGGTGCTTAAGTCAAAGTGAACAAAGAAAAGCACTGCATTGTTATTATCTCTGTATACCTGCCACAACAGACTTCCAGACAGAAATCTGCCGGTGCACTCAGCAGTGGAGTGGAAAAGGCCCTTCAAACGCGCAGACAGGCTTTTCTGATTTGGTCAATATTGTGTCATGTTTGGTCAAACCCCGCCAAGGCAGTGGGCTGGAAATGAAGATGTAAATATTGATATTTCATTAGAGGAAATCACCCACTCCGACGGCACTTAACCGGGCCACCTTCAGAGTGCGGCGGCCGGAGCGCGTGTGACCTGCAGAGTCGGGAAGTCACTTCATTACTCGATTAAATTGAGTGGAAAAAGGCGAGGCAACGACACAAGATCCCATTTGGAGCGATAATTTAGGCCCTGAAGAGAGGGGATGGAGCAGGGGAAAAACACCACCTTCCATTGCACAACACTGAATTAAATTCAAGGACTTTTAGCGTCAAAGGTAATTGTAGGCTGCTGGTCTGCATGTGTGCATATGGTTGAGAGGTGTCTGCTGTATCAGAACAACTCTAAAGCCTCTCCAACAAACCCTGAACAAGGCCTTCACACGAGCTGTCACATTGGAAGCAGCGCTTTAGTTCCGCTTCAGCCCTCCTTGGCATTAAAAGGCTAGAAAAGCCTTGCCTGGGATTGTGATGCCAACCTGATGCGGCAATCAAGACCACGTCCGAGCTTGCATGACAATTTTCCCTCCAGCCAGTCCACAGTCTGTACAACTTAATAGCCACGTATGCAGACAAGGAAATAACATAACATGATTTTAAGATGCAGTCTGGTATGTGTAATGGCACAGGCCTTTACACAATATGGCTTATTGCCTCCACTGATAATGGCCAAGTGTTTTGAGTGCTTTCGGCAGTTTGCTTTGTTGGGTCTAATTTGGGCTCATCAGACCTCTGACCAGTCCAGCCGGGCACCAGCACCTTTCTGTTAGCACTCTATTCTACTGACTATTGATTCCCCTTCAAAATGTGAAGGCCCTCACATTCTGATCACAATCAATTAATTAATGTATCCTCCAGCTCTTCCCCTGCAGTGGTCATCACCACGATAAGGGAAATTGAACACTCAGGTACTACTCTCCCTGGCTCTTCTTTTCTCTCTGCCTGACTCTCTCTCCATCCTGTTTCTTTTTCACGTTCTCTCACGCTTCCTCATCATGTGTCTCTTGTTCTTCTCAACCTGCACATGTGCGCGTGCGTGCGTGCGTGCGTGCGTGCGTGCGTGCGTGTTTTCATGGTGTCCTGGCAAAAGGTGATAAACATCAGGCTCCCCAGTGAGATCATGTATATTTAAGAATAGGTGCGGTGAGCGCCCTGGTCAATACTGTAATCTATCGCCTCTTAATCACGCAGTGGCAGGTAGCGTGGCAACAGCAAACTTGTAAAAGCAATCATATTAATCAGGGGCGGAGCTGAAGAGCCTAATGTGCTGTCAGAATGGGCTGCCTGCAGGCATGCTGTGCAGGAGGAGGGGAGGTGGGAGATGGAGGGGAAAGAGTGTGTGGGGGGGGGGGGGTGTTCATGCAGTTTATTGACAGCTGAAGGGTAGTATGGAGGAAAAAAGGATGAGATGGCTATCTGCTCCTTACTCTCTCTTCCTTTCTCTTTTTGCCTTTACCCGTTTTAATTTGTTTGAGTTTCTCACAGCTCATCTTTTGGGGATCTCACTGTTTGTTTTATTTAATGTTCTATTTTGAGCATATGTAGTGGTGTTGAAGGGGAAATGACAGTGGTTTGACGGCCCGAGACAATTTCTGCTCATCCAGCTGCTGTTGGAGAATGAGGCCCTGGGTTTAAGCAGGTCTTCAGGCTGGGCTTGAACCATGTGACCCCTGTGCTCTGTGCTCTGTGCTCTGTGTGTGTGTGTGTGTGTGTGTGTGTGTGTGTGTGTGTGTGTGTGTGTGTGTGTGTGTGTGTGTGTGTGTGTGTGTGTGTGTGTGTGTGTGTGTGTGTGTGTGTGTGTGTGTGTGTACTTTTATGTGTATGGATTTATGTGCATACGTATAGGTGTCATGATCCGCATGTGTGTCAGTTTTGTTTTCCTGGTTGACACATGTTTGTGTATCTGTGCGTGTTGCTGTGCGTGTACGTATGTCCTCTCATCACCTCCTCCCGCGACACAGTGCATGTCATGTCCTCAACCCTTCCAATGAGAATGTGTCTCAGTGCTAATCCCCCTGCACACCAATAGAGGTGTGACAGGATACACGGGGTAACCATATGGCTTTGTGTATCCCAGACCTTTGCACCGATTTACTGTCCTCACTTACAGTAAAGCCCACTCAAGTGCTCTGACACCGGCTTCAAAGAGGAACTTCCACTGTGCATTTAAAATTAAACACCACTCTCCGACATGTGCCTCGACATGTACTCCAAGCTACCTGGGCTTGACAAGTCATGTTTGGTTTACTGATCAAGTCGAAGTGCCGTCTGTTCTTTTACTTTGAAATACTTTCTTTTACTTTTTAAAACTCTTATGAAAGAAGATGTCTGGTTGAAGAGGCACACCTATGCATGTTTGAACAGAAATGCTTAAACACAAAGACTCCATTTTTATTTCCCCTCTGTCATGCAGTCCTCCTGTCCTCAAACAATTTCCCCCTCTGTCCCCCCAGGCTTTTCCTCTCTCTCTCTGGGAGACCAGATGAGTTTACTGCAGAGCGCCTGGATGGAGATCCTCATCCTCAGCATCGTGTTCCGCTCACTGCCATACGAGGACGAGCTGGTGTACGCTGAGGACTACATCATGGACGAGGAGCACTCGCGGCTGACGGGCCTGCTCGACCTCTACGTCTCCATCCTGCAGCTGGTCCGCAAATACAAGAAGCTCAAAGTGGAGAAGGAGGAGTTTGTCACCCTCAAGGCCATCGCTCTCGCCAACTCAGGTGGGCCGTCTTCAGCACACTGACGCATTATAAATACCATTCAGGTGGCAATTTAATGAAAACTGCAGTATGTCTTAAATGAGCATCAGGAAAAATATTAAATAACCTCAATAAAAAAGTGAAATTATTTATTTAATTTGATTTCATTATCACGAAAAGTATTTTTAACATTATAGTAATTTATAATAACATAACAATTGTGTTAATAATATGAAAGCAGCAGAAATCACTGTTACTCTAATTTAGCAGTCATCTTATTAACCATATATGTAAATAATCTATTTTATATATTTATTATATTTATAATTATAGATACTTTCAGAAGAACAAACCCGTCAATATTACCCCTACTGTTTCATTCCATGATGTAATTTATTTTTGTTTTAAAAACATCTTATTAGTCTAACTCACTTTTTCTAATTAATGTTATAAAAGCATTATTGCATTCAGTGAAATATGACAAAATAATAGTAGATTTCTTGCACAATAAATGCAAACCAAAAATCAGTTTCACTTTACTGAAATAACAAATTCATATGCACACAATATATGAAGAATACACTGAAGTTGTAGTTAATTTTTTTTTTTAAATAAAGACATGAAAATATTTTTTTATATAATTTTTTATAAAGGTTTATTACTCACTCAGAATATTTCGCTTTTTCCTGACTAGTCCTAATGCACACTAGACTACACTAGTGTATAATATCCAGAAACAGTAAGGTATTGTCTGACACAGTTTCAGAAATGACATTTCTTAGTTTTTCAGGAGTTTTTCAGTGTAACCTTTAGTTTGGGGCGTGAGATGGAGAGAAGATAAGGCCAGTGTACGAGAAAGAGGGATCGAGGAGTGAGCTTTTTTTAATTGAACACCTTCCATGTTGTGGTATTTCTCCAGCGCTCCCTCTCCTCACTCTTTCTCCATCTCCATAACAGTAGCTGCAGGGCACAGCAGCCACGGGAGATAAATTTAGCATTTCATTAGGAGCACAGGGGCTGTCAATAAAATGTGTTAAGTCGAATAGAATGAGTATCAGGGAGTGATGGGCCTCGTTTGTTCCAATGCGAAGATAGCACGCCGCTATTGACAGGCTCCTTTTGAGGAGGCAGGACCTGTCCCGCTCTGATCAATGCATGCCTGGGTCACTGGGCCGCTTTCTCTTGTGTTGTCCAGGGCTGAAAAATGAAAATGCTGATGGTGGGCCTTTGCTTTCAGACAACAGAGCTTTGGTAGGGAGGAGGGGTGTGGGAACGAGGAGAGATGGGGGTCGAGGAGAGAAGAGGACGGGGGGGGTCCAGAATGTTAGAACAAGGTCTCTGGGAGATCGCTCTCCCGGGAGCCCCTCTGTCTGACAGCTGTGAAAATTCATAGCAATTGATTTTGTAATTAGCAGTTTATCAATCGGATCGACGTGGGCTCACTGATGGATTGCGAGGAAATTGTTTCTTCAAAGTTGTTTTTTAGTCTACCCCTCCTCCAAAGACTACACGCTGCATGTTTGCTGTCTCCTGCACTCTTTTCCTGCCCATCTCTTGAGATGTCTTTATCTCTGTTTTTATTTTCTCCTCTCTTTTTTTCCTCGCTGCGAAACATTCAATTATAGTAGGTTCAAATAAGGCCGGTTACACACTGCCTGCGTGGCGTGAGCGTGGCGTTTCTGTTGCGTGTCAGCTGCGTGGCGGCTGCGTGGATTTTTCTGTCTTTACACACCAGAAACGTGTGCTGCTAGCCTTGTCTGGACACATGTATGTTTCCCATTGATCAAATGAAATACCATGCTAAACATAACTATAGACTGATTTGATTACAGCAAAGACAACGTCGGCAGTATTGACGGCAAAATAGGCTACAGAATATTTCGTTCTATATTGACAGGTGCAATATTAGAAAATCGATTTTTTTTTTTAAATTACATTTATATCAAAACCTAGAGACTTTCAAACATCAACATGTCATTTATTAATATGTATTCGTGTCTAAACGACATATAAACATCTTTTCCTATTCTATTTTGCCTGGAAACGCTTCCAACACGCTTACGTGACACGAGCCGCGCCTGAGACGCGCGTGTCACGCAGGCAGTGTGTAAGCTCTAACCTGTTAACATGGGAGCCGAAATATAAACGGACACGCCACGCAGCTGACACGCTGCGCGACGCATCCAGTGTGTAACCGGCCTAAGGTTTATTGCTAAAACATGTTTGTGAGCGTGGAAAATAGAAGAAAATATGACTTTTGATTTGTAAAAATGCAGCATGTTGTGAATCCAGCCTCTGTGAAAAGAACAAGAGATAATTATGTCACACCACATCCTCATCTGAGATTTTTTATTTTTTTGCCTTTTGTTCTTCCATCCTCCCCCTCTCACCTCCCTCCCTCCCACATTCACTTAACAAAACGACCTACTTCAGTTTACCACTGTGGATTTAAAAACCGTCAGGGTGAGAAATGTCTCAAGGTCTTGGGAATACAGTTGTTCCAGTCAATGAATTTGGGGCGAAGTCTGAAATCTGTTTTGCCTTTTATTGTCCCATGTGGTAAAATATGCACCGCCAAGGTGAGACGAGTCAGGCAGCCAATGACATGCCGCCACCTGAGTGCCAGACACCGGTTAACCAGTGAGAGATACCACGACCCCGAACTGTCCCTGAGAGGGGCTGGGAGATAGAAACTGAGGCAGAAAAGGGCGAGAATGAGAGGGGAGTGCTGTAACATGATGTACAGAAGGATCTGTAAAAAACAGTGGCAGTATAGGAACGAAGAACACCAGAGAGAAGCCAGACTGAAACTGTAGACTGCTGTAAAACTGGTCAGGAGGTGGGAAAGAGATCTGGGATCACTGTAGCTGAGTGTGTCACAGTCTTTGTTCAGTACAATATAGAAATAAAGTCAAATAACACAGAACATTTACAGGAAAATCGAAACGTTTGTTTTTAAACTGCTATATGAGTTGTTGCGTGTAGCTGTAAAATAACCCCATTTGTGTTTGTTTTCCCTCCACTCTGATGGTCAGAAACTCCTTTGAGAGAGAAGGAAGAAAATTAATTGAAAGGAAGTGTTGTATTCATCTCAGGCTTGTTTATGGCATCCAATTCTCTAATGGAGCCCCTTTTTTCCATTGTTTTTTTTTGTCTGTAAACAATCAGTCCTTTGGAACAGTGAGGTGTTTAATCTGTGTACTCGCTCAGAAAAGATTGGGTGCTATTCATGCCATTGTTACTAGAGGAAAACATTGATTTTCAGTCTCTCTGGTCAAGGGCCGTATGAATAGCCCACCCAGTCCACCAAAGACTAAATAAATGAAATAAAGCAGATGTTGTATTTTTGTTTAGTTTTTTATGATCTATTCTTTATCTTGTCAGGGTGTGAGTTATAATGATAATGTGTTCCCTACCTTACTGCTCCTGGCAGAGCAGTAAAGATCAATCATGAGATTTAATTTAGTTTTAGAAAAATCCATTTCCCATAACTCCTGTTATATTACCAGTCTCAAAGTGCAAACTACTATTTCTTACAAGTTACTATTTTTCCTCTTGTCAAATTTAAAAATCCATCAGTCTTCATGCTCCTTTCTCTGCTCTCTTCCCATCAGACTCCATGCACATAGAGGACATGGAGGCGGTCCAGAAGCTTCAGGACTCTCTCCACGAGGCCCTGCAGGACTACGAGAGCAGCCAGCACCAGGAGGACCCGAGGCGGGCAGGCAAGCTGCTCATGACCCTGCCTCTGCTGCGGCAGACAGCCACCAAGGCAGTGCAGCACTTTTACAGCATCAAGGTGCAGGGAAAGGTGCCCATGCACAAACTCTTCTTGGAGATGCTGGAGGCCAAGGTCTGATTGGAGGGTGGCTTATTGGCCACGGCAACAGCGGAGGGCTGCATTAGCGATACAGAAAGTGACTTGAACCAAGGCTGAGGTTACTGAGGAGAAGGAGACCCCCACTGACTGTGCTAGGCAGGAGAGGGACTGAACTCTCTCACTCCTCCTCCTGGAACCCTGGGACGCTAAATAAAAAAGAACAAATGCAAAACTTGGTTATTAGTATAAATATAAAAATGATGCAGATTAATTTAAAATATATAAGAAATACTATGTACAGTAATAATTTTTTTGGTTTTTGTTAATCGTCAGTGGTCATGCTGTAAATGAAGAAGGACCCCTCTGCCCCTCAGCATCTTCAGAATAAATAGTTGCCTGTTCTTAATAACAAGAGGTTACTTTTTTCAGAGAACTAAAGTTCCTTAAATTTGTTCTGAAGACAGCAGAGGTGTCAACAACCATAAACAGACTCACTTGTCTCACAGTTATGTTTTTCCTGGACTTGACCAGGACATGTATATATTTATTAATGGAAGACTGAGTGTACAGTTTAAAGTCTGGTAAACTTGGTGGCCATTTTCTCTTGTTCTCTTCCTGGAAAAAAAAAATGAACTAAAATTGTTACCTAAATGTGAACTCTTATCGGTTTAAATGTCCTTGGATATACCTCTCCAGAGCAGTAAGCCGTGTGATCTTTGTGGCTCTGTCTCAGACTGGAAGACTTGCTGGTCCTGTGTTTAACCAAACTAGCATAGGCAGGTATAATTAGTCGTCTTATTCTGTAGTAACTCAGCAATAAATGGAGCTGTGGGGAAACCTTCAATCTTTCATGTGCTTTTCAATGCTGCTGTTGCTAGAAGACCATGCCTGTGTATCTCAGTTCCCACATGTGGGACACACCACTGCACACTAGTGTTTCTCCTCTCCTTGTAGTGGTTTGTGTCGGTGCTGTTCATGTAACCCATTGAACCCCAAATTTGGTCATTGTTTAAGCCCATGGAAATTGCCAGTTGGCATGCAAATAGATGACCTGATTCGGGCTAGGTGAAAGATAATCAGCGTGTTTGGTGTGGCAGTGTCAAAGGATTTATGCAGAGTGGCAGAAGTCCAGGAGATTCCTTGTTCAAACAATCAGAGGCCCATATGTCAACCACTCTATTTTGGGCCCCTTTAACCCCATGGCAGAGTCATCCCACACACAGGGAGCAAGGTGCCCAGCATCTGCTCTCACCATTTAAGACACCTCGTCTTTTAATAGCTGTGCCTGCATTTATAGAGCTTCGACCAAACAGAGGTAAATGACAGGTGCAGAGCGGGAGTGGTGGCTCTTAACACTGGGTTCATTTTTAACCTAGCAGGAGGTTGTTGTCTGCCCGGCCTCCCTCCAGGAGTACAGTCGACGCGAGGAACACTTCTTCTTGACCTCATGTTGACACAGTGGCTAGTGCAGAGTAACACCCTTCCCACCGGCCAAGAAGCAGGCAGGCATCTGTGAGGAGACCTCCGGATGCCCAAGCGTGCACATGTGCATCGCTTTGCAAGAAACAAAGTGTTAGCACGCTCCTAAGTGTAAGGGCAACCCAACAGTGTGTCAGTACAAGGTGTGATCTTTGGTGGGAGAGAGAGGCCTCGTGCTCCCTTCTCCCTGTGTTCAGCTACATGTCCGTTACACTGGGTGTGAGTAGTACTGTAGTCCAGTCCAGCAGACTCGTGCCACTCTTCTCCATATGAGAGAGAATGTGTTAGAGGTGAATGCTTATACTACTGAAGGATTTTATGTGATGTGATAAATTGTGGCGCTGTCACAATAATATGATACTGTGATCAAAGGAATCCGTGACATTGCAGTAGGGTAGAGTTGTCGCCATGCTTTGCGATATCAGTGGCTAGCACTGATCCAGCGACCGGCATGCCTTTTATACAGCAGCCTGATTGGCCATGTAAGGGAGGAAGACTACCCACTCCAGCACCCATTCAACCCTAACTTAAACTAGCAGCTGTCCAGTTAGCAAGCTCCACAGTAAAGGGTGACAATATAACTTGAGTTATTTTACTGTTGGGCAATGCAACAGGGACCAATTCTGACTGGAACCATGCTAAAAGCATGCTTTTACTTAGATTTGGAAGAATGTGTATGCTTTAAGTGACATATTCTAAATCCCTCTAATCAGAAACATGTATCCTGTATAGCAGAAGAACTATATTTGATTTGCTCCACTGATAAAATAATTTTGTGCTTGTTTCAATAAAAGTGCAGTATAAATGAAAACTTTTGCAGAAAATCTTTACAACTAGAATTTTGTAGTGGCCCAAGATGATCAGCCATAAGAATCATAATAATGGGAGTCCTCTCATCTCCCTTTTTTCTTTTTACCTTGCAATATGGCACTGTGTTAAGTAAAAGAGAACATGTCTTACATTACAAGCTGCGTCTAAGTGTGTAAATATATCAGCGTCAATACAGTAGGTTGCCGAAATACCATTGAAAATAAAGTATGCAGCGCCCTGCTGACTACTACCTCATTATCATATTGTCAATATTTCTCTGATTCAACACGTTCTGCTCTTTATCATCCTCACATGTCTGTGACATACCTGAGCCATCCATGTTTTTTATCGAAAACTGTTTTTCTCCCTCAGTGCTCCTACCAAAATAGGCTATTTGTAATTGTAGTTACTGATCTTCTCTTCCCACTTATTCTTCATAGATCTGTTTGTAAAGGTAAAGCATGCTTCACGTTGACCACACGACTTGGCCATCAGTGGGTGTGACCCCCATTTTGATTACTAAGCAGGTATGCGTTTTTATGAACATCAATGTGTCAGAATTGGTCCCTTGATGACAAAATGCAGACGGGGGCAGGTAACTGATTTCCTGCTTCTGTGCTATGAGTATTTATGGTGTGACATATATCATTTGGCAATGGTGTACATTGATATCTCTGATCGTTGAATCACCAATATCTGTGTAACTTTTACGTTTTGATTTTCAAAAAGGTAAAGGATCAATGAATTAAATACTACCTGAACTCTGTGATTCTTTTGTGTTTGAACTTAAAATCTGTTGTCAAGCAAAATACTAAGATGAAAAGTTGTATAAATCATATTCAACCAGTACAAGCCAATAATGTTTAAGGTAACAGCTTTTAAAAAAGACGTTAGCGGCTCGGTGAGGTTGCTAACGTCAACATGCTAACACAGTGACAAAGCTAACATGCTGACGTTTGGTAGGTATAGTGTTTACCGTGTTCCCCATCTAAGTTTAGCATGTTAGCATGCTAACAATTGCTAATTAGTACAATAGCTGAGGCTGATGGGAAGCCATTAGTTTATCTGGTATTTGGTCTTAAACTAAAGTATTGGGCAAATTGAAATGTTGACATGATGAAGGTGCTAGAGGGAAAGTTAAGGAATTGTCATGTATTACAGTTCATCCTGAGGGGAACATGAGATGATATGTAGCCTACCAAATTTCCTGGCAATCCATCAAATCACTTTTAGACATAGAGATAGAAAATAGAATCAACCTCATAGTGGCGCTAGAGGACAAGACAGAGGATCACCAAAGTCATTTATATACATCATCTGGGAACCATGAATGGCTGTACAAAATGTAGCCCCAATATATTCAGAAATTATTGAGATTGGTGAGATATTTTACAGTATAAGTGAACATTTTTTAACTGCTGGTGGTGCTACAGTAAAAGTCAGGGATCACCAAAGTCATTTAGATACATCTGGGCACCGTGATTCAGTACAAAATGTCAATCCATCCAATGGTTTTTGAGATATTTCAATCAAAACCAAAGTGATGGGCCGACCATCAGACATTGCGTTTAGCATGGCCAGAAAACACACTCTTTACTGTGTTTACCATCAGTATAGTGTTTCTACTTAGTCATTCACCCAGTAGAGCAACCCTTACTCTCAACTTGCCCTCTGCTCAGTGTGTTTACCCATTCTACTATTGCCAGTCACACACACACACACACACACACACACACACACACACACACACACACACACACACACACACACACACACACACACACACACACACACACACACACACATACATACATACATACACACACTGAGCAGCATTGTGGCCCAATAGTTAGCACTGTGGCCTCACAGCAAGAAGGTTCTTGGTTCGAATTCAGATCGTTCCGGGCCTTTCTGTGTGAAGTTTGTATGTTCTCCCCATGTTTGCGTGGGTTACCCCCGGGTGCTCTGGTTTCCCCCACCATCAAAAAACATGTATTAGGTTCTCCAGTCAGAGCCCTTGATCAAGGCACTGGCTCAGATCTGGAGTTGGTCCCCGGGCGCTGTAAATGGCTGCCCACTGCTCCCTTGAGGGATGGGTTAAATGCAGAGAATTAATTTCGCTACATGTATGTGTATGTGACAATAAAGTACCTTTACCTTTACTAACTGGGAGTTCAGCAATGGGATAGAACAAAGAGCAGATCGGAGCTCTCAGCAGAACACAGATGGGAGGCAGTAAGCGAGGCAAGCCAGTCAGAGATTCACACAGGCCACCCAACCATCCAGCCATCAACCGCAGCCACTGCAGGGCCAGTAGCTGTTGAAAATGGATCCGTCACAGGAAACAGGCAGACAGACACGCTAACGCTGATGTAGGTGGGGGAGTGAGGGGCTGCAGCTCCATTATTTCAGGAAGCTGATATTCCAGGGAGTTAAAGTATTCCCTTCTCTATATAATTATAAGAGTCAATTTCCCTTTTTGAAATAATGTCTTGCTAACCAATTAATTGTAATAATCCTCTTCGTGGAAACAATGGCATCACAAGACAAGATTAAAAAAAAGATCTGGAGCCCCATACAAATATAATGTAGAGCACAGTTGCCAGGTGCTGTATTTTTAAAAGCAATGTGCTCCTCGTTTCTCATGCAAATCATCCGGTTGGACCGGATATCACCATCAATACTTTTCCCACAGATACAGTAGCAAGGCAATCATTTACCTCCATTGACAGGTCAAAACACCTTTCATTAGAGTTACGAGACATCTCATCAAGATGCGGCCCCGCTTGCAGCTGTATGGCTGCTGTGTATTGCTTAAGTGTGTTTCATTATTCCCAAAGCAACGTTGATGATAGTGAGGGAAAGGATTACACGTCAGGGTGAGTGATTGGGTTTGAACAGAGCTGCTGCATACACTTTGTATCAACCCAGAGCTCAAATTACACTTAGGTTGAAAACGGAGCACGCAAATGCCCAGGAGAGCTTGTGGCACAGAAATGAAGAGTGGGCCACCATCTCTCTCACTCTCTCTCTCTCTCTCTCTCTCTCTCTCTCTCTCTCTCTCTCTCTCTCTCTCTCTCTCTCTGTCAGTTTATCTCACACACACACACACACACACACACACACACACACACACACACACACACACACTTTTCATCTCTTTCCTTTGTCAAATTTTCTTTTGACCCCTCCTTCCTCTCACTTTCCCTCCCCACGCTCTCTTCCTTGTTTTTGAGTCACAACCCTCCTTTATGGGCATTCTTATTGTTCCCCTGATTCTGTTATGTGTATTTATTGCTCCATTTGCGAAATTGGAGGCACCGGCTGACAAGCCTATTACTATTCAATAACAGGAGCTGGGCATTTTCACAACCGTGGGCTATCAATGTCCTAGACAGAAACGTTACGTCACATCAATTTCAAACAACAGACGGATTGCTATTTGTTGTTGTGTATTCTATTGGAGGAGAAATTTCACCCATCTCCACAGAGGAAACTGCGAGTGTGAGCAGTCAACAACGCGTCTGATCTTCAGCAAAAGGACAATGTAACTGGTTTAGGAGTGGATCTATTTCCTAATAGATCCTGCTTACTGCTGTCCTGTACCTGTCCCACTAGCGGTATCTGAGCCATGCATACTCACACCTCTGACCCTGCCCAAGACTCCCTTTGGCTGATCAATAGGCTGTCAAAGTGCCTAGCAGGCACACAGGCTGGGGCCATCTGAGATTTCGCCCTCTCATTGTCCATCTTCACTGTTTTAAGTGCATTTATCAGGTTACACGCCTGCTAAGCTCACCACTTAATGCATGGCTGAGCTGTTGTCCTAAAAAACCTAGTGGCCATCAGTGGACCTTTGTCCCAGTTTGTCAAATTACTCTGGTTACATTTTTCATCAGACCAGTATGCAATCACACAGTGAAAGGCAAGACTTTGGTCATAAGTGCAGTTTAAACACTCATTTTCTTATCTAATATCAATCTCCTGCAGGTGTCAGACAAAAATCTATGGCAAAGAAATGAAATGAAATAATCAGGTCCATAAGTTTCTGGGCCAAACTGGTTCTGGTCCTTCAGAAGGAGATGCATGAAAAAACTTAACTGTTGCTGATATAAGAAATTAAGGAAACCCACAAAATCCCCCTGAGAACAAGTCCCAAAGGATACAGAGAGGTGCACCACCAGGGCGCCGCCAGTGCACACAGGATGCCTGTTAGGATGAGAGCACAGTGACCCTCCAGCCAGCGCCGCAGAGAAAATACTGCTTTTAGCTAGTTGTTCCCTAACGCTTGAACATTGCAGGAACACAAGCGCTGTGAGAGAGCAGCGGGCAGGTAATAAACTGCACACACACGAGATAACTGCATGTGAAGGGTTTTCTTCCTTCATTTGAGATTTATTTGCCCAACTGTATCTTTATCTGTGCTGCTCACTGATATGGAGCTGTGGGGGAGCAGAAATATTTCCAACTATCTGCTGAATGTATCTCCCTCCACCCAAGGAAAACACTGTTGTGGGATGTGGGGGGGCTCTTCTTCCCTACTGTTTTATTGCCTCTGCCATGTATTCACGCGTTCTTATGGGCTTTTCCAATTTAACCACTGGTTTGGAAATAATGAAGGGAGATAAGGAACATTGATAAGCATGGATACGTCCATCAAATAGAGAAAAACTCACACAGGGTTTTGTATGTGCTCACTTCACAGGCGTTTAACACAATTACCCTGTTAATACTGAGGGTCGGGCCTGCATTTTGAATTATATGAAGACATTTGCTTCATCTGAGTGTACAGGTGTGATTGTTCAAATTTTCTGGTCATGTTTGGGAATATTAAAACTGAAAACAAATATTAGAATTGTTTATATTCATAGGTTCATTTTCCTTTTTTTCTACCAAATATACATATTGGTTTTAGTTTTCTTATTAATCCTACATTTATTATGTGGCAAAATACCCCAACCAGGACTTCAGTGAGTGAGCTGTGATTTAGGCAAAAAGACACATTTTGTCACGTCATGTGCCAATCTGTGCTATCTTGTTGGTACCATGGATCCCAGGATTTCCTGGGAGTCCAAGGGAGCAGCAAGGAAATGGTCAGGCTCAACTCCTGAGGGAAGCCACGGATGGGCCTGACCTTTTCGGCATGTCAAGCAAAGGTTAGAAATCTCCACTGGCCTTAAAGCAAATGCACTTGTTTGCCATAATGGAGGAGGCCCCTGCCTTTTTCAGCCAGAGACCAGGTCTGGTCCCGAGAGAGTTCCCTCTGATGGAATTCTCTCTGCACACACACACACACACACACACACACACACACACACACACACACACACACACACACACACACACACACACACACACACACACACACACACACACACGCATACTGTCTTTATCGCTGCCCGCTTGGCTGTATAATTAAGTTCAAGTAGGTGTCAGGCTTTCTTGTATCAAACCAACCAAACTCCAACATGTTTATAACAATAAATTACATGAAGAATTCCAGGTCATAAAATGCACTGCATCATCTTCTTTATTGTGATCCTTGTTTCTATTTTCATGCTGTTTGCATTTCAGAAAGAAAAAAAAGTTCAGTCAACAGCATGACAAGACCGCACATGACGTGAGAAATAGATCCGTGATCAACCACCTAAGACCCCAGCAAGGAAATCACCCATCCCTTATCCTCTTATGAGATAGACTGTAGAAATCTCATAAATATTGGCAAGACACTCTGTCTGGGGCCTATAGACATATTGTACATCGTATAACACATATGACCGCTCGTAATTCACACATTTATATTCATAAACGTGATTTTGTATTTAAAATATTACTCATAAAGCATGATATATGGAAATTGACAGATCATATGTGATTCCTGAATTAAATATCATATAGATCACATGTTTTATGTCCTTCTCTCATCTCTCCTCGCCTGAGAAAGGAGCCTTGACCATGCAGGTAATTTACAGTGTTATGGGATGAGTGCAAAACATGCTGTAAATAAATAAGAGTCGACCCATTTAATTTTAGGACAAGGAGGGGTGTTATACCCCACCCCGCTACCCCTTTGAAACGGTGATGTCCCATCGCTGGGTGCATCTGTATATCACCCTGAGAAGGAGAAAGAGGGGAAAGCAAATGGGGCAGCAAGCGACACTATGCAGTCCATTTGCTAATTTCAATATGGTGTCCGTCTGTGTGGGTATGGCCTTGGGCACAGTAGCAACCCCCCTCTTAGTTCACCACCGCTCCCCCCCTTGTCTCTCCCCTATGTGTCCTTTTGACCTTGCATTCAATCACAAACACATATACACACGTATTGACTCCATAAGAAACTATACACAAATCACATCTGCTTTCCAGCCCTTGATATGCCTCTGTTTTTAGTCCACACACAGAGAACTCTTAGATAAATGTTATCTCACACCATCATACAAATGTATTCATTTCAGTGTCCAGTCATCTTCCTTTGTAGTGTCACTTGTGCAAAATGCAGCCACCCAAAGTGCCTCTCACATTGTCAGTCCACACCAGACTGTCAGATTGTCTGTCGATGCCTGACAAGCATCAATACCTTCAGTGTACAGCTGCAGACCTCTTCCTATTGTCTTTGTGCAGTAAAACCTCATATATCGGCAGGCATTTTAGGACACTTTTCAGTGGAATTAACACTGTCAATAAGCTCACAGGATGGATTATTTTAGAAATCCCAATAACGACACCCAAGGTGTGTGTGTGTGTGTGTGTGTGTGTGTGTGTGTGTGTGTGTGTGTGTGTGTGTGTGTGTGTGTGTGTGTGTGTGTGTGTGTGTGTGTGTGTGTGTGTGTGTGTGTGTGTGTGTGTGTGTGTGTGTGTGTGTGTGTGTGTGTGTGTGTGTATGTGTGTGTTCCATTGCTTGTCTCTTGGCCCCAACAGCACTGAGATACACTGCATATGACCGCGTTTGAATTGCTGTGATTTGCTCAATAACTCTCTACAGTGACATGGCTATATGATCATTGCTGTACAGCATAATATCAAATGAGCAAATTAAGTGCGCCCGCCCACCTTCAGCTAAAGTGTTTATGCAGACCCTTATCACAAACTTTGAAGAACTATAAAAAAAAAAATATTATTACTTTATTTCCTCCCCATGCTGCACTCTTTGATCATATAACGCTGTCATTGTTTTGTCCTCACTGCCCAGCAGGTCTGACTGGCTGCTGTTTAAAGGTTTACTGGCCCATGAATCGTGATTAAAACATCTCCTGTGAAAATGTTTTACGGATGCCTATCCCCAACCCTCTAAAACATGTGTCTGTATGTCTCCTCTCACCCTCCCTACTCATTTCATCTCTGTGTTTGTGTGTGTGTGTGTGTGTGTGTGTGTGTGTGTGTGTGCGTGTGCGTGTGCGTGCGCGTGCGTGCGTGCGTGCGTGCGTGTGTGCGTGTGTGTGTGTGTGTGTGTGTGAGAGAGATAGGGATAGGTGTTAGAGCAGAAGCAGAGGGAATATTACACAATCCTCTGTGCATTATTGTAATTAGATTTCCCAGGATAGCTCAATTAAGTCATACTGCTCCGGGGACCCGTGGTTTGTGGTTTGACACTCACTCACAAGGGGTCCAGTGTGTTAAGTAAGGCAGAGAAACACAACTATTAAAATGGTCACTATATATTTTGAAGACAAAGTTAGATATATTTCAACATTTCTTCCTCAACAAGGCAGCATGTTTGTTTTCCAGCAGCCTTGTTTTCTGCTTACACAGAGGACAGGTAAAGGTAAAGCCCTTACTGCAGCTCAGCTCTGTTGCTATAGAAGAATGAAGGACAGCTCACAGTTACCCGAGGACAGCCTTGTAATGTAATGTAATGTAATGTATATTCTAATGAGAAGAGCTCCATCTATGGACCACCTGTTGAACTGCATTCATGATAAAAAGCTTTAAATCCAGCTGAGAACAAGATTTCCAGTATGTTAAAGATAATGCTTGTGGGTGGTAAATAATACCTATTTTTAGTAGCAACAGGATAAATCTGATGGACACTCAGTATTACTGTAGAGGTCAGCTTTAAAGGACTGTCCTGGCTTCCTGTGATTATTTATTTGTATGAATGGCAACAAAATGTGAATATGTTTGGAGGAATTGCATGTCATGTGTGGTGACAAAGGGAGATTCAGCACTTTTGATGATATGTGGTCACATTACTGGTCTCAAGGCTGGCACCGAGTTTGAATGCTCCAGTAACATTTCCTTTTATTTATATCCGCAGACCTTGGCTGAAATAAATGAGTTGAGACAAGTGTGAGGGGCCGATGTTACGAACAATTTCTTCCTGACGTCGGGAAACGAGTATGCGCAAGACATTCAACTCTTTCACTGCCAGTGGCTGACAGGCCGTCCCGGCACGGCAGCAGGAGGCCTCTTAAAAAGATTCAATGTCGGCATCAACGTGAAAGTCGTTGTGTCATTATCTTAAATCTTAACTATCCAGCAGAATGAAAGTGTGAGAGACAACCATATCTGTCAGGGGTCGGCAGGGAATGTTTTATTCTCTGTGTACAGTGAGTGCCCCTCTCATACGCTGAGATTGGAAGTCCCAACCGAGGAAGTCACTCTACAAGGGTCATTCTGCAGCCTGCCTTCAATTTACTGCCACTTTTAATATTCTGTCATAGTTAAACATTTTATTGCCTTCTTTTATGACCATATCCTTATGTCCCGTGCTTATGAACTTTTCTATGCAAATCACTCACTTGAATCAAAAATGGAGTCCTGTTCTCTTTGTTTTCAGGCAGCTGAGACGTCAAGAAAATCAGCTGCCTGCTTCTGCATTTCTTGTCATCAAACACTTGCTGCATTGTTGCTACTGCAAAGTGTGTGTGTGTGTGTGTGTGTGTGTGTGTGTGTGTGTGTGTATGTGTGTGTGGTCCGGTGGATGGAAGGGCGCAGCTGTCCAGAAAAAACAAGTCTCAGATATTTGGAATTCAAAATGACGTCAACTTACCACTGTGAGAATTCACCAAAAATATTCAGAACAGACAAAGTTTCTTAATGTATGTTAGAAAAGTGGGTGAGTCTGCTGTGAGAACAAACAGTAAATCCGGAGCTGAATGTAATGATTTTGTCTCGTTTCTTTCTTCTTTTTTGTAGTGCTGCACATAGACTCACAGGGGACTAGTTTCTCTGAGCTTAACATTACTTGCTTCACCCCTCGCTGTATTTTCACACACTTTCTCCTCCCTGACGACTGCCCCGTTCTTGTTTTCTCTTCCTCTGAGGCTTGACAGGCCAGCGGGCGTTGACAGAAAGAAAGACAGGAGCGGTGGATGAGCTGGAGATTTACGACTGTATGGACCTGCCACTTTGAGGATGAAGTTTATGAATACATTTAGATTTTGTCCTCTGACGCTGCTGTCCTGTGCGCTATAGGTTACAGAGCTCTATGCAAAGACAGAGAGAGAGCCATGCCTTTTAATCTGCTGCAGTATGGATCATCCAGCCAGCCACGTGGGGGAGGAGAGGCTGCTGGGAGACTGACCAGTGGCCAGCAGGACTGGACTATTGTCCTGGTGCCATGGTGACTGGGACCAATCAATATTACATTAGTATGACTGCAATATATACAACTGGCTAGGTGACTGTGTCTCTGACACACACAGACACATGTGATTTTAATGATAGTTATTTGATTGGGAAAGGTGCATCGAAGAGAGGGCAGACCTGACCGGGGTGATGTGTGGATGTGCAGGGGGGCTCTAAGTGCTCATGAATGGCCCTAACGAGGGTAGAAAATGGAGACATAAAGAGGGAATGGGTACACTTTTCACTTTAGTCTGACATACCGTTGCTGCCCCCCTGAGCCCTTGAGGGGGCATTTGGAGAGGGTGCGACCATGCTTCAAATCCTCCTCCTCCTCCTCCTCTTCGGACTAATTGTTCAGGATATTGACCTTGGGAAGGAGGAAAGAACGATGGAGGTTGGGTGAGGGGTTGAGGTGGCTCACAGTTCATGCTGGTTGTTTGACCTACAGTACTTCCTCAAAGCGACACAACACACACACACACACACACACACACACACACACACACACACACACACACACACACACACACACACACACACACACACACACACACACACACACACACACATACACACACACACATTACCATACCTTATGCTGGATGTTGTGGCCATTTTGGAAGTAAGAAGGATCGAAAGGAGAGTGGTGCAAATCAAAAGGCATCAATGAACATGGCATCATAACTGCTGGAATCAATCACTCCAATTTCAGGCCTAGTTTTCACCCCATGTCATTGATTTGGAGCACACGCAGCAGTATTGGATCCATGTGGGAGAAAGCGGGGGTCTCACACACACATGCACACACACACACACACACACACACACACACACACACACACACACACACACACACACACACACACACACACACACACACACAAACACCCCCATCCCCTCCTTGCCCTGACCCTGATCTGTGTTAGACAAGTTCACCATCCTGTTCTTCCTCAAGTCCCAGTCAATTGGTGTCAATATGCTGGACGACAGGGGCTAGAAGGGGAGTCGATGAGGGGCTGATAAGCAGCGAGAGGCTGCTTTGTTTTAGTAATGACGGCTTAAACGAACGCCCACCGGCCCTTCCGTTAACCCACAGCATTCACCTCAAACAACAAGCTTTCATCAATAAAGCGACAGGCACAAACTATGGACCCTCGCTAAGCTGCATCCACACATGTCCCACAGCTCTGAGTTTCAGGAAAATTACTTCAAATGTTTATGATGCTTGGTTTTGAATGCATGGAATTTGATTCATGCACTTTGAGTTTTTGCTCTGGCTGTTGTCAACAACTTCATAAGATTCTTACAGAAAAATCTGCATGGATTTGTTTCTCAACACACTTCTTGGAGCAGTAAAACGTCCTTTTTTATTTTTCAAGCTGATTAATTGCTAGCTTAATGACATTTTATAATGTTACATTAACACTTTAACGATGTAATGCTCTTGGTTCTGCAATGTAATATCTAAAGTTCATTAGAAGTAAATCATATCATTACTGATGGCGCTGTGGTTATTGAAATTGTAATTCTGATTTATATCTCATCAAGATATGTAGTATCGTGGAAAATCAGGGATGCACCAAATGGTTTATCTGAGGCAACAACCTATGAGGCTTTGGTGACCAAAGTCATTGATTCAGTCTCAGTGCTTTGCATGCTTTCTTTTTTTAACCAATAGTTTACAGGTTTCTCAGTTTGAGATCTCTGCTATAATACATCTGGTTTAATCTTACGCCACTCTCCTATTACTGCAGTTTATTATTCAAATGTTAATGTTAAGACATTACTGGCACTCCAATGTCATATCACAGGACCTGCAATGTCATTTTACTCATTTAATTGACTCATATACTCCTGCTCACAGTGTTAATTTTACAATATGTAGACAGGGTTTACAGACATAACAAAACACCAAGATAATGTAAATCACCACAGTATAAAATGATGATGTGATGTATTTATTACATTTATATGTGAGGTGGTAGAAAATAAAAGAGTCATGTTTTCAATGGATCATTGCCCCTGTTAACATTTAGCTTAAAGGCTGATCCACCATTGCTGACCACTTGCTGTAGTGTATGACTGCAAACAATAGCCTTTTTTATTAGAAAGCCCTCCTCCTCTCCTTTGACAGGCTTTTATGGCGTGACAGTTGCACTATACCTCCATAATTACTTTTCAATTAGCGCGATGAACATTTCCAACACTGCCGCACAATTATTTTATAGCCCAGTGTCTTAGCCCATTAATGGTGCTACCAACAGCACGGGAAGTGATAAACCATCTGGCCAGGCTCCCAAAGAGATAGAGCACACTTAATGGAGTGAAAAAGTAAAAGCAATTAATGTCACATTAATATAATGATAATAATGCCTTCCCTTACAGCTCTGGCAGGCAGAGTAGGGGACTGGGACAGGGCTTTCATAAGCACAGCTAAGCTGAGAAGAGGAACTCTGCTGGGACTCTGCACAGGCCTCCAAATAGCCTGCAGGATGCAGAAAACAAGCTCCCTGCTCCTGCAGCTGTAATGTGAATGGAAACATTACTCCAGCAGGGAGAAAAAGTCTGAATGAGTCGGATATGGGAGCATGTAGTCAATGCTGTCAGACAATTACTGTGTGTGCATCTGGATTCTGGGTGGTGGGTTTAAATACTGATTCATAATAGCTTTTTATGCTATCTTTGAATACTCCTGCTATCAATTTGACTGTTTATATATGACTGTGTGTGTGTGTGTGTGTGTGTGTGTGTGTGTGTGTGTGTGTGTGCGTGTGTGTGTGTGTGTGTGTGTGTGTGTGTGTGTGTGTGTGTGTGTGTGTGTGTGTGTGTGGCAGCGCCTGTCTCAGGAGTAGCTCCCCTGTCCTATCTCCTGACCCCTCTGTGTTCCCGCCGCCCTGCTCTGTTTGTGTTAATTCCTCTACATCTCCAGGGTGGCTTACATTAGAATATCTTAACCACTGGGCTGCATTAGCATAGCGTGATGGATGCCGCTGAATCTCCATGCCAGATAATGTCCACATTTTGCATTTTAAACTAAGCTACGCTATGGACGTGCTATCCATTTTCACAGGGGGAAATTAGGTCCTGGTGGGAGAGCGCCTGGCACTCTGTCATCGCAAGCAAAGCTCCCTGCCCGGGTTTTATGACACCTCTGGGGCACCATACAGAGACAGGTTGAGGGTCATTGCCTAGCACTGGTCAGCTGTGATGTCACAGACACTTAGTAAACTTGGGTGTCAGTTTACTTGTTTTTTAAAAGCTTGCCAAAGTTGGGGATGGAATGCTCGTGCACTTTCCTCTTGCAATATTCATGCCTTTCTGTATGTCCACCTGTCTGTCTTTCTGCAATACATGTTGTATTTCTTCTCATGGAGTTACTTTCAAGTGAAGCGTGATAAAGCATGCATAATTTCCATTTTAATCTGCATAGTCCAGCAGACGACTTGTGTGCATATGTCTCAGTGCAGCCAGACTGCCTTGGCTGTGAGGGAGTGTTGATCTCCATTACAAGGCTGTCGTGGACCCCAGCAGTTGATCAATAGGAATAAATCAGTGGCCTTCTTTATGTGACATGAGATAGTTGTACATTTATAAGCCTCTTTATGAGATACGATCTCAACACTTGAGGTTGCGTCATACACTCTGACACACACTTACATGCAGAGAGCCAGGTCCTGGATGCTTATTAAGCAACAGCATGTCTGTATATTTAGCCTGAGGTGGGATGTTCCTCAATAAATATCCACATGCAGGTTATTGTGTGAATGCTGCTGAATCAGCATTCACGGTATTGTTATCTGATTCTTCCGTACGATTTTCGGTCGCCTACGACTTTTACATACTTTCAGCTACAAAAACCATGTTCAGCTCTTTAGGGACATTTGTGCTTGTATTAAATTTTCCTCCACCATTTATACTTTTTAAAATATTAAGCTTTTTTCTTTTTACATTGTAAGTCAATGGAGCAATATTTAAATCCTCTTCAGGCTTCTTCCACTTCTAAAAACTACTCCTCCCACATACTTTCACCTACAGACGTAATTCAAACTTTAAACTATTCACAAAACCTGTGTTGTGTGTATATATGTTTCAGCTCACATATATGACTTTTGTAGACAAACTATACCATGTCTTTTTCATCACTTTTTCAACATACTATACTTTGACTACTTTTGACGTACTGTACTGACTTTTTTTATCACTTTTTTCGATATACTATATTATGACTTTTTTATCACTTTTTCGATACACTATACTATATTTTTGACATACTATACTATGACTTTTTTCGGCCACCATCACTTTTTCATCACTTTTTCAACATACTCAACTATGACTATTTTTAACATACTATACTATGACTTTTTTTAGACAAACTATACTATGACTTTTTTTTATCACTTTTTCCGACATACTACTATGACTTTTTTTTATCACTTTCTGTCAAGATACTTTACTCTGACTTTTTTCAATATACACTTATACTATGACTTTTTAATGCCATTTTTCAACATACTATTCCATGACTGTTTTCAAAATATTTCATTGGAGACATGGTGGCTTAGTGTTTTGCACTGTTCCAAAAAGCACCAGCAAGTTAACACTGCAGACTCTTACCAAGGTTTGATTCCCAAACCCGGTCCTTTTTTGTGGAGTTTGTGTTTTCTTCCAGACTTTCTTTGATATACTATACTATGACTTTACCATCACTTTTTCATCACTTTTTCAACATACTAAACTATGACTATTTTTAACGACTTTACCATCACTTTTTTATTACTTTTTTCAAAAAACTATACTATATTTTTTTTATCACTTTTTTCAACATACTATTCCATGACTTTTTCATCTCTTTTTTGACATACTATACTATTATTTTTATCACTTTTTTTCGACATAATATACTATGACTTTTTCAACATACTATATATACTATGACTTTTTTATCACATTTTTCGACATACTATACTATGGCCTTTTTATCACTTTTTTCGACATATTATTCCATGACTTTTTCATCTCTTTTTTGACATACTATACTATGATTTTTATCACTTTTTTTCGACATAATATACTATGACTTTTTTCAACATACTATATATACTATGACTACTTTTGATGTACTGTACTATGACTTTTTTATCACCTTTTTCGATATACAATATTATTACTTTTTTATCACTTTTTTGATACACTATACAATAACTATTTTTGACATACTATACTATGACTTTTTTCGACAGTTCACCATCACGTTTTCATCACTTTCTGTCAAGATACTTTACTCTGACTTTCAACATACACTTATACTATGACTTTTTAATGCCTTTTTTCAACATACTATTCCATGACTGTTTTCAAAATATTTCACTGGTGGCTTAGTGGTTTGCACTGTTCCAAAATGCACCAGCATGTAAACATTGTAGACTCTTACCCAGGTTTGATTCCCAGTCAAACCTGGTCCTTTTTTTGTGGAGTTTGCATTTTCTTCCAGACTTTCTTTGATATACTATACTATGACTTTACCATCACTTTTTCAACATACTAAACTATGGCTATTTTTAACATACTATACTATGACTTTTTTCGACATACTATACTATGACTTTTTTATCACTTTTTTCAAAATAATATTCCATGACTTTTTCATCTCTTTTTTGACATACTATACTATGATTTTTATCACTTTTTTTCGACATAATATACTATGACTTTTTTCAACATACTATACTATGACTGTTTTTGACGTACTATATATACTATGACTTTTTATCACTTTTTTCAAAATACTATATACCATGACTTTTTCCACTATACTTTAACTATTTTTGATATACTATACTATGATTTTTTTTAGACATACTATACTATGACTTTTCAATCACTTTTTTCAACAGACTTTACCATCACTTTTTCAACATACTTAACTATGACTATTTTTACATACTATACTATGACTTTTTAAGAAATACTATGCTATGACTTTTTATCACTTTCTATCGACATACTATACTATGACATTTTAATGGCTTTTTTTCAACATACTATTCTATGACTGTTTTCAACACTGCGTATTTGGAGGTACAGTGGCTTGGTGGTTTGCACTGCTCCAGCTAACACCAGCAAGTAAACACTTCAGATTCAATTCCCAGGTTTGATTCCTGGTCTGAGGTGGCCCTTTTTTTTGTGGAGTTTGCATGTTCTTCCAGACTTTCTTTGATATACTATACTATCACTTTTTCATCACTATTTCGACATTCTATACTGTCTTTTTTATCACGTTTTCACCATACTATACCATGACTTTTTCATCAGTTTTTTGACATACTATACTATGTATTTTTTATCATTTTTTTCAACATACTATTCCATCACTTTTCATCACTTTTTCGACATACTATCACTTGTTATCACTTTGTTTCGACATAATATACTATGACTTTTTTCAACATACTATACTTTGACTATTTTTCGACATACTATACTATGACTTTTTTATCACTTTTTTCATACATACTATGACTTTTTCACTCTTTTCGACTTACTATACTGTCTTTTTCATCAGTTTTTCGACATACTATACAATGTCTTTTTTATCACTTTTTTCGAAATACTTTACCATGACCTTTTTCATCACTTTCTCGACATATTATACTATGATTTTTTTGTCACTTTTTTTGCAATAATATGCTATGACTTTTTCATAATTTTTTTCAACATACTATACTGTCTTTTTTTATCATTTTTTTTTACATACTTTACCATGACCTATTCATCACTTTTTCGACATATTGTTCCATTACTTTTTCATGCCCTTTTTAACATACTATACCATGATTAATTTTGATATAGTGTATTATGACTTTTTTTTTTTTTTTGGATACATTTTCATTATTTTTATATTTTTTAACATACAGAACAGATAAACACAATTGAACAAGAACAAAAACCCTCTCCCACCACCCACCCTCTGCGGTCTTGAGGAAAACAAAAACAAACAAATAAGCAATAACAAAAACAGAAATCACACCTTGCCTAGTCACTCTCCTCTAATTCTTGTGATGCTGAGGTCATTAGGACTGATACTTGTGCTGATGCGTTTTTCCATAGATCTATAGTCGATGATTTGGCTTTGTTAATCCTTGCTGTACAGAGCTCAAGCATAACTATGTCTAGAAAATACGCCAACCACTGTTTTATACAAAGCGAGTGGGGGGGCGAGCCAGCGTTGAGCTATCATTTTCTTGGTTGCGGATGAGCCGGCTAGCCAAACTTTCTTCTGTCTCCCAAGCAAGTGTAATTTAGTCGTCATTAACTAACAAAACAACCGGGTTAGTAGGAATTCGACATCCTATCACATCAGATATTATTTATGTTGTTTTATTCCAGAACTCATGCACCTGTTCACACTCCCAGACCATGTGCAGGAAAGTTCCAGTTTGTTCAGGTTGACAGAACGTGCAATAAGGAGTGGGAATGACTTTAGAGACGTATCTCTTCTGAGTCCAATATGTCCTATGACATATGTTGAAGTAGATCTGTTGGTGATTTGGTTTCTTGGAACAATGGAAAATGTTGTCCCAAACTGTCTCCCAATTAATTGCGTTCCCCTCAGGGCTCAGCTCTCACTCCCATTTCCTTGCTATTGGGAGTTCTCCTATGGATACTTGCATCAGTTTAGCATAGATCTTGGACCTTAATCCTCTCACAGGAAAATCAACAAACCATTTAATAACTGGGTGCGGCTCAAGACTGTTTCCTCATAGCACTCCATAACATTTTAAGGCTGCTCTTAAGTGCAGAAACAAGAGGAAGGATGTCCTGGGGACCTCAAAACTAGCTCTTAGGTCTGCAAAACTCAACATACCTTTCTCATTGAATAGCTGGTTTACAGTATAAATGCCTCTGTCACTACACTGCTTACAAGCAAATGTAGTATAGTAGTATAGTTGCTCCTCCACCTGTTTAAAGTTAGTCAATGTGTTGGTGATAATAGGGCCATAGGCTAGCATACACATTTTTGGACACACACCTGCAAAGGCAAGGTCTTGCAGTCATAGACTTCCAGTGAGATTTTGCTCTATTTCTCTCCATGGGACTGTAGATGAGGGGTCCATCCACACTCTGAGGGCCCGTAGCTGAAAGGCTCTGTGATACACTTTAAGGTTGGGGAGGGCCAAGCCTCCCGTGTTTGAGGTACATTGCAGGGTAGAGTATTTTAGCCTAGGTTGTTTATTATTCCAAATATATTGCCAAATTAAGGTATCAAGTTTCTTCCAGAAATGTATGGGGTAAGGGGATCAATGTACTTAAGAAATGAACACAAAGAACTATGTTCATTTTAACAACAGCAATCCTGGAGTGTAGTGATGGCGGCAGCACAGACCAATTGGCCAGATCCCTTTGAACACTACTTAATATAGTTTCATAGTTGTCCTGGACAACTCGCTGTAGGGATGTGTGTATGGTGATGCCCAAATATGTAATTTTGCTTTGGGTTGGTATTGTAACACTAATGGTTAATGCCACATGCCTGTTGTTCAATAAAAGAAGGTTAGATTTATTCCAGTTCATTTTATAGCCGGAGATTGAGCCAAATTCGTTAAAAATCTTAAGAATTTTTGGAATAGAGTCCTCAAGATCAGAAATGTATAACAAAATATCGTCTGCAAATAATGATATTGAGCTGCTACTGGATTTAATCTGGATATTACAGATTTTATTTTGCCTTATGGCTTGGGCTAACGGTTCAAGAGAGATTGCAAATAGCATGGGGGAGAGCAGATATCCCTGTTGCGAGCCCCGCTTAATGGAAAATGGCTGAGAGTGCAATCCATTGGTTGAGACTATGGTCGTGTGATTTGCATATAAAGTACGCACCATGTCAATATCATGTCAACAATTTGGCCCCCAAACCAAGCCTCGCCATTACTTGCCACAAGTAGTTCCACTTTAGGCGGTCAAAAGCCTTTTCCGCGTCCACTGATAAAACTGCTGCAGTTTTTGGCTTCTTCTATTACATGAAATAGTCTGCGTACATTATCTGCAGCATGACGCATGGGTATAAAACCTGATTGGTCGGGGTGGACTAGCTTCTCGATAAAGCGCTCTAAGTGGAGAGCCAGGACTTTGGAATAAAGCTTAATATCAGTCCCGATGAGACTGATGGGCCTGTAATTTAAGCAATCCGTAGGATCTTTACCCTTCTTTGGCATAACGGAAACCAGCGCGGTGTTGGTTTGTTGGTGGAAAGTACCATTCTCTATGGCTGAAGTTAAAGCTTGTAAAATGGTAGGTCCTAATATGTCAAAATACTGTAGAAGAAGTTCTGATGGAATTCCATCCGACCCTGGTGTTTTCCCTTTTTAACTGTTTTTAATGCTGATTTAAGTTCCTCTAAGGTTATCGGTTGACCCAGTTCTTCTGCCTCTTCTGGGTCAAGATGCAATACTATGACTTTTTCACTCTTTTCGACATACTATACTATGTCTTTTTTAGCACTTTTTTCAACATACTTTACTATGACTTTTTTGTCACTTTTTTTGACATATTATGCTGTGACTTTTTTTTACATACTATACTATGACATTTTTCAGTTTTTTCGACATACTAAAAAAATTGACTTTTTAATCACTTTTTTTGCAATAATATGCTATGACTTTTTTCAATTTTTTTCGACATACTATACTATGACTATTTTTTACATACTATGCTATGACTTTTTTTATCACTTTTTTCGACATACTATACCATAAAAATTTTTTACATACTATGCTATGACTTTTTTATCACTTTTTTCGACATACTATACTATGACTTTTTTATCACTTTTTTTCAACATACTTTACCATCACTTTTTTATCACGTTTTTCAACATACTATACTAGGACAAGGAACGGGCACAGACATTTGGAGGGGCTATTGCTCTGATCTGGAAAACAGGCAACCCCCAGTACAGCTCAAAGTGTCACAGGAGAAGCCTCCTGTTGGGGACCATATCAAACGTGTATGGTATCTTTCTCCTCATTTAATGTCTCTCACTCCTCAATTCCTGTCTCTATGTCCTCATTTCCTGATTCTGTCTGTGTCCTTTGTTCATATCCAGAATCTGCACTGCTGTGGACATACAATAAAGAGAATGTCTTAGAGCTCTTTTAAGGCATTGTTAAGTGGTCAAATAATGAAAGCATTGTTATTGTTATGATCAAGGTACAATATTTTACCTTATCACACTATAAAAGGTATGTGCAAGCTTAGCAGAGACTTCGAAGATGGAGCTGTTTCCAAATGAAACGTTATAATTTGTGCTGTCAGTTAAACGCGTTATTAACGGCGTTAACACAAACCCATTTTAACGGAGAGATTAACGTTCTTTTTGGCATAGCAAACTTTGTAGTTTTTTCACATGCTGTTGCAACAACTAGTAATGTTAGAAAAACTACAACACCACACCGGATCTAGCTAGACCGGAAACAAAACAACAGGCACGCCGCACACACTTGTTTGGGCTTGCGAGCCGGCCAAAGAGTAGTAGGCTAACGTTACGTTTTGAGTGGATGGCGAGTGCGAGACGCCGAAATGGATGCCAATAAGATTCTGAATGGAAAGTTTACTTTTAAAAAGTTGCCAAATGGTTCCATTGACAAGACCAAAGTGATCTGTGTGTTTTGTTGTTGTGAACTGAGCTATCATCGCAGCACGTCCAGTCTGAAATACCACTTGATGGCCAAGCACACAGCTGATGCCAATTCTCCGCCCCCTCGTCAAAGCCAGGCGACAAAAGCACAAAGCAAGCCGATCCACTTTTCCATGTTGATAAGAGCATTAAAATGAGAAAAAAATAATTGGACAAAAAGAAATCTAGGGACATTTAGAATAGATAAAAATGTGCGATTAATTGCAATTAATTGTGAGTTAACTATGACATTAATGCGATTAATCGCGATTAAATATTTTAATCGTTTGACAGCACTAGTTATAATATGATTCTGAATAAGTTCAATAACCTTCTAATTAAGAATACTGTCCACAGCATCTGTCTTTCTCCTTATCACACTTTTACTGACCTTGGACCTTTTAAAGTAACTCTCTAACACTCACCACCTTCATTATGTACCTGTCTAATTTGTTGCGTGATGCTCCGCATACTGTCCCTAACTCTCTGGTCTAAAGCGTTGTGGTAGGGCCTCACCTAAATAGAATTATTAGAATCAGAATTATGTAACTTTTACAGTATACTGTATTTTTCACTGCTAAACAACACACTAACACTCTATTGCAGTCAGATCGTCACCTTACCTCCTGCTTTGCTCCTTTCATAACTACTCTGCCACTAGAGGGAGCCACCACTATAAATGTTAATATAGGTTGTAATTGCTGATTGAACGACCTCTGGGAGTGTTTCTCGGAGAAGAACAGTCTCTTTAATAATAATCATCTCTCTTTCTGTGTTGAAGGTCACATGACACAAAGTGTGGTTACCTGTGATGTTCTTTTATATATGTTAAGGGGTTTTACTCTTTAAATACTTTAATAATTTCAGCTGAACAGCCTAGAGACAAAAAAACATGTAAAGTGTTAACACATTAAGTAAGTAGCAAGTTGAATTATATGTTGGAGATTCGCGAGTTGAAATTGTTGCTGTAAACTCATAAGTTGAAATTGCAGTTAGAAATTTGTTAGCTGAAATTGATGTTGGAAATTTGTAAGTTGAAATCAACACAAATGAAACCACATCCAGTTTCCACACTCCTGTGTGGCATACCTGAGGGAGGGTTTGAACCTGCGTCTCCTAGTTGCTAGTCTGTGTCCTTCCCCACTAGACCATCTCTGGGGTTCAATAACACAACGATCCAAAGAGAAAGGAGAAACTTCATCTTCAGCAAGCTTGTCTTTTTTACTTTTGTTGCCCCTTAAAAATGCTTAAACATGCAGATAATCCATTAAAACATCTTAAATGTGCAAATAATCCTTGAAAAACCCCTTGATACTTTCCAAGACATAAGTGATAACCAATCAAACTATTTTATACAGTGTAATGCATTTATCAATCCATGAAATAACCTAAAACCTGCATCACAGAAGTGAAGCGACTCTGTGAAGTTGAAACTTAGTTGAAATATTGAAATGACATTTCAGAGTCTTGAGAGCTCATCTGCTAAAGAAACTGCTGTATAGTTGGAAGGTTGGTGAGTTCAAATCCCACCTTTGCTGTTCGTGTTTTTCTAAAGGAGTGTCTCATGGATAAAAGTCTGTGCCTGAACTGGCATCTCTCCAGTACTTTTGTCCATACAGGACTTGAACCAGCAACCCTCCAGTTCCAAAATCAATTCCCTACGGACTGAACTACTTCCACCCTACCTTTTCAATGAAATGCATATTACTTTAAACCATTCCCATTTTCCCAACTATTTTCACTACTTCACCTTTAAATCTGATTGTATACTAAGGAAACAAATGAAAATGACAATGATATTGTATATGTTACAAGCACTATATTGTGTTAATTAATAACTGGAAGGTTTGCAGTGTATAAACACTAACCATATCCTTCAAATTTTAGCTCATTGATTTGTCTTCTCCTTGCTTTCTCTTCATACAAGCATGAAAGGCATTGCTGTGCAGCCTAGTCATTCTGTAATGTTCTGCTAATTACGTTTGACTAATTATGATTCTTTTATGTGGCAATATAAGCTGGGAGTTTCCCCCCTTATTACAATATAGGTCCTTGCTCTGCTTCATTGATCATGATTTGATACTGAGGCCTGCGTTTTGTGTTTATTTTCTAATTAAATATTAGCTTTAACCACTTTGGGGGGAGATAATTAAACTATTACACCCCTCCACACACACACACACACACACACACACACCCATTGACCGCTCCAGAATGTGATCAAGTGAGACTCAAGCTTTAATTAGATGCTTGGACATTAGTGGGCTTTTTTTCAGGTTAGGAAAACCAGGCAGGATGCTTTCAACACCAAGCACATTGACTGAGCTCAAATTACATCCGCCTTTAAGTAGCGGATTGATTGGTGAAGGGGAGGCTGTATTTACGAGCTAAGTGTTTCTGAATAGAGCTGCAGCACATACCTCCTCTTCTGTCCTTTCACGTGCCCCATAAAAAGAGCTCCCTTGGAATGGAGTGTGGAGTATGTGAAAAACAGGAGGGATAATTTAACAACACACGTGTAGATGAAAAAGGAGGGGGCCGGGCGCACTGTGGCAAAGACAGGATGTCTCAACAGAGAGAAAAAGAGAGGAGTGTGCAGGGAAAGGTGTGTGTGGGTGTGTGCGCGGGGGTGGGGGGTGGAGGTAGAAAGCAGTGCCACTGCGCTCTCTTTCTCCACACATGATGGATAGCAACAGTGGGGAGAACAAAACCAAGCATTCCTCATGCTGTCACCACAATGAAACAGGGACATAACAGGATTTGGTCACAATGCGAGCGGAGCACTTCAGAGAGATGCCAGGCCATCATGCCACTTCTACTCGAAGTCAAAGACTCCATCCATCACGTATAACGTCCCCTTAGCATTTGACTGGGGCTAGCGATACTGTTTTCCCTGGGACTTCCCGGTCTAGCACACAAGTCTGTGTGATGAATTCATTGCACTGGCCATTGTTTTGCTGTTGTTGTTATTCCGTTGAGGAGAGGGTTAGGAGTGGGGGTGTGGATCATTTAAAATCATGTCTGTATTTAGAAAGAAAGCATATTTGTTTTTTTCCTTAAGATTGTTTCAAGAAATAGTTTGACATTTTGGAAAATACGTTTATTCGCTTTCTGGCTGAGAGTTAAATGAGAAGATCAATACCACTCTCATAGTCCGTTAACTATGTAGATTGAGCCAGGAACCAGTTAGTTTAGCATAAAGATTGGAAACAGGGCGAAACAGCTTGCCCAACTCTGTCCAAAGGTAAAAACAAATTCACCTACCAGCACCTCTAAAGCTCACTAATTAAAAGGAAAGATCTGCATTATTCAACCTGGACCCTATTTCCCCATCTTTTTGTGTCTAAGTGACTAATGGGGACAACCTTTTTTTGAATTGGTCCAGTATTGAGCACTGCAGCCGTCTGCAATGTAATCCTTCGGGACAATTATGCACTGTTAATGTCCACTGAACAAGTCCACTAAAAGTGCTTGTTTATGCCAATGAGATTGTTGATATTGTTACAATAAGTGACAATAAGTGTCTCACAACATTATGGAAAGGATCCTACAAAGAAATAAAACCTTTCGCTTGATCCAGTTTGTTTGTGTGTCTAACTATGTCAATAACAAGCCTCATTTTGAAAGGTAAGAGGTGAGTTGTTGCCGGAAGACAGTGGTGGAAATGTGAGAGTTGGAGAGAGGAGTGCTGGGAAGAGTTTGTTGTGTTGGAGTCTAGAAAGGGTAACTTAGTGTTATCTATCTTCAATGTCATGGCTGAATGTTTAGATGATTTTTACAATGTGGAAGAGGCCACACGAGATTTCTGAACCAAGATTTCTCCTTGAGCGAGACTTTGTTAGACACAATAACAAACAGACCGGATCAAGCGAAAGGTAAACATTTTTATTATTACTCTGTAGGGTCCTTTCTATAATGTTGGCAGACACTTATAATTTAGTGGATGTACATTGACTGTGCACAATTGCCTCGAAGGGTTACATTGCAGCCGGCTGCAGGGCTCAATACAGGACCAATTTTAAAGATTGTTGTCCCCATTAGTCACTTGGACACAAGAACATGGGACAATTGGGTCCAGATTGAAAAATAAAAAGTTTCCCTTTGTTGTATCCTGTTTGTTTAATCTTACAAAAACCGAAGGGTAGAAAAGTCAATTTGTTGTTTTACAGGGGATTATGTGTCTTCTTGGCTAATAGCAGTGACAATAAAATGATAAAGGTTAAAGGTTGAATACAATAGTCATATTGTAAATTTTTGGCCCTACATGTCAGTTTTTGCACGAAACAAGATTTAGTAATTTAGTACCAGTCAAAAGTGTCCATACGTTTGACTGGTACTGTATGAATTTGTGACCTTTAGAGGTGCTGGTGGGCAGATTTTGTAACTATACGTACACACCGCGGCCGACTTGAGCTTCTAAAGTTCTAAATTTGTTGGCGTCGTGTTATGGGCGTTTTGAGCGACCAGAGCGACAATCAGAAAGTTGAAAGTAGGTCAACGTTATGGTAATGAGCTATGACGCGGTTCAGCGGCAAGCACTGGCAAACACCAGCAACCAATTGGAATATAGACGTCTTTCGCATTTATGATATGACTTTGTTTGCGTATAGGGACCAGTTAACATTACCATCCGCTCACAGTGAAGTCCTGCACGGATCAACAGCTGGCAGCTGCTCGCTCTGCCTGCATTCTGCTGCGGTTCAGCGGCTAACGAGCGAGTTAACTGCTAACAGACACCGCTGTGACCAACAAACAATACAAATTCTGTCATTATATATGTAATTTATAAAAGGTTTCTAGTGTCAATGTATTGGCCGTGCAGTGGCTGCTTGTGCTTTTTCTTCAATTGTGTGTTGAACATGATCGAACATGCTGCCACGTCAGAGCGGCCAAAGCGTCAAAAAGCTTCCCCGTACTTTTTGACAAGCATCCTTGACAGGGCGGCCAGAGCTTCTTTGCAGCTCAAGGCGGCGGCGGTGTGTATGTACAGTAACCGTCAGACAGAGCCAGGCTAGCTGTTTCCCTCTGTTTCCAGTCTTTATGCTAAGCTAAGCTATCAGGCTGCTCGGGATAGTAAGAGTGGAATTGACCTTCTCATCTTAATCTCCACCATAAAGCGAATAAACATATTTCCCTAAATGTCAAAATAAAAGCAGACACCAGACAGCAAAAAGTTGCACATTTATTTAGAATTTTGTAAGTGTATATAAACATCAGTGAATTCTTCCTTAATACTCTTTTATTGATCTTCAAAAAAACAAATACATTGAATATGCACATTGAAGGTAGGGAGTTAAAACTCAAAACTGTGATGTTAAAAACATAGCCCCTCGCTGTTCAGTACATCTTATTTTATTTGTTGTATCAGTCCTTTCTATTGATGGGTCTAGTCTACATCCAGGGAGTGCAGTGCTAGCAGGTGTCCCCCCTGTGTCCAGAGCTAAACGATCAGCTCTATCTATAGTGGTGGGCTGTGCTCCTGTCTGTAACGTGAACCCCCCCAGTCACACCACACAAAACGAGGACTAAGGGGGAGGACAGCATTACAATCAGGCTCTTGAATGGCTGGCACCAGGTGATAAACATGATTGTGTCATGCTCCTATATGTGATAATGTGAATATTGTTCTGTGAGGAGCTGCAGGAGTCAGGTGGCTGGGGGGGAGGGGGGTGTTGGGGGTTACTAGAAAATGAGGGATTGTAGGAGGGGGGGTGTTGAAGGGGGAGTTGCATTCTCAAAATTAAAAGTTGTAGCCTATTAGTCTGTGTTTGGTAGCTGAGCACGCGCCCATGCCTAACACGGCTGCTAATAGGAAAAGATGTGTGGAAGTGTATGATTTATGGTTGCACGCAGGCAGGGGTGGAATAATTTGGTGCAGAACGGGTACTTACTGAATGGCAACAACTCGGCTACTTATCTGTACTTTCTGGTGATAAATTAGCTCTTGTTTAAAGTAGCCCGAGACCCATTTTTCATTTTGATTACTACACTTGATATCTCTTTCTTTCTTACTCTCTCTTTGTCAGCAGTGGTTCTTAGCAATTTTTGTGTATGGTTTGGTATATGTGTTTGTGTGTAATTCAGCCCTGCTGCTGGTCCAGCCTTAACCCCTCAGTGACTGGACACTACAGCACCCTTCCATGTAAAAACAAGGTAACGTTGTTAATTGTGAGGAGACCCAATATGGCTAGAGTGACATGGCTTTTCTCATTGACCGTGAGCTGTCCTGCTGCCAGCTGGATGCAGGGCTACTGTCAATCAGTGGCCGACCCCTGCCGGGACCTTCCACTGCTCAGACAAGGTTCCCATTGATCCCTCCGTCACCCCTCTGACAGGAAGCAGCCTCAGTGGGGGAAATAAGCAGGTGAAATATTAAGTTATAAGTCAGCTTCCAATCAATAAACAGAGCCAGGAGCGGGAAGGGGCAGGGCCAAGTCCCCACAGCGGGAGCCCCACAAGCCGGGGGGTAATGTGATTGAGGTCTGTGGATCACCCCAAAGACCTGCAGGCAGAGCAGAAACCATCTCTCCGATCTCTGACTGGGACCATCGCACAGAGTCCACTGCCAAGTCCTGCAGCGCTAGCTGGCACCCGCTCTTATTGTCCTCTGTTTGGCACTGGCATCCATGCCAGTGCCCAGGCAGATCTGGACACTCTACAGACGGCATAAATAAAACATATGAGAGCTGTAATGAGAAAAGAGCTGCAGGGCCAACAGAGCCAGAGAGCAGCACTCATTGATGTACACAGGCAGCTCCAAAAGGAGTCCAGTACATTTACAGTAACAGAGGGCTGTAGAGCCAACAGCTCCACCCTTAGTTCTCACTGAGAGCTGCAGTGTGACATTGATCACACGTCTGCATGTGTCTCAAGTCCATTGTCCTGAGTAGATTGTTTGAATCGGTGCGTCTCTGGCCCTGGGGTTGGATAGCTTGGCAGGTGTCAGCGGTTATCTTGGCCTGTCTTCTGTGGACAGGACAACTGAGGAGGTGGTGCCGAGCCCCTGTCAGCCCCCTCCCTGTTAGGCCTGGAGGGGGCAGGGGCATGGGGGCAGCAGGGCAACTGGGAGAAAGCCCTTTTTCCTGCAGGGCTGCATCTCCGGAGCCTGCTCCTCCAGCCCCCTCTCTACTCCCCTCAATGCTCGTGCTGCTGACTGACAGCTATCTTCCAGCTGCGGGACATGCACACCACCAACCCACTGCTGATAAAATGTTAATGTAATTAACAGATAATGGCTGTTGTTTTTAGCTGTCAATACTCGGACTGGGAAGGGATAAAGGATTGGAGCTGCACAAAGTCACATTCAGATATCTGCCAGCCATTGTAGAATTCAATTATTTCGGCAACACTACCCCCACCTGTCTTCAGCTACTAACCTCCACACCACCATCACAGCCCCCCTCTACCTGCCTTTATTGCATAGAAGCACACATATGATTGTCTTCATGGGATATTGACAGCATTTCCTCTGGCCCCACTGTTCAAGCCAGCTGTGGCAGGAAGGCAGGTTTGCTCTTTGGCCAGCCATGGTGAACTTTTTTATATTCAGCCATGTCTTCCTGCTTGCTACTTTAAGATCATAAATCATGTGACTGAGGCAGGCAGCCACAGGGCTCCTCTCACCTCAGACAGCACGTCGGACACAGACGCACCCAGCCATCCAGTCAGCCTGCCACAAGACAAATGTATTTATATTTGGTCAGCGCTGCTTTTGGACATCAGCTGCCTGACTATTCTGGTATTTTAATAAGTATCAAGCCCAAACAAGATTAGGCGCTTCCAGTTTACAAAATGTCAGTGAAGGCAGCGCTATCACTCATAATAAATGGGCTTATGCAAACACTGGGGTTTTTGCCATGCATAAGAGCTTGTTTGGTGTGCACCACGGTGATGCTGTATGCTGATATGCAATTATTCTAAAGAGTATCAAAGTTCAGGTGTGAGTCTACCATCTTGTTGTAGCAGTAGGGGGATGCTCTGAGTAGCTACAGATTACCACAGGAATATTCCATGAATAAAGAGGAAAAAACTTGGTTTGATAAGGGGGAGCCTGAGAGTATGATAAAATACATTCCATAATGGATGGTTCTCTGTGTATTCATATTTTGTTTTGGGTCCGGCTCTGTAGCTGATATGAGTGATTATTCTGCGGCCCTACCCTCAGCTGGATTTAGGCTGACAGACTGGAACTTTGATCAGTCCATTTCAAGTGTTTGTGCTCCTGCTCCCTAATTAACCCAGTTTGTATGTGCTAATGACACCTAATTATCATTTGTGTAACAAGATTGCTCTCATTGCCATAATGAGAAAAACTCCTTCAAATGTTGCACCGCTTACACGCGCGTTTCTGCTGTTATTAGCAGAGTGTTTATGCAATCACATCTAATTGAAGTGTTAATTAAATCAGGAATACTATTTTGCTAAACAAAGACGCTAAGTAGTGGGAGTTGTGCTAAAAGCTTAAACACCCCTTTCCCCACCAACCATCACTGTAGGTACCCTTCAAACCACAATGCCCTCTGCCCACCTGCCCCCCACCCACCCCCAGCAGCATCCACACCAGAGGAAGAAGAGCCAATCAGAGTTGATTGGCGCTTTGACTGGCTGGTGAAATCAGGCCCCTCCCTCCCACTGCTTCAATGTTAATTGCCATGCACGAGAAAGTGGGAGGGCTGCTGGGTCTTGACCTTGTCCACCCGTCAATATTCAACTCTGTACGAGGGCGATCTCAAGTGACCAGATACACACAGGACAAAGGGAATTATCAGTAGTCAACAGGCAGAGAGACAGAACACATTATAACATGTATAAAAATATATATCATTATTATGATATATATTATGACTGCCTTGCTCTGAAAAGGCGTGACACACCTGTTTTTGTAAGCTGAGCGGGAACTTTACTCTCCCTTTATTTTCAGTGTTGGGATCCTTAGGTTAGAACACTGATGCCTGCTTTTTTTTTTAAATAATTGCTGAAGTCAGACTTAGGCAGAGTATGGGTTAGCATAAGAGAGACATAATATGTCAGTATGTAAGTAGAGGGATTGCAGTAATTGCAAAAACACTATTATCAGCTAAATGTCAGTAGCACTAAAACACAAACAGAAAGCACTTGACAGATACAGATTTTTCAAAAACATATTTAAAGAGCAAAAGTGCAAACTTTTCATGTCTTTTCAAATAACAGCTCAGTCTTGGGTTGAAGGAAACTGATGTAAACCTACTGTATGTCAATCTTAATTTTGTTTACAAAATATGAACCCAAAATGAACACTGAGTTCAGCTGAGTTATTAAATTAGCTGTTCGACTGGTGTGCTAAGTGGGTACACACAGTACATTTAACACACAAATGCTGGTGCTCTGAGAGGAAAAAAGGTTGAAACATATGTTATGTTATATATATAACAGAGCAAACTTCCCACAACTTCAGGCACCTATACATAGAGAAGTCCATAGTGCATAGGCAGTACAGTAGTAGTACTGTATATATTACGTATGGTTATGTTTCTGTAGCCTCTTGTATAATATAGTAGTAGTAGTAGTAGTAGTAGTAGTAGTAGTATATTCAAAACACAAATATGTGTTGGCATTCTCTATACTGTACTGGGGGGCAGAACCTGAACCACAAAAAATTATAGAATAGTAAATTATATTTAAACTTTTTGATAAGTGTGCCCAACTAAATGAACTAATCACATCTGAAATGGTGTTGAAAATGGGCATGATTAACAAAACAGGTTAAATGCAAAAGAAATCTATCCGAATAAACCTAAAAAATTAAGTCCAGGTTGTCTCCTACTGCCATTATTAATGAATGCCTTTTTTACAAATATCATCTTAAATATTTCACAGTTCATTTAAAAGTAGCAACATTTCAATCAATCTCTTATTTTTTCCATCAGTTATTTTAAACATCAGATAATTCTCAGTTTTTTACACGTGTCTCTCTTTTTAAAACAAATTGATGTGTGTTGTATCTGCATTATTTGTTTTTTGTTACTGCAAAAAACATAAAAACATTAAATGAATAGGTAATATGTTCCCTATATCACCCTGTATGTCCAGACAATATTTTAAAGCAGAATGTACTGAGTAATTCAGTAAGTGTTGGAGCTACATCCGTCGCCCAGTTTGCATACTCATTCTGGCTCTGCTCTCACCTTTCTCTGCCTCAGTAGGATGATCCATTTCTCTCCTCTGTCTTTGCGTTCCTTTCCTCCTTCTCTCAATCTCATTTCATACCCCAGTCATTATGTCTCTCCCCCTTCTCCCATCCTGCTCCTGAACAGGACCCATTGGCCCTGATTAATATGCTGCATTTGACTTAATGAGAGGTCATTCACATACCTGATCACAATGGCTACAGGAATCAATGATAGATGGCCACTTGGCAGAAATACCGAGGTGCTGAAAAAAACCAACTGAATCTGTTAGGACCTTATTAGATAGTCCTCCTCTGCACTGTGTACCTGGGTGTGTTGTATTACTGTGTGTAAAATATTTCTTTCCAACCTTTAAAAAGCACTGCGATTGCTTCTTTTCATTTATGTGGTATTATAGTCACAGCCTGCAACTCAACTGTGCTATTTGGATTCTCAGTTCAACACACTGGAGTTGGATAAGGTGAGTGTTGTGACTAAAATGTATGTTTGTGTGTGTTAAGACGGGATACACAATAGGTCATTCAATAATATAGCACTGTGATACACACATCTAGAAAGAGAGAGGTATAGCAGATGTGCATGCACACAGAAAAACCTTCAGTTAGGAGATTATGAATTGATTTCTTACGCCCTATAAAGCCCATGTCTTCCTCACTGAATGCAGTAATGTGTCCACTTGACCTTTCTTGGGCTCCTTTCTGGTGAATTGACTTCTAAGTGTTTGGCCCTGGCCTTTTCAGCACCATGGGTGTCCTCCGTCTGCAGTGTGGCCCGGCTGGCAGACACCAGCAGCCTGTCAGCACATCACACTCACTGTACAAATGCGAATGCACTCTCTATCTCGCACGCAAACACAAGTGCGCTGAACTGCTGAGACTTGACAGAGAAGTCCTCAATGCAGAACAGTGTGTATCGCTATGACAATGCATACAGCGGCATTTTGTTCAGACTTGCAGTGTAGGCAGATGGAATACAGGATGTTGCATGAGAGCACCTCATGACATTTTACTTTGTTGACCTACAGCATGTATGTTACTCTATTAAACTGTACTGTAGATTTAGTTCTACACAGCAGACTAGGCTGTCAGTGATCCATTCCACTACATTATGCAGAGTGAGACACGTGTATAGAGTATTTGCTGCCATTGAATTTCCTGGTCTTTGTCCAAGTGCCATCTCAGGTCCATGGAGTGTGGTGGCAATGAGACTGGTCAGTGACATAGAGGTCCCGGGCATCTGAACTAGCATCTGTTGCAGACGGGAGCAGCACAGCGGCCGCCCTGTCCTCGCTGTTGGCCCGACACCATCCTGCACTATCCACTGACTGTCACACCCGACGCCCTGCAAAGTTAATTGTGAACTGGCGCGTTGGGGCCCTCTCGCTAAGCAGCCCCTAATGACAGGCAGAGAGACAGCTACACATGTTCGCTGGCTCTCCCTCTGGAGGAGGCTACAGATAGCGCTCCGGCACAGACACTGACCTGTCACAAAGCTGTCAGCAGCCAGCCTGTCAGCCATGCAGCCCAGCACGCAGCCTAGCTATCCCAGGTGCTCGGCTGACAATCTCCACACCCTGTTCTGTCGGCTGCTCTGCCAAGCCTGCTGCCGCTAAGATTCATTAAAGCTTTATTCAAAGCAGCATTGGCCACTTCATTAAGAAAACACCTAAGAGTGTGTGGGACACAAATAAACAGCACTTTTCATGCTTTGAATTGCTGTCCAGAGTCTTCCAGAGTCGATGTTGTTGAGTCATCTTGTACTTTGGCGTAACATTTCCAGAAAACTCTCACTACCCTGTATCAGTGGGTCTCCCTTGTTAAGGTGACTCCTGAGGTGTGTGTTTTGTGTTTATGAAGGATTCTCCTGGTAGTGTAATGGAGCTCAGCACAGACGTATGGAACACATGTGCTAATATCTCCTCATAGGAGCCCAAATGAGCCATTACAGGAGCTAATCTGACAGGCATACTGCATATAGTTCCCCATCTGCCAGCCGCAGTGCTGAGAGCCAGAGTGTGTTCCTCCTGAGTGCAGAGCTGGGATAGATGGGACAGATGGAAAATACCCTACTTTAGAAGCAAGCCACTGACCATGGATGCAGAGAGAACCAGGGAGGAAGAGGACGACAGAGAGCATGGCCACACCACGGATGAATCTCCTGGTGAGAGCGTGAAGTTTGGGAGAATCAAAATCCAATTCAGCATTTTAGTTGTTATGTCAAATCCTTTTTCAGAAAGCTGTGGTACCGTATCTCCTTGGGTATCTTGGCCCTCCGCCTCTTCCCCTTCCATACAGTTTCTCGGTTTCTTCCACACTCTTAACCCATGGAGAGCAAGAGGGGAAAATGTGGAGGGAACAAAGGGGAAATATAGGCTGCCGCCTACCTCTTGGGGAAGAAGACATATAACATTAATGGTATCCGTTAACATCTCCTTAACCCCAATCCCCCTTGCTTGCCGAGCACCTCCCATCCCCTTCTTTTCCCCCTGCAGCCAACCGCAACTCACTCACAACCCCACCACGATCCCCTTTACCTCCACCCCCTCAGGCTATGCTCCCTGGGGGCCTGTTTGTTTCCCTGCCAGGGGCACAGGCGGCGGAGCACTGATGAGGTGCTCAGGCCACCGTGAAATGCGCCATAACCTGCCAGCACAGGGGCCTGGTGAGATTGCCGTATTTACTTTTTAATCTGGCCGCCTTAATACATGCGATAAAAACTTTGTCACATTAGATGGTGACAGATGGGCCCGGAGATGTTATTACTGGTCGGGGAGGCAGAGGGGAGAGGGTGTTGGGAGGAGTGGGTGTGGGCTGGGGAGCACAGGGCGGCGAGGTGGATGAGAGGGAGAGAGGCAATGCCCCCAATCACGATAATTTTTCATCACCCCAATTACATTGTTGAGTGCGTCTCGGCGGTGGCATGTGCACACCCAGTCCTGCTGCTGGGTAAAGAGCGAGGCAGAGAGACATAAATAAAGATAAAATGAGGTGCCCCTAGGTCTTCTATCCCGCTGACTACTCCTCTGCCATCTCTCCAAACTGATGGAGGCCCCGTTTAAATGAAGGGTAAATCTTATTTAGATAAGAGAACTGAACTGCTGCCCGGGAACAAGAGCATCATTGTTTGTTACTGATGGCTGGAGAGGTGGAGAAGAGGAGGAGGAGGGGGAAGGAGGGGGAAGTGGCTGGTCTTTGCATGTTCTTATGCTATAAGAGAGATTGAATGTTGTTTTTGTGTTTGTAGGAGCGCTGGCGTATAGACCACATGCAGAGAATATCTGTCAATATACAGATAGACAGGTATGGTTTGTGTTTTCTGTTTGTGCATTTGTGAACTGAGTCCCCTGGTAATAAAATTTCATTGTAGTATATCCATCCTAATGTTGTTTCCTATCTCTGCGCTTTTTGGATGTGTATCGCATGGAATACAATATCAAAATATAGCTTTTCTTTATGGCTTTGCTTTATAGCTGTATTTATGTGTGTGTGTGTGTGTGTGTGTGTGTGTGTGTGTGTGTGTGTGTGTGTGTGTGTGTGTGCGTGCGTGCGTGCGTGCGTGCGTGTGTATGTTTTGTTGCACAAACATTTTGTTTGAGCCATTGAACACAGCACTCAGCTGCCTCAAGCAGCACAAGTTTAGCAATTGTTTTCCTTTTTTAATTGTTGTGAAATTAAATAAGAGTGTTTGTGACATGAGTGTTGCAGGTAATGAGAGCCTGAGAGCAGCTGGGAGGCTATGGGCCTGCGTGCGCATCATTAGGAGCTCAGAAGCTCCCAGGCTCCACGCTAGCGTAAGCCACTAATGAAAAGAATGTAGTCACAGATCTCATTTTTCAGGCAATTCTTGTGTAAACTGGAGATTTTCCAGTGTATGCACAGTGGGACAGGGGCCCCACATAAATCACACAGGCTGACTGCCTCCAGTGAAAGAAAGGGGGGGTTTCGAGCACATGCTAACCACATAGACATATGCTGCAGGAAACTGGAAATCTGCAGTGGCACAGCTAGAGAGAAAGCCACTCACAGCACCTACACCTGTCTACACCCCCACCCACTTCTCCCCATTTCTTCTAGCTCTCTATTCATCTCCACTGTGCTGTCCAACAGCCCAACCCCCATCCTCCCCCCTCTCTAACATCCCCTCCTACCCGCAGGCAAACCAACCAGCAACGCCTGCATGCAAGCCATTGAAATGGGTCATTTTTTAATTAAATACAATATTAATTACTGCGAGCATCATTACCGATATGTGAGATTTGACTAATTAGTGTAATAGTTTTGGAGTCACGCTCATTAAATATGAAAATTACAGCAGTAGAAAAGATTGGTTCCGTGATCAATCTTGTATGGACAGAGAGGAAATGATTTAGAGAATAGCTTTTATTGTACAATTAACTCCATTACGACCTGCCAGACAAGAATAAAGAGAGCAGGGAATTTGGTCGGTGTTAAGACTTGCACACAAGTGCTGCCTTTGGCTGCTGGCTCTCCCTCACTTCAAATGCAATCTTTTGCTTGTAACTAGATGAGACACTTGCCAAAGCATACAATACCCTCCAGAGGAGCTGTAGCCTCATCACCCACTCAATTAGGACAGCTGCTAAATGGAAGACTTGTTGATCTCTTCTATTTGACACCCTCAGAGTTCATTGTACTTGAGTTTGGCAGCTTTGTACTCAGATAAAAAAGTAGGTCATTGTGAGTTGATGGAGCAAAATTGTTCTAGCAAGCTGCGACTAGAGCTTCATCTGAGCATCTTGACCCTCTAAGCACTGATCTTTTACCATATCAAACATCATAAGAGAAGAGCACTGACATAGGAAAGAGGATTTAGTTCTCACATTGAGTTTGGAAAAGGCAAAAGGGAGAATTTAATTATTCAAACAGACATTATTGTACAAAATGAAAATGTCCTCATGCTAGAAATAGAGTATGGCTGGTCTCCAAGGTGGCCAGTGGGCATTGAGCTTCACTGTTGTTTGTGTGTACTAGGGTCTCTCTCCACTGCTCTGGTAAACACATTGCATAGGACCACAGCCAGTGCATAAGAGCTGAACAGAGCTCCTCTATGTCCTCACCATGTGTATGACTAAACACTGAGCAGAAACAGAAATTGGCCCCTTTGCTGGAGTGGATTGTGTGTGTTTAGCATATCAAAGCTGTGAAAATAACCATGTTTGCATTGCCTCTTCTCTTTCCAGGTGGTCTATGATATCTGGGCCCTCAGACCGGATGGCACGCATTGTGTGTGTTGATCACTATGGCATCTGGGTAAGGGGAACACCCCTGGCTGGCACTGCAAGTGTGTTCGTTTCAATACAAGTGATGGCAGCAATGGCAAAGCAAACAAGATGCAAACCTCATTCAAATTAGGCTCCTTTTTACACAAATGTGAAAATGGTGATAGACAAATGCCATCAGGTACAGCGCTGAGCATGCCCTTGTAATTATTATTTCATAAATGATTAATACACCAGATTAATTACTATTTATATTAATTATTCAAATGATTTATGTAATGTATTGATCTCTCTTCATTGATACCACTTAAATTGTAAATGGATCATCATTTATAATCACTCTTTACAGAAATTTAAATATTCATATTGTTAAGTGTTTAAACACTGTTTATTTGTAACAGTTTTGCTCTTTATTTGCATCACTTCATAGCCACCCTGCAGTGAATCTCTCCATTGCTTATGACCTTGTGCCTTGAATGTCTTTGTGAACCTCTGCTTGTATACGTATGTACCATAAACATTTTCCCCTCTTTGAATATATGCAATAATCCTATCTCCAGCCACATGAATACTGGCCCTCCATATTATTGTAATGTTAACCTCCAGACTGCATGCCTGATAGCCAATACTTTATCACAGCTTTGCCTTTTTTATGGGTCTGGTGTCTCTTTAAAATGATTGCCCCTGTTTTGATCTGATTAATTTTGTGTGAGCACAAACAATTACTTTTCATCTTTATCTGCTCAAGGAATCACCCCTTTTTATGGGTATCATTTATTACAGGTGGACAGCTACTTGTTTATTAGAATTTCAAGCAGCCTATCGCAGCTGAGATCTCCTGTGGTCTATATTTACATTTCAACTTCAGCTAAACAGACATGACAAACACACATAGCAAAGGCCCAGCCGTGGCCACACTTCATTTTCATATTGCCTCCTCGCTGGCCAGACGAACTGGACTTAATGCAAAAGTTCCTGACATGGTGGCAGAAGGTGCTGAGCAGGAGGGAGAAGAGAAAAAGAGAGATGCAGGGAAACTGAAAGAGAGAGACAGACAGAGAGAGAAGTGGAAGGTGGTGGGATGGTGAGAGAGCAGGTTGACTAAGTATGTATTTGAGCTTTCAGGTGAGTGTCTATCATTCAGGGAAAGAGGATGGGTTCATGGCCTCTGAAATCCATCCATGGCAAAGGGGTCTTCACAGTGAATATAAATATATGTGTGTGTGTGTGTGTGTGTGTGTGTGTGTGTGTGTGTGTGTGTGTGTGTGTGTGTGTGTGTGTGTGTGTGTGTGTGTGCCACGGCCAGGGCCACTCTTGACAAGCCAACAGCTGTTAATTATGAATTGGCCTGCAGAGAGGGAGACAGGCTGGTGAATATGCAGAGCTGAAGAAGCGCGCAGAGCCCGTGCAACACAAGTGTCAGACCCCCACTGCACCCGGAGTGGCAGGGGTTGACCTGGGTGTCAATCACTAGCACCGGCCAAGCAACAGGACAGGGATTGCTTGGAATTGACCCAAAAAACTGCAGTTTGACCCACATGAAAATTAACTTTTTTATTTGATGGTAGCACAAGAAAGTTAAGTATCATATCCTCCTGACAAATATTGGGATATTGCAAATAAAGGCTTTGTGACAAGGCAAGATAGGAACACTCTCCAATGTCCTACATTTTCAAGGTAATTTAGAGGGTTTGGTTTTTTATTACCCTTGGTTACTTGATGCGGTAACCTGACAATCACAATGTGTGACTACCTGAAGGCAGGTTAATCATGGCACACATGGTACACACGTGTACTTGGGCACACCGGTACTTTGAGCTAAATGCTGATGTCAGCATGCTAACATTCTACTGTTAAGCAGGTCTAATGTTTACCATGTTCACAGTCTTAATTTAGTGTGTTAGTATGCTAACTTTTCCTTATCAGAACTTAACACTTAGTACAGCTGAGGCTGATGCGAATGTCATTAGTTTTGCAGGTATTTAGTCATAAACCAAATTACTGGACATACTGTATTTACATCTTGACTTAATGATAGCGCTAGTTGAAAATGTTAAGGGATCACTTAAGTTATTACAATTCTTCCTGAGAGGGACATCAACATTTCATGACAATCCATCCCATAGTTGTGGAGACATGTCATTCAATATACAGTATGCTATACCAATATAGGCTGATATATGATATACCTATTACATTAAAGAAGACAGTTAAGCAACAAAATAACATTTCAAAGTATACACATCACACCATGGAGCCCTTCGTCCAAACCATTGGTTTGGACATAACTGCTGTCTTTGCAGTTGCCTTTCCTAGTGTAGCCTTACTAGAAAGGAGACAAAACTCACACTTTAAACAAATTAAACAAAACTGACCGAAAACAAATAAATAGCCTATGTCACCTATGGCACACACTGTGGCAGGTGCAACAAGCAATTAAGCCATATAAATAAAATAACCGGACACCTCTTATAGAATCGACAGTAGACTAAAACATTACAGAGGCAGATAACATGAGCTGTATAAACTATATAAACTCCACATCATCTGCAACCAGAAACACCCAATTATGCAAAGGAGAGAATGCACAGACTTTACACACTGCTTAGTGCGCACACACACACACACACACACACACACACACACACACCAACGCTTTGTTGGCTAGCAACATTGACATTGTCCTCTGCAGAGAATTACTACCATAGAAATAGATTGTCTATAACTATCACAGTGTGCTTTTTTCACTCACCTGTCATCTGTGAGTCTTGTCCGCCTTGTGTCCTCCTCAATCTGCTCCAGTTGACTCAGCCTCTCCGTCCCACTATAACCAGTCTCAGCCTCTCTGTCCCACTTTTTTCAAACATTTTCAAAGAGCCTCTTCAGTCACAACTGTGGCAGAGCAGGCACAAACCACAGAAAAGCCTCACTAGCAATTAGCATGTTAGCCAGACCAAGCATGCACCTGTTGGGTGTGTTTGATTTGGATCACTTAGCCTGCTGGTGATTAATTAAGGTATACGCAACCTTTTTCTTCTCCACCTATGCCGAGGTACAATAGGCCTAATACTAACCTTAAGCCATAATGACGTATATATTTATTATATTCCATCTTTTTACTGTACTTTTCACAAACTGCTAGCCCCGGCCAAGGTGCGACCAAACCCCCCACACCCCCTGACACTTCCCAGCAAGGGTATACATTAAACATGCATCTTTTTCAGAGTGTCACCAGAGCTCTGCCCTCCTGCGGCTGTCGACACACCAGCAGTTTAATCTCTGCTGCAGCTGCTGATTTTTTTTTCTGCATGATTTTCACACGTTTATCATTATTTTATATAGCTTGTGTTTTTACTCTGAAATTATTAATAGCCTATTTAAAATGCCTATTGATATGATAAATATGATATGATTTGAGACGATATGATATGTTTCTGGGCTGAAGTAGTTCCCTACTGCAGGCATGTGCCTGACCATGCAGAGCTCTCAAAATGACTACAAGAATCTTGAATTGTATTCTAAATTTGATTGGGATCTTTTGTGTAAAGAAATAATGTAAGAGAAAACCTGAACAAATACAAAGAGTTCCAGCACTGAACCCCTAATAACTTCAGTTAAGGGAAGCTTATCTGTCATCCCTAAAAACCCATATATCTCCCTCCAGTGACTGTGGAGAGCCCCTGTGTGTACACACTAGCCATTCACAGTAGGATCAGGGTTAACAGGGCCTGTGCCTTTAATGACAGGAATATCTCCAGGAATTTTAATTAATTTTCCACTCTTAGCAGCTGAATCTGCGTTAATTTCCCCCTCAAGGACTTTTATAAATTTCATCATTAATAAAATCAGACATTCAATTAGTACCAAAATCCAGATTGCCAACTGTTTCATAACAGTCCTGGTCTGATTTTCCCTTTTTTATTAGGTTGGGTAAAAAAAAGTTAAAACTAATTTCATTAATCTAATTGTCATAACTTCAAACCATCTCTTAATTAGTTCAAATTAATATGATTAATCAAAATAATGACAAAAACTCATTCAATTACAGGTTTTCAATGGCAAGTGGATGTGTTGGGGGTGATAGGGGCATAAAGGATGAGGGCGGGAAGCAGAGCTGGCTGCGAGAGACGGGATTGGTCGTGATTATTTCGATGACTGACAGGTTATCAATCATGCCACACTTTTAATAAAGGCTGCTGGAACTTCAGTGGAAGGCCTGGCTCAGTTGTCTTCTTTCTTGTTTTATTTCTTCAAAATCCTTTGGAACTCTCCTTATTCCTCTATGAAATATGATCCTCCTTTGAATGACTTGAGCTGCACATTTTAATGAAGAGAGTGGTGTGCATAAAAACAAAAATGGACTCATCCATATGTAAATAAAATGATGGTAGTGCACATGCTCATCTCCAGTACCCCATTATTGCAGAAAATTGCATACGTTTATGCGCTGGAATGATATCACTTTATTTTCATTTGTCTGAGCATTCACTAAAGCTGCAGATGAGTCTGCCCCCTCTGTCGTTCCTTTCCCTCTGTCTTTTTGCAGACATATGGATCTGAGAGATGCCTGCTGCGTTGCTTTCAATCAGGGCCACTGATCTAACAAAGCAGGGGAGCAGAAGCATGTCACCATTTGTCACATGCCACTGGGGCACAAGCTGAGCAGCAGGCACACCCTCGGGTGTGTTAGGCCAGGAGGGAGTACTGCAGCTGCCAGTCTCCGGCAGGTTCCCTCTTGTCCCATGCTGTCCCCCTGGGACCAGCCACCCAAATGTCCCCAGTCAGTTGTCTGGGACGATTCGACCTGTGATCCACCCATCTGGATGGAAGACTGCATGCATTGAGAAGGCTGCTTAGCTTCCATCACCCTGAGGAAGGAGTCTGATTATGAGGAGGCCCATCTGGGGATAGAGATCCCCCTGGTGAGTCCGAACCTTGGAGTCCTAAATACACCCCTTCACTGTACCTCTCTTGGATTTTCATACCAACTCATTCTCTACACTACTTCAAACACTGCTGCTTTGATCCTCTCACTCCTGATCTATGGCACTGGGCAAGTGAATTCACCTGCCACCCCAGGTAAAGTCAACCAAAGCCTGCTGGAGCGTTAAGCAAAGCATAGCATAGATACATATGTTATGTCTCTGTGACAGTGCTTATCATGCAGCTCAAGGGCTGCCATCCTTTACCCAATGGTTATATCTCACACATCATTGGATCCATGTCCGATGCATATCTTGGCTGACAGCATAGTTGAAAGCCTGGAGCATGACAGACATGTAAAAGTATACATTGTATACCCAAGTGTGCTGAGCATTGTACGCTGCAGCCTTTAAAGTTCCTGTACTCTGCTGTGGCATGTGTTCACCAGTGCATTGTTTGTAGAGCCCGGTGATTAGAGGCTATTGGAAGTGATGCAGAACCAGACAGTGAGCGATGCCATACTTTCAGGATGCTGTGACCACATGGGGCAGCATATGGAGCTATTTCCTCTTCTCTCTCCAGGACTTTTTAGACATGTCAGTTGGGCCTTAATCATGCATTTTTCTGCATGAGGGGAGAACTGGAGTATCTGTGCCAAGCTGGCTTCTGTGCCCTGCGGTTCTCCACCAACACAGTCAATAAATAGTGCCCAGCACCACTGTACACAACACACATGCATACAAACATGCACACAATGGCAGATACACACAAAGAGTTTACCTCAGTCCCATTTAGGAGCCTGTGCTTATTCTGTCCATTATTCAGGCCAACATGCTTTAGACCATTTCCTTATTGTCATCATGCTTTTTAATTAGAGGAGAGTGGGAACTGGTGGATGGGGGACCATACCTCAATAGTTCAGCCTTCCAGAGACTCAGGGACAAAAGGGGCATTTTTCAAGGTCTAAACCCACCCCCGCTCATATACACAGCCATCTAAGTCCCCAGCCACCCTTGAGAGGGAAGCACAGCCTTCCATGTGCATAAAGTTGAAATAAACTGCAGTCTGTATTTTCATTGGGGAAAGTGAACCCAATTTACACGCTGCTCCATTGGAGATGAGCACTCTAGCGTACCCTAGCTGGTAATCTTGCCCAGATTCCCCCTTTGTGTCCTGCATTATTGTTGAAATAAATAACCTTTCACTGCAATCAGTGTGGGGATCTTCACTTAAATTATCACCCCACAGATAGCTCACTCATGATCTGCTTCTATATCCATTAACTATCCAGGAAAGTGATTTATTGGTGAAGGGTAAGAAAAAAGGAATGAGGAGAAAGGCGAAGGAATCAGTTTGGTTAGACAATAGTGCCCTCTACTGTTTTCAAAGTGGATCGCTTCGACAGAGTGGAAAATGGAACTGATAACATCTTCAACGCTAATGTGCTGATGAAGTTTTGTGGTAGTTTATGTGAGCCTTATATGGTCATCTTTAATTGCAATGACTAAAATAAATATGGGACTTTTCAGACACCTGCAGTTTAAAAGAATTAAAGGGCCAATTCAAGAAATAAAAACAACTAATCCAGATCAGAATAAAGCATCAGAAAAGCCAATACAACCAGAAAAGTCACCAAAAACACAGAGCTTCAACACAGTTCAGACTGAAGTATATGGGCATGGACATTATGCCCCCTCTTAGTAGCAATTCAAGCCAGGGATCCAGTACCTAACCCCCTCTCTTCATCCCTCCATCCCTCCAACCCCTTCTCTGCAGTCCCTCTTTCCCCACACTCCTGTGATGTGTCGTTACACGCTCGGCTGGCTCCTCTTCCATGACAGACTGTTACTTCCTGGAGCGGAAACGCATTTGATTGTTAACATCTGGGCCATTACAATTGCAAACTAGGGCTCTGTACATCAATCAGGAAGTGATTTCAAAACAAAGAGACCGTCCTCCAATCAATCTATTGGGAAGCGGGGGCATTACATGCTCCTGTAATCCCGGCTAATTAGCGGGATAATGGGAATGAGATTTATGAATCTGCTGAGGAGAGTGGAGGTGCGAGGGCACACTCAAATTAGCAGGGATGCACACCAGCCAGAACTGAAATAAGGAGGATGTGCTGTTGGTTTTTTATCAACTTCTTGCTGCTGAGCCACCTTTAGCTCAGTGTCACTGTGTAGGGAGCATCACGGGCTAATGTGCAGGCACTATGCGAGGCACTGTTACTGTGCAGCAAATCCTTTTAAAAAAGGAGTTCAATTTTGTGTTAACATCCACCAGAGGAGCATTTTCAGTTAATCAATGCTTCTGTTAAACATCTGGTATTTCACAAAAAAAGGGAGTAGCCTATACTGTAAGTTCTTACAAAATAAAAGTAGAGCATTAGACCCATTAAATATATTTAGTATTTGTGGATGTTCAACTTTGGTTGGTTTGCTTAATAACAGTGGCTCCCAATCTTTTTCAAACCATGGAACCCCTTCATAGGAATTTCTTTTTTATGGCACCTCCTTTTTCCCACCACACCCACCCAACACATGCACCCTTTACACCTAAAATGACACGGCATCTGTTGTAGGGATTATTTTAACAAACTAATACAACTAATTAATTCCTTGTCTTGTATTTTAGCTCATACAGATATGAGGACGGATTGTGAAAGTTGTATATGGATATGTGTCCCACAAGTGGCCAAAATCTGTGATATTAACAAATGTGAAACAAATGAAAATTAAAAAAATCTTTTGGCACTCTTGGCACTACTGCTATAGCTGTCAGTTAGTGTTGATCTGCAGATATGATATCTGGCATGCAGCATCCTGGTTGCTTGGTTGTCTGCAGAGCAATTTGAGTGAGTGAATCATTCTGAGAGTCTGAGTTACTTAATTGCATTCTACCCAATCCCAGAATTATTTGTAGCCTGAGTGAATGAGGGAGAGTGTATGTACAACACTGACTGTGTGGCAGTGTGTGTGAGGCAGTGTGTTCCCTGGAGGTGGCTGCCTCAGTGCCACCCTGAAGCCTCTTCCTCCCCAGCGGCCCCAGGCCTGACCTTGCCCGCTGGCGGGGGACATCTCCCATTAAAGCAGCGCATTGTGATAAGCCCATTTCTTTTCCTTCAGCATCCCTTTAATGTCATCCCTGAAATATGAAGTCATTAAGCGATATTAAAACAGTGCTGACAAACTAATTAACAGAAGACATTATACGGGATGGGCTCGATTAATCCGCTTTAATTGCTCTTTTAAATGGGGGCTCCAATTAAAATTAATAAAGATTTACTGGTGATCACACCAAACTACACCAAGAAGTGGTTGTCTGAAGGGCAGCCTAAAGTCAGCGGCCTCCATTCTCAAGTTGCACTCGCTATTGCTCCCTGCACCCTGAGCCTGCCAAAAAGCCTGTATCTATGAGCAGGAGATTAAACACAGGGACTGTCCCAATGCCCCTGGTCCCACAGCTGCTTTTGTCTCCAGCTCAGGAGTGTTTGATCCTGCCTTTGTCTTACCAGGACCCTGCTAAGGAGACACTGGCTCATTTTCCCATTAATATCACACCACACACATACATTGACTGTACACAATCAGCCATGCTTTTTTAACCCACAAATGTACAATTGTCAATACAATGTTGACAATTATAAAAGATTTCACAGTGTCCGCTTCCCTGAAGTGCTTGCTGGTTGAAACGATTGATCAGTGTTGAAAAATCCCAGCAGTTCATTTTCTACACAGTGACAAGTGCACCCCTGTGTGGAGACTTTTGTACACAACAGAATCCGATGCTGCATATTCAACGGATTAAAACAGATTTATAGAGTAGATTTAATTTTAAAAGAATACTAGTGATCGGCTAAAATGTAACTATTCACATACACTAAAGATTTTCCTACTTGCACTGCGAGAGATGAGTCAATTGAGTTTGAGGCGAGCTCAGCTGCGTGTATTACAGCAGAGATTCACTAGGTGATGCTGTTACTCTTTTCTGTTCATCTCTAAGAACTGAGCGATGAATTCAAATTTTGTCTTCATTTTTTCTCTTGCAGTGTGCGATTGAGAAAACTACAGCTTCGTTAAAATCCTTACTTGATGTTTTTTTTTTTTTTCATAAATCTGCTTTTCTATGAGGTTAAAAGCATAACACAAATCTGTTCCACGACAGAACAGATTTGTTTTTGTTTACATTTTATGACGCCCTGTTGCCTTTTACTTTTCATTTCATCTTCATTACAAAGCATGCTGTTTTATCTGAGACTCTCTAATACAGAACATAATTTCCTATCGCGCTGCCGCTGTTCAAGTTGAAGCCTTGTCAGCCAGAGGCAGTCAAACAAACTGAAGGCATTTTCTTTGTTTTCTTTCATTATATCAGAGGTTACCAAGTCTTGTTCAGAAAATGTTACACAACAAATTAATTTGAGCAAAGCACTTTGGTTCGACCAGAGGCATTTAATTGAGCTGAGAATGTAAATCAATTTACTGAAGAAGACAGATCTAATTGAAAAGAAATATCTATTAAAAGATTAGTGAGGTTTATTGTCTCCAGTCTTTGTCATCAACCAATTCAACTAATGTTTTAATTTCCTTAATGTTATCATTTCTGATGTAATTGGTGCTTTGGTGCCTAATTGGTTTTCCTATTAAATGTTTGGTTTTGCACACAGACAATGTAATCTCACACAGTGATAAGAAACAGTTTATAAAAGTGGTCCATGATGTTGTGCATTCCTGTCTTTATTCTCTTATTTTAAAGGCACCTTGTTGCCTTTTTGTTTAAAGTTTAAGGGATACAATTACCGGTGGACATACAAGTATTGATGTGCTAAATACAACAGAGTGAAATAAACAATTGGCAGTGAATTGAATTCATCACATTTAATTCACTGCTGTGATTTTCTGGTTTATATTAAGCCCAAGGCATCCAACATAGCTCATCTGTGATTTTTGTGACATCGCTATACTTGTGTGTGCATGTGTGTTTGCGATCAGCGTGCTTTGAGTGGGTGCCTGGAAGAAAGAGTCAACGGGTTTGCGGAATTTTGCTTTGGTGGCACAACTGTGATATGAGGTCACCTCGGGCGTTAGTCATTAGGAGGGAATGCATTGTGGCTGTTTTTAAGACATGGCAGTTGTCCGCATCCGCACCAGCCACACAATGAATGCAGGCCTTAGAAAGTTGACTTGAATTGGCTTCGGTGAACAATGTGAACGGCATAGTTTGGGGGACATTTAACAGCTGGCTGGTGCACGTGGATTAGAGGCACCTTAGGGGCTCGGCAGTGGCTCACAGTATTTTCATAGGGAGAGTAAAACATTTACAACCAAATACAAAGCATATACCTGGTGTGTCATCTTCAAACTTTAAAATATGTTCATGTATTGCCAAAGAACAGCATAACACACAAGTTGTATATTATAATTTAGTGCATCTTTAATTTTAATAATCATCCAGTACAAGTTATGTGAATGAAATATCGGAAAATGATTGTACTTTACATGATCTTTATACATGATAATAAAACCATAACAGTCACTTGCATTATTTTCACATGCACATTCTGTCAAGCTAAAAGTTTACAACATAATTAAAGAACATTATGCAACATACAACAACAGTATATGTACGTTTACACAACACACAGCTATCAAATTGAATTAAAAGCAAACTAATACTGACGGTAACTGCCAAAAAAAACTCTTCCAGTTCAGCTAAATCAGGCTACACTATAGTTTCACATATCAAAAAGAATGATTACACTTTGTAAACATTTTTACACACCTACAAACTCAGTAACTCTCTAAATGCGTTGAGGCAGATTATACAAGTAAACACTAAACAATAGAATAAACCACAAGAGCATTAAAACTTATGAATGATTGCATGTTTGTAAAAGTAGAACATACAGCATTTTAGACTATAGATAGCTTATCAATATTTAAAATGATGTGTCTGTGTGTGTTTTCACAGATCTACAACATGATTAATTATCCAACATCTACATTTCATCTCACTAAAATGCACTACAAGAAAGGATGAAATAATACTGTCAAGTGACTAGTTCACTAGTTCTAGACAAGTTCCTTCACGGTTATAATTCTCCACTTCAGTCTATAAATAGGAAGATGTCTTGAACTCATCTGGAACGTCGCTGTCCAGTTTACAGATCACCTTGTATATGGCCTTTTTCCAAGAGGGGTCTGAATCTTTGGCTGCAGAAATGGCACTGTAAAACTCGTGCAAGGTGATCTCAGAAACCTCCAGGAATCTGTCTGGCACCTGTAAAAGAGAACAAGTGGAAACATATAAGATGAATCAATAAATCATATTCTAATAATGAAAAAGTACTTCATGTTATGCTGTGTTACAAGCATACTGAACAATTCATCTTCAGTTTTCTCAAAGTCAAAAACATATGAAATGAAGACCTGTAGCACAGACCTGTAACACTCAAACTGATGAAAGGGAGCTCATCTCTTTGTTCTCTGCACACATACAATAAATGCAATGCTGTGATCATTAGCTTTCATTTAGAGGTCTCTTTGATTAGCTAGTCTTGTTTTCTTGAACGTTAACTAACTACTGGTGAGCTTTCTTCCCACGGATTCTACCCAGCACTGACAGGGCCAGTCAACAAAGCACGGTTCTGAATCCCACAAGGAATATGGCAAGAAGATTAAAATGATTTGATATAGGTTAGGTTTAGGTATGAACTTAGAAATAATTGTGGTAAATAAGGATTTGATGGGGCGACCTCTGGCTCACCCAGTAGGAGTGTTCGCCCCATGTTGGCCGGGTCCTGCAGTGGTGCGGGTTTGAGTCCGACCTGCTGCCCTTTCCTGCGTGTCACCCCCCATCTCTCTCCCACTTTCATGTCTATCCACTGTCGCGTCGCTATAATAAAGGGAAAAAGCCCCCAAAAAAATAATCTTAAAAAAAAAAAAATGTAAAAAATGTAAAATAAAAATAAAAGTAAGGATTTGATGTGGTTAAAGTTGGGCTAAGTAGCCCATAACTACAGCAGGATTAAAACGCATCAACAAATGAAGTCTTGATGCAAGGGATGCTGGGAGAAACCCAGGCTGCAGGGGATGTTTCCCATCCACTGACCAGTTAATACAACAGTTGTTGGCATATGTTATTTTTCTTTCCCCTCATCTCCTGACACAAAAGCATCCCTGGGAAAGGAATGTCTTGGTCCCAAGGTAAAGAAAACGGTCCCGTCCCTTTCCCACCAAACGGCCTTCTCCCTCGGAATCCACAGCGTCTTTCTCAGCATTCCGCATCAGTAGCAATCTCAGTCTCGCTCAGGCGTACTGGTCCTCTAATCCTGAGTTGTTTTAGTAGGATTTTGCGGCTTCCTCTTCCCACAGTTTGATAAAGCATCACTCTGGAGTTTAGATAATGGCTGTAAAGGCTGGCCAGCCACAGGTGCAGTGTGACACACAGGTCATAGCACGACATACGTGACCATGGCTACATGCTGACAGGAGGGCATACTTCAGCAGGTTAGTAACTGCTGTGATGAATGTGTCAACTCCAATGCTTTAAAGGAATAGTTGGGCATTTTGGGAAATATGCTTATTCACTATCTGGCAGAGTTAGATCCAAAGATTGATACCACTCTCATGTCTGTCTGTTAAATATCAAGCAACAGCCAGCAGCCAGTTATCTTAGCTTAGCATAAAGAATAAAAACAAAGAGAAACAGCTAGCCTGGCCCTGTCCTAAGGTAACAAAATCAACCTACCAGCACCTCCAGAGCCCACTAATTAAAAACAAAGTGAAAAAAAGAATTCAACAATTCATGGTTGCTGGGCAACTGCTCATAATAAAAATAAAAAAAAGATATTACATGTTAAATAGTGAGCTTTAGAGGTGCTGGTCGGTGGATTCTGTTACCTTCAGAGAGAGCCAGGCTACCTGTTTCCCCGTTTCCAGTCTTTATGCGAAGCTAAGCTAAACGGCTGTCATAAAACGAATAACCTTGTTCATCTATCACACAGTGTACAGATTACCTTTTTAGACAAAACCTCATGAGCAAAAATTCTGATAGAATCATCTCTACACAAACAATACAAACAGCAACATAAAAGAGGAATGACTAATGAGTGATACTTACGTGGAAGTCATTGGCTTTATTGTAGTGCATGTTCAGTGCCCGGAACAGCTCTGAGTCCCTGCTAACTGTCATGTCTTTGACATCACTGATGCCGTCAACAATAGACTGGCGGGCAAACTTCTCCATCTGGATGTAGTAGAACTCCCTGAAGTTACTGAACCACTTGATCAGCTGAGAGGTGATGCAGCGGTTGAACTGGAAATGGAGAAAAAAAACTTCACTTTATACCATTCATAAGCTTACAGCCAAGGATTCAAGGGTCCTGCATTGACAATAATCTGTCCAGCTAAGTGTCCTTGAGCAAAACAATGAATCCCTAGCAGCTGTCGAAGTGCTTTACGGACCTTTGATCTCTGAGTGAAGAAGGCAAAGGAAAGCAGAGACCATCCTTTTCAGGATTAATGAAATATGTCATTTCAGAATTTATTTTAGACTTCAATGAGAGCATACAAAAATTAAAAACAATATTAATCTCCCTGCTTTTCAATTAAAAATCAAATGGCCGACTGATGCGTTGGCATTAGCCACCCTTTCCATAATTGACTGAAAACCTGCATTTGGTACCTGTAGGGCAAAATGCCACCAAATGGTCTGTCACTCTACGCGACATTAATTGCTCTGAGCTTTTCCCACCAATGTCTGGGGTGAAAAAACATCTGTCAGGGCTCTGTATTTCTAAACTCAGTCTTGACATTAGTCTTGTTATTCTATCTCCTCATCCAGAAAGACAGAAAAAAATGCCTAAGGGCTGGGCAGGCATCAAAGACGTTTCTTCTCTCTGGTGTGGTGGGTGAGAAAGCGGCAGCATAAGGACAGAAGGAAGCTTCCCTCTCATTGACTCGGGCTGATAGGATGGAATCAGACACTGGGATTAGGTGCTCTTTTGTTCAGTGCCACTTCCCACCACAGGATTGTAAGCAAGGAGGAGACGTTTGCAGGGCTGCAGCAACAGCATCCTCCCCCCTGACCTCGGGGGTCAGAGCAGATTGAGAGGCAGGGGCCCGCACTGGCTCAAAGATCCAGGGCCACGGTGGAAGGAGAAAAGATAGGAGAGGAGATGGAAGAGAAACTCGAGAGAAAATTAGAAGGTAGGCAAGAGAGGAAGTAAGAGTGGGAGCTCATAAGCAGGAAGCATGTACTGTTCCTACTGGAAAAGATTAAAGAGTAGAAAGCAGAGATAAATAGGATAAATGAGAAGAACAAACAACAGGAGGACAGATAAGGAGACAAGAGAGAAGACAAAAGAAGGAGATAGAAGAGGAGGCATGACACGAGCCCAAGGCCAAAATACACAGGATGTTGTGTTTAGGGCCAGCTCATCGCCGCCTGGTTGCTGCCGCACAAGTCTCTAATACCAACTCTCTGTTGACACTCAATAGCAATGCCTTGCCTACAGAGTCCTTTGTCACTCCATTTGCTGACTGGAGTGGCTTTTTTAAAGAGAGAATGCCCCTGTATCTCCCTCTGCCCCCAGGACATACTAGCAGCTCAGTGGCTTTGTTATTTAAACCCTCTGCGTTTTTGTTTCTCTCCTCCGACACACTGCTGATTTTTTTGTCCCAAACACACACTGACAAGTAGATACCCGGGAGCTAAACACAGGGCAAACAATCCTGTTGGTTGTTTGCGACTTTAAATTAAAAAAGAGATTTATTTTATACATAAAAAAAAAGAAATTACCTTGACATCAGGGAAGAAGGTTTTCAGCACATTGGAGCTGGGGTAGCGGGTGTAGAAGAACATTAGCTTTGCCTTCTTCAGATGGCTCGGAGTGAGACCCTCCTGGATGTTCACATTTATGTTAAGGCAGAAGAAACTGGCAATTAAATACAACACACAGCATACAGTCCTTTGCAAAGTGATAGCAGACCAGAGTATTGTGTTGCCTCAATCTTCAGCTAAATTGAATTTCCCTAAAGAACAGCTCGGCTTTAACCAGGGAGTCAATAATGACCCTAACATGTGCTTATTGGCAAAACAGAATTACGAATTAGATTAGAGATTTTTAATTAGAAAGCAAAGCACTTCATGCCTGGATGTTATGACAGCTTGTTTTAAAATGTTTAGAAAAAAGGAGATGATTTTCTGATATAATTAAGTTGATTTAAAGATGACATATGTTGCTATGTATTTTTCCCTTGGAAAAAAACCTTGCAAAAATTTTGTAAAATGTTACAAAAAAGTAAAAAGTTACACATAATTTATTTTCTAAATTGTTTCTTAGGTTATGTGGTAAAAAAACATATTAAATGGTGTAACATTCAATATATATTTTCTTTATTGCCAGTATTAATAAATGCAATACCTCCTCAAGCGTTCCCCCTATGGCAATGGAGATACTCAGAAGCATTTCCTATGTAGTCCACCACCACCACCATGCCTTAGGTCATAATATTTCCTTATCAGGTCACCACGCCATACATTTATTAGGGAACCCTACCTTTGAAATACGGAAGTTTGGATGAAAGATTTATGTGGTATTGTTCAAAGAGAAGCAGAGCTCTTTGCTCCATAAAGATAAAGGGAATCCTGAGAGGCACCACATAATATTCCTATCTAATGCCTTACGACAAGAGAATCAACAAAACTGAACACTTTTGTGACTATTTTAGGATAATTTACTTTATAAAGAGCGACAGTAAACAAATTATTTATTTTAATTAACTCGGGCAAAGAAAGCTGAAATGTAGATATTATTCGAATCATATTGATTGTGGATGTTAGCAAACAAACAAAAAATAAAAACAAAAAATATTTTTTTTTCCCTGAATAGAACAATTCATCCCAGAGGGACTTTCTTTGAGTTCCTATGAGGCAAAACAACTGTTATCTTGCACTCTATTTCAATCATGTACATTCTGACAAAGGTATCCAACAACAAATGCTCAAGACAAGAGCTCAAGTGTTATGGTTGGGAGGCACTTTTGGTTTCCACCAGCACTCAGATGTGACCTTTTAGATGCACCCCTATCACTCTGATGAAGGAGAAATAGATCCTGCACCTTTTCAAGTCTGAAAAAACGATGCTTCCTGAAACAGAAACTGATGCTTTTTCTGCCTTTGAAAAATTGGCTTTTGTTCCTGGCAATTCTTATCAAAGCCTTGTATTCCTTTTTATTTGTCTTTTTCTAAACTTAAAGTCATTACTCTGCTCAGATTAAAGAAGACGCTATAATTTTCTATGGGGTTAGCAAGATCAAAGAAAAAATTCTCCTTGAAGTTTTTTACTGGAACTGCCCATGCTGCAATGAGCTTCAACCAGCCATTGTTCAAATGGAAGAGCTATATGATGAAGCAATATAGGGGGGGGGGGGGTGTATAAAATAAAAAGATAAATACAGCATATATGAGATATTATCAAACATATTTTGCTGTAGTGGGAAATATGATGTGACATCAAGATTTTCACTGCAAATTTGTACAAGTAGATTGTTTTTGAAGTCTTAAAAAATAAATGTATTATAAAATGTAGTCATTCTGTAATATGGGTTTTATATTTACACAGTAAAGTCACTGTTTTTTCATTTTTTAATCATCATTATTAAACAATATACTTCTAAATCCTGCATCAAGAAAAGGCAAAAAGCAAAGCCACCCTGGCTCGAAATATTTCTTTAAAGTGAAAGGATATGTTGAGTGACATATAGGGGTTTCGCTCAGCCATGCTCTGCAGTTCACCGCACTCGATCTTGACATGAGGAAGACACAGATTGTCGACCGTCACTGCCCCCAGGGCAGAGGGACGAGTGTGGTGGCCGAGGTGGCTGGATGTCACCTTGGACCTCATGGCGATGGTGTCCCAGGGCAGGTCCACTGAGTCGGGGGAGGTCCTGTCCATTGAAGGGGGCATGCAAGGGAGACCCCCGAAGTTGGAATGGGGCCCGTACTTAAGAAGATGCTCTAGGATCTGACTGTCATGCAGAGGGGTGCTGTAATTGAACTGAAATGGTGTCTGGTGCACAGGATAGGGCCTCTTCACTGTCGGGGTAACTGAGCTCAGAGGGGTCACTGCCGGTTTGCGGACCACCAGTGACAGCGCCTCCGTCTGGTCCTGTGGGCTTTGAGCCTCAGAGCGTTCATAATACTCCAAAGAGTGGGGTTTCACTGCAGCCTCCTCAGCATGGAGCTGTTCCTGGGTGGAGCCCACCTGCTGGCTCTTCCTGTCTGCACCCATGCTGAGCTGCATCTCTGGAGATGAGCACATGCGCTGCTGAGGGGACAGATCCAGCCCAGTGGAGGACACCTTCTTGAACACTTTGTCCACACAGTCATTCACAGCCCTGGAGAGCTCCTGCTTCAGGGTTTCCTGCAGGTTCTGACTTTCTCTCTGGTGTACCAGGTAACCAACTACTTTCATTCGGTTCTTACACTCTGCAGTCACTCTGCTATTCTTCCTTTCAAAATCATCTTCAGTGCTTATGTAGCGTGGCTCTGTGCTTTCTCCCATGGTGTCGTGCTCAACAGTGACTTCTGTCTCATCTCTGTCATTGTGTTCAGGGTCCTCCTGGTTGTAAACTTGAAGGAACTTTTCCTGGAGCTGACGTAACAGCCTCTGCATGCTGTGGAGCTGCTCTTTCAGCTTGTGACACTCCTCATCCTTGGTGTTGCAGTTATCACTACTGCTGCTTCCAGGTCTTCTGTTTGCCGGTCCTCCTACACTGTGTTCCTGATGTTGAGGCAACCGCTGCTTACGTTTGTTCTCTCTGTATGCTTCTCTGGCCTCTCTGGTGTCTCTGGCATCTGTGTCAGACCTCTCACTGTCTCCATGTTGCCTGCTGTTGGGAGAGCCCGCCATGACTCTGATAATGTTCTCCACTCTGGCTCTCTTTGCCTGCAGGTGGTCAGTCATGGGATGCTCCCCCTCCAGGCTGACTCCTGTAGAAACATGACCGCTGGGGGAGGCAGCTTCCACCGTGCTGTCCTTTGAGGAGACACTGCACTGGTCCTCCTGGCCGGAGTCAGCGGCAGTGGAGCTGGAAAGGTAGAAATTACTTTCATCTAGTGCCCTCTTGTTGTGGATTGTCTTGCGGAGGAGTTGAGAGATGATGGATCCGCTGGAGTATGAGGCCAGAGGCTCGTCATACATGTTTCTGCGGAAGCAAGGCAACATGACATCAGGTTTATCGTCCTCTAGGCAGCATTCACTGGAGTTGTGCATGTTCTGGTCGGGAAGACTGAGGTTCATGCTCAGTGAGAAAACTGGCTGCTTCGGCTACACGCGCAATCAGAGTTATGTGAAATGCAAGAATCTGAAAGGACAGAAAAGTGAAACACAGTTACGATAATAAATAATGAAAAAACACATTTTAAAATAAGACAAAAATGTGCTATAGCCCTTTATTTTTCTAAAATCCTGACATTCAAATCAAACTGTTATGACAAAATAATGCAATGTCTCTTTATGCTTTGGGTAGATAGCAAAGATAAAGTATATTAATTTGTAAAATGATTACCAGTACATTAATTAATTAAATACATACAACATTCACAGGTAATTCTGTCATTTTGTTTAGAAAACCTGAAATTACACTTGTGATTTTAAAATGCCTACATTAACAAGCAAATGTAGAATTACTGTGTTATAGAAAATCAAAGAACCCGACATTATTTGCAAGATCATCAGTTCTGTTAAAAAAAATAAAAAAGAAGAAATCCTTGATCAATAAGGGAGTGTGTTCTTTTGTATTATTTCATCTTGAGGTTGTAATAATGGATAGCACAAAGGATAAAAAGAACAACTGTAATATTCATGAAAGGTAAATTCCAGCTTTTGAAAGCCATAGACCACGCACAAGAAACGGCTCTGTATATACATTATATACAAGAGAAAGTATTATGAAAACATCTGTTTTCTTTGGTTGCCATCTCAAGGTATGATCAAGAGATGATCTTCATTGGTAAAAAAAAAAAAAAAAGCTCAATTTCCTAATTCTATGGTCACTGGCTTCATTACTTTAAAAGTGTATTTTATATGTTTTGTGCTTTAACACATTAACTCACAACATGTACTGCAAGTGCATTGTTAAACTAATTAAAAAATACTTCTGAATGAAACGATGCACTTGAAAAGTACAGATTCTACTATTTATTTCTAGACATTGGATTCTATATCAGTCCCACTTACGTTTCTATTTCTTACTTTTAATATAATTAAACATTCTATCAGAAAGACCAAACTCCTTTAGGAAAACATTTGTAAAAACAATTCAGTTATTTCACAGAACAAAGTCTGAGACAATTTAATTGTGTTTCCTTTACTCTTTACATTTTGAAAATGTCATGCAGTATACTGTAACAGGCTGTAGACCTACTGTTTGTTAATAAATGGTGAATTAGCTGATGCCCACCTGAAGAAGAACATAAACTGTAGCTACAGTTCATTTTTAAAAATGTGAAACTAATGTGTATATGAAACTATAATCTCAATAAGCAAACCAAATATTTTTGTAGTTATAAGAACTGAAATATTCACTTAATAGTCAATAAACACTTGATAACCTAATTAAAAACTCACCAAACGTGATTATAGGTGTCAGCTGTACTGTTAAAGCATGCGTCAGAGTGTCAAAAGCACCTCTCATGAAAAACCACTAAACTCTAGTGATGAGTTTTTAAGCGGGGTGAGCTGCAGGTATGCACTTTGTCACACTACAGGGCTGCAGTTTAACCACGATCACAGAGAGAGACAGAGTGAGCGGCTGTGATGGGACCTTACCTGTTGCGCTGGGAAGTGCTGCCGAGCTGATGGCCTGCGCACACTGTGAGATGGACAGTAACAGCGCAGGAGAGTCGAGGCATCAGACGGAGCTGGGGCGTGGCCATGTGAAAGCAATGAGGTGGTCACACATCACCCACATAATGTCAAGAGGAGGAAAGTATGTGTAAGGTGTTGGACTAATAGCTAGTGGTTGAAAGGTGGGTTTCAAAACTGATGGATTAAAGCCTATACGGAATTTCCAAAAATAGCTGGTAATTTGGAAATAGTATGCATATATGCCAGCCCATATGCATAGGCCAATAATTCAGATGAATCTAGCCTATAACTGAAATAATTTACATGCATAGGCCTATATGATGTACGGTTACATAACTCTATAGACTATAATATACTGCTATTATTTAATCAGTCAATTATTTTTGTAGTGTCTTCAAAGGGCAATTGTACCAATTGGTAGCCCAGCAGTGAAACAGAGACACAATAAAACCCAAAGCACACATAAACACAAAGAAGACAGGAGTGAAAAGTAGGCTACACGTAATTATTAATAAAAAATAGCAAATAGCCTATATATAGTATAAAACTATATATATATATATATATATATACTCTATCCTCTGCAGCATATTTGAAGGTAATGGCCTACTCAAAGATTAGCTTTGTCAGTTGAAAAAAATCATCTTAATTTTATTATATTCTATGTTTATATTACCTGTAACGTTATGCATTGCTTCATCTTATCTTAGGCTATATCTTATTTCTATTCTAAACTCTGTTTTTACGTTGTTACCTGTGGCTGTCTGCGAAGGTGGTTGAAGGTGCACCGTATTTTCACTATTTGTAGATTATTTCTCAGTGACCAGTAGTGAGGGGTAGAGGGGACCACAGTGAGGATTCCCCCCTCCTCCCCCTTCCACTCGGAGCACTTGGTTTATCCCACACTACTTCCTCGCATCTTGCGCGTCAGGGTTGTCGGTGTGACCGGAGTTCCCTTCCGCTGACAGGCTGCTGTCACACAGCCACCATGTTATCCCATTCCCGGTGTCTCACCAGGAATTTTGGCCGTGCCTTCTCTGCCATCCGCCAGGTAGGCAACAAGCAAATAAAATGTTGTCGTGGCCACTCGCTAGATGACTCCTCTCTGGCTGCGGGCGAAGGCGCAGCTTCTGTGTGTTCAGCTCTATCAGAGCTACCATTAGCATTAGCATTAGCTGTAGGCCATGATCAGGCCGTAACATTGTAAGCCAAGGACAGTATGACACTTTCCTTCACTAGTCTTGTCTTAAGACAGTACGCTTAAATCAGTGTTCTCTGTGTTGAGTTGGTCTCTCGTTTTGACATGAATGTTAAAGTTGTTTGACCTACGCACAAAATATCTTGTCGCAAACTTATCAAATACTAACGTTAGCCACACTAAGCTAAATGAACTGGAAGGTTAGCTAGCTAAGTGCTTTTAGCTGTCATGCTGAGGTCATATTGTGGTTTATGAGAGAAAACAACGCCCAGTTTAACTAACTTAATGGAATTATAATAGTGTCAATGTTTTTTTTTCCTTTTAGTGTGGGTGTACATTTCTGTCGTTGCATTAGAAGCTAAAGTTAAGTAAGCATAGTCAAATGTCAGCAAAGCCCTAACGTTAGTTTGTAATTGTCAGCGAGATTAGTAGTTGATAATTAAGCTTTAATGCAGCTGTTTAAGTAACGTTAGCTGCTTCAATAAAATATATATATTATGCATTTTCTGGTGCAATTCTAATCCAAAACCACACAAGCCACCTGTTTGCCGGATAATGCATTGATTAGCCAATGTCGTCGTCTAGCGCGTAGAAGTGACCTTTGACCGACAGCACTTACTTATCTCCCTGTTGATGACACCACTGCCATTTATGCACAATCCCAACTGTTATTTATGTTCACTGTTAGACATAGTTATATTGACCTTGATGTAAATTTTTCAATGTTGTCAAATTTTCAAGACATTGAGTTGTTCTTCTGCACAATACTAAACATTTAAAAAAAAGTTACAGACGTTTAATATTGACTAACTTTATCTTGTCACAGGGGAATAATGCATTAGCTCGTCGGGCCACGGCAGGTATGTCTTGTTACTGTTGAAGTCTGAAATCCCAATCTTTGCTTTTGGATAGTCCTGCTGCAAAAAGTTATTAACACATTGCCCTTTTCCATTTTCTTACAGCTCTATCAGCTAGCCATTCTATTACTTTGAACAGCAATGTGTAAGTACATTTACTCATAAAAACTTAACTATTTGAAGAGACACGCAACTTTACTGTGTGACTGTAAGTACACCATTATACCATATATTGTATATCATTAGATATGATGAATGACTTGGACTTGACATGGACAGTCTTCAGTTCCTCAGTCGTCAATGCTTCATGACAGTGCATGGGTGGCATGCACTGTCATGAACCTATTTTCCAATTATGAGTATAGCATGTGCTGTTCCATACACACAAGCCAAATCTGAATCATATTTTTTTGCACTCTTGGATGAAACATTAAAGTAGTGTTGGAGATTTGTATTACTTGTCTGAATTTATTACATTTTTTGTGTTTTTTGTTTTATTTTTAGAAAATCTGATCCCCGGTCCAGCGTCTTCCAAATCCAGTACTTCAGGACATCTGTAGCCTACAGTATGTTTGGGCCCGCATGCCTTTCATTTCTGCACTTATCTGAAGCTCGACCACTGATGTGTGGTGTGAAGAAATGCATCTCCTTTGATTTGTCTTTGTTCTCCAGGAGATGAAGTTGTCACAGTCAAAACCCCTGCGTTTGCAGAATCTGTCACAGAGGGGGATGTGAGGTGGGAGAAAGGTAACTCCTTTTATTAATTAACATACATTAGTTCCTTCTGAGCCTGTAAAGGATAAGCGGTTACAGATGAAGGATGGATGGATGCTTCTGATACAGATAACAACCAAGTTACAACCAAATTAAACAAAAGGTAGTCAGTTTGCTCTCAGATGCCAAAATAAAGCTTTCTCCCTACAGCTGTTGGAGACACCGTCGCTGAGGATGAGGTGGTGTGCGAAATTGAGACTGATAAGGTAAAACTAAGTAAATGCCACAATGTTTTTGATTGCTGGTAGTTGTTGGGCCTTGCCTGCAAAAGTAAAAGCCTTCAGAGTGTGCGGCATACCATGAATCAAAGTATTGGGGCATGTTCTTTTCCCAAAATAGTACTCAATTTTAACCTTTTTAAAAATTCATATTTGTGGGGCCTGGTGCAAGAGACAAGAAAAAGGGCAAATCATTACTGAAGTGTGTCACTTTCTCCTGACTGTGAATATTTTTTCAATCATTTCTTCTATGAACTTTTGGTGAAAGTTAAGTTTTATCTTAAATAAATGCATGCATTTATTACTTTGGCACCAGCCAAATCACAACATGTATGCTATTTAGAAAATATCCTATTATCCTATATGTAACTATTTACTTTTTTTTTTTTTATTATTAAACATACAATTATTTTGACTTGTGTTTTTTCCCTGCCATCAGACATCAGTGCAGGTTCCCTCTCCTGCTGCTGGGGTGATTGAGGAGCTTTTGGTCCCTGATGGGGGGAAGGTCGAGGGAGGAACTGCGCTCTTTAAGCTTCGAAAAGGAGGTCGTTATTGTATTTTCATTGAAAATTGTGCGACTTTGAAAATAGTAATACTTTAAAGTCTGCCTTTATCCTGATTGTTCAGCTCTGTGTCTTTAGCTGGTGCTCCCAAAGCTGCAGAAGCTCCAAAAGCAGAGGCCCCGGTGGCTGCAGCCCCTCCACCACCTTCTGCTACTCCCCCTCCATCTTCTCCCCCCTCAGCTGTGGGCCCCATTCCCACCACTATGCCCCCTGTGCCACCTGTGCCAGCACATGCTATGGACAGCAAACCAGGTTAGTTGTCATGAGACAGACGGTCTGTGTCATGTGAGAACTGTTTTGCTTGACATCTGTGCTCTTGACCTCTAGCTTACATGATTAATCATTGTAGGCACTGGCTTTCACCAGTTCCACTAAACTGATGTTTACAGATACTAACTGCTTCGTTATGTCTTTCTCATAGTTTCCACCATCAAGCCGACTCCTGCTCCAGTTGCACCAATGGCTCAAGCTGAGGGAGGGGCTAAAGCAGCCAGGACAGAGAGCAGGGTAAAGTGCAAAAATCACCACTACACCTAAATAACATTTAGGAGTATCTGATGACTGATGATGTGTTTAATGGTCTAGTACAGTAATAATTGGAAACAGAGTTTTAGTAAATCTGATAATTCTTGTTTTTTGTTTTAGGTGAAGATGAACCGCATGAGACTGAGAATTGCCCAGAGACTGAAGGAAGCCCAAAACACCTGCGCTATGCTGACTACGTTTAATGAGGTCGACATGAGGTAGGAAATTCTAAATGACCTACATTTTTTAGCCCTCAATGCTATTTTAGATATCAAACGTGAAATATGCTCCGCTGCATTAACGCATATAAATTGAACCGATTGAAAGAAGAAAAAAAACAGACCTTATAGAGTGTAGGAGTCCAAATCTGTTTAAATATCTATAAACATGTTTGTAAGTGTGCAGTACGCACACTGTATACAGTACATATTGTATGTACCTCCGTGTTAAAAGCCAAAACAACACTTGCACAAATGGTTATGGATTGGAATCTGCCCAATAGGAAAAGCTTTTTGAAACCCAATATCCTCTTAAACACTGGAATGTAAATATTTGGTCGTAATGCCATCTAAAACGAAGATAAGAATTGTTAAAACAGATTTTATTAATTTACAAGGAAATGTTATTGTCTGCACTTGCCCCCTGTGCTGAAGAGGACACTTTGAGGATTTCTCTTCCCCGCAAATGTGTGGTGTCAGCTTTCAGCTATTCAGGGTTTTCTATGTATCCTAATTAGATTGACATTGATGGTCTGGAGGAAGACTTCCCATGCTAGGGCTCATCTGGAGCCGAAGGAGCTAGTCAGAGCAGGAGGCTCGAGCATCTGTAGGGGCCCACAGAGACCTGCGCTCTGAGTGGAAGAGCTGCCTCAACCGATATGGGCTTTTATGACAGCCCAATAAGATTTACAGGCTCTAGAAAGTGAAGATTTTTATCGCTTCTTCTCTCCTTTCTCGGAGAGTCTGTGTCTTGGGAGGGGCTAATTATGTTAGCGGAGAAACCCTAGAGCTTCAACAGGGTTAGAGACAGGAAAACAAACAATTAAAAAGAGAGATACACGAGAAAAATGAGCAATGATGAAACGATTAGCGGGCCAATTTCAATAGCTTTAATCCACCGCGATCTGTAATAGCATTCTTTTATAGTCATAAAAGGCACTGTTTTTTTTTTTTTCTCCCTTTTTTAAGAGATTTTAGATTGTGACATATCTTAACATAGTTACAATATTTGAAAAGCTATTTTCATGGAGTTTCTAGTATCTCTGTTTCTAGTGTATCTTAGAGGTTAGTATAACATTAGGCTTCTATTTAAATGTGTGATAACCTATTATAAGCAATAGCCATGGATTGTCTTATTTTAGCTAATATCGTTTTTAAATATGGTTTATAAATTAAACAAAGCGGTAACACTTAAAAACCCTTCAAGTACATTGAAAAGGATTTTAATAAGGTATGAAAAAACATTTCTATAGTGAAGCTATAGTCGGACAAACACAATTAGCCTTTTGAATTTCAGTAATTTAGAGTCACGGGTATGACAGACATGTTGTGAACATAACATGTTTGGGGGTGGGGAGGTTGTGATAAAATGCATGTTTAAGTCATTCTTAAAGCACCTCTGTATTTTCCATGTTTAAATGAATGTGTATTTAAATCCCCAAATCTTTTAGCCCCACTGATTTTTCTTTTTTCTCTTTCCTTTTATGTTCATAACAATCATCATATTCAGTATCCTGTAGGCTTCAACCCTGCTTCTTGCCTTAATGCCAATTGTTAGATGATCTATGTTATGTTTGTATTTCCCTGCAGCAACATCACAGAGCTGAGGAAGACTTACAAAGATGCCTTCCTGAAAAAGCATAACATCAAGTTGGGCTTCATGTCTGCGTTTGTGAAAGCTGCTGCCTACGCTCTGGCTGACCAACCTGCTGTCAATGCTGGTATAGAATCAACCTTAAAAGACTGAGAAACCTCACTTTGTGGTGTTCATTCTGGTGGTCTTTTGCACGTATGTGTACAAGTCAGTGCATATGTGTCTGGTGAAGAAAACGATTTAAGTTTCAGTATAGTTCACTTCAAACCTTATTTACTGCCTTTAGACCCCCCTGACCTATTTAGATAGACCACAATGAAGCAGGGGGAGGGGTCTGATTGCTGGCTTTTACAAATCAAAAATAGTCTGTGGGTTTCATCTTCTATGGCTTTTTTTCTTGCATGTAACTGAAATTGGCATGCGTGAAAAGGAAATCAATCTTGGTGAAAACGTAGTGAGTATTTAGTTTTGTCCTGTATACATTTTTCTTCTGTGTACAATGATTAAACTTTCTTTGTGTTTTCAGTAATTGACGACATGACCAAAGAGATTGTGTACAGGGACTACGTTGACATCAGTGTGGCTGTGGCCACGCCAAAGGTGAGACAAGCACATTATATTGTTATGTTAATTGAAAGTGCTTGATAGTCCACTCGTCTTTAACGTGAAGGAAATTCAGTCCTGTAACTTTTCTCTCAGGGTCTGGTGGTTCCTGTAATCCGAAGCGTAGAGGGAATGAATTTTACTGATATTGAGAAGGCCATCAATTTGTTGGGAGAAAAGGTAATGTTTAAAATTGTATATTATGTCATATTTTGAGTCATGCGTTTGTTGTAGTTTATTCTTCTTTTTTTTATACCCTTGTTGTGAAAGTTTCTTATCTTGAGATTTCCTCAATGTGTGATTGATCTTAATTGTGGATGTGTGTTCTTAGGCCCGTAAGAATGAGCTGGCTGTTGAAGACATGGACGGAGGAACCTTCACCATCAGCAACGGTGGCGTGTTTGGGTCCATGTTCGGCACACCTATAATCAATCCACCACAGTCTGCTATTTTAGGCATGCATGGCATTTTTGACAGGCCTGTAGCAGTCGGTGGCAAGGTTCGTTTCCTCAATGTAATACATAAAATACACTGTATTTAGCAATAGAATGGTCACATCGAAAATGATCAAAGGATAATTGAATTGATAAACTTGCTGTTTTTAACTTAAAAAAATGGGTTTGGTTTGTCAAATCTGTCATACATACATACCTGTTTGCTAATTATCAAACAGTCACTGGTGTGAGTATTTCAAATTGTATATGCATTGACTCCTTTTCTCTTGTATTCCACTTTGTTTAGGTGGAGATCCGTCCCATGATGTATGTTGCCCTGACGTACGACCATCGTCTGATTGATGGAAGAGAGGCCGTTACTTTCCTGCGCAAGATCAAGTCAGTGGTGGAAGACCCCAGGGTGCTGCTCCTTGACATGTAAATCCTTGTGCACTCTTGGCCCAACCAAATAAACCACCCTAAACAAACAGTGGCTGTATTCACCTGATGAACATTACCGTAACTGCAGATGTTGTATCGGTTAACTAGAAAAATAATTTTTGGAGAACAGTTGAGTTGTACAATGGACATTTGTAAGGCAGCCAGTGATAAACAGTTCGCTGCTGTTGTGAAGAAATGTCGGGGTCTGGGGTTTCTGTGGTGCTGGTCTCTAGATCAAAAAAGGATATTCTATTACTTCCGCGCCAAATGTAATTTTATTACTTATTGAGAGATGAATGACAAACCTAGATAAACTCCATAGTATCATTTCATTATTTTGGTTGAGAGAAGAAGAATAAACACTCATGGGGCTATGTTCTTAAATGTCCAAAGTGAAGAAATTCTCTGAGAATTTATGCTATCTGTTTCTCAAATGAGGGAAATCTTTATGCTGTGTAAGAAAGACTATTTAAAAAAGTTTTAAACAATAAAAGCTGCATTACTCAACTGTAGTTTTTGTTTTGGATTTTTTTTTTTTTTAAATGTAACATGGTAGCTAAATTTACAAGAATAAACCCAGACCCATTAAAACAAAACCAATATTAAAGTTAGTAGTTAACTCTTACTAAGGCATTGTTAGATGATGTTCACTGCTTATCATGCAGTATATCTTGAATGGAAGCCTTTCCTTTAACTCGTCACCTGTCTGTAAATGGGCTGTGGACTATTGGTCAACTAATAAGATGAAAAAGACTTAATACCTAATAAAAGTCCCAAATAGTGATATTCTTAAAATGGTCTTGTCTTAGTCCTCTTTGGGACCATGCATAGCCTATTGAGCAATTTATAACGCTTAAGACCAACAGTCAATAAAATGCCATGGATAGAGAAGAGTAACATTTATTGCCTAATATCCTTTTTTCTACAATATTTAATGGCAGTCCAAACATTTGTAATTGTCAGAATTTAGTCTGTGTCAGTTTTCATGCGTGGTGATAATATGCAAGGATACTTTAAAATTTAAATATATACCAAAATTGCATCAAAGGTACCTTAAATTACAATATAAGACTCTCGCAAGTTACAATAAGTCAATTTGTTTCATCTTTTGGAAGAGATATGGTTTACTAGTTTTGTTCATGTTTCAGTTTTTATTGTGTCATTTTTCTTTGGGAAGCACAAAGTGCAAAGAAAACCAGGGGTCTGGTGCATCCATTTTGGCCACTCAGAGGTGAAGCAGCTGCACCTGCTAGCAGCTCAGAGCTTTCCAGGAGACACTGCTGAAGAAGGGATGACACTTGATGTCACTCACACCTCCACCTCCAGAACCCAAGCGATAGCCAGCATCAAACTGAAGCAACTGCAAAGCAGCATAATGGAGAATTGAGATACTGTAAAATGAAATCACACCATCTATGTTGCAATTTAGTGACACTGAGCATAATATTTAGAACAGAAGCCTAACCTCAGTGAGCAGAGACGCAGCTGCAGCACCCAGGTGGTTGGGGATGAGCAGCTGGGTGTGGGAGTGGATTCCTGCTGGATGGAGCTGCCACAGTGGCTGGAAGCACAGTGAGCGGAGTGTGTGAGAAACCATGACCCAATGCCACAGTTTGCAGGAATGGTGCAAAATGACAAAGTTGCAGACTTTACTCTTGGAAACTGAAAATGCTTGTAGAGCCTTTCGCTTACCATTCCTGTTAGGAGTTCAAACAACAAAGCCCCAAGACTCCACCAATCACACGCCTCTGTAACTCTGGACACACCACCAATTTCTGTAAACGTACAACAAAATGAGTTTAGTTGTATTCTTGCACAAGATTTTTTAAAATGAGTTTTGGTGTCTTCATATTTCCATACAATGTGCAGTACTTGACCTTATTCCGAGTAAAGTGGACCAGCTTAATCCTGCCACTAGGTGGCAGGTTACACCAGGGAACAATCACTGGTTTCAGCTTACAGTAATGCATATTCTTACCTGGAGCACAGTACATCTGTGCTGTAGCTTTGGAGCTGATCTCTGACTGAACCTCACTCCACTGTCCAAAAAACGTCAAACACACCTTTCCTGTGAAAACATTGTGTTTGATCAAAATCAAAAGTATGGTGGTTTTCCACATGTGGTCTTTTACATGTATTTGATGAACTCACCGTTGCTGGTGAGTAGAACATTTCTAGGGTTGAGATCCCGACACACAATGCCTTGCTGATGTAGACTCTCAAGGGCCAGCAGAATCTGAGCCCCCCAGACACACACCTCTGCCTCTGGAAGCCCCCAGCAGGTCTGCATGGCCTTATCTGTAGTACTGGAGTACTTCACAGGGAACCGAGGCAGATGGCACCAGCCATCCACCTCTATGATCTGGTCTTCCCCCTGCTCCTCCGATCCTTCTGAATTAAGGTAAGCATCCACATCCTCTCCCCTCTTGTGGGGCGGGGCTCCAGTAGGACCAGAGGAGAACCAGCCCACATATGATCGCCCTTTTCCAGATGTCACCTTCTCTCCAGGACTCAGCAATTCACAAGCCTCCGCTTCACCCTCTCTTGCCTCACTGGAACATGTTTCCCCTTTGTACGTCATCCCTGAAAGGGCAATGGGGGCCCCTGAAAATGTCCCCTGTTTTCCTGCAATGCTGTGGCAGAGGGACGCAGAGGAAGGCCAGTAGCTTTCTGAGGTGAGCCTCATGTCTGTGTTGTCAGAAAATACTGCTCTGTCCGTGCTCCTGATGACTACCATGCCATTTCTATCCTCAGTGGTTGGACTGCTGCTGTCCTGCTTTGAGTCTGTAACCATATCTACAGAGTTACCACTCAAAACAGATCCTTGCTGAAATCCATTGCTATCCCATGATGCCCTGCCACGGATCTGGGTTTGGCAATGGAGAGGAAGATGCAAGATGGCAGGGGAAGAACTCAAGCCATTATTTTCACTGTTTGGGGATCCTGCTTTTATAAATGAGGTCTGATTTGTATGAGGTGGTGTTTGTCCTAGCATGCTATTTAAATGACTGTCAGTCACTGCATAGCGGTTTATTTGCTCACAGTTATGTGCTGGATCTGCAGCTTTCCAAGCCACTTCAAACTCAGAGCTGCACTCTGTCAGTCCCATTCCACCTTTCTTCTTATGAAGTACTGACATGACATCGAGAGCGTGACTGACACGAGTGCAAGACAGAGGAAGAGCAGGCTGTTCCTGAGTTTCACTGGAGTGCAAACACAAACTAGGAGCTGGTGGATGGATGCGGGTGTCAACCTGTGTCCTCGTCGGGCCTGAATTCAGAGTTAGCCGATCAAGCTTGGTATAAAATGATGCTGCAGAGCGTGTGTTCTGCAGACAACCCGTCTCCTCGATGTAGGAGTGAGTCCCGCAGCTCTCCAGCCTCTGCTGAGTCTCATCCCATGAGGTGGGGAAGTCTGCGTCTGGGCTCTCGTCGCTCAATTTTTCTGGAATCACTCCTGTGCTCCCTCTGCTGTTGTGCTGGTAGTCTGTGCTGATTGTGGGTGAGGTGTAGCTGGCCTTCAGCTTGATGCTTTGCTGGCCAGAAGTGAAGCATTCTGGGTGTTCCTTGGCCTTCTCGTTCCTCAGCTTGTGCAGCTTGGAGAAGAGCCTCCCACCTAGGACAATATGGAAAGAAAAACTAGATCAGACATTGGAGCGAAGTGCAAGCTTCAAAATCCACCCAACATGCTCCTATCAGCACTGAGAACAGAGAGGTTGTTAAAAGCTCACCTTTGACATGCTCAAGATGCAGGTACACAGCATCCTCACTGACGTAATATCTTAGCAGCTTAACCATGTATGGCACCCCCTGAGGAATGATGGTTGGCTGGTCCCTGCTCTCCCAGCTTGACTTGACCAGACTCTGCAAGAACACATACACACATTTGGGCTGATCTTTTTAGGAAATGCACATGTTTATATGGAGAAAAAAAGGGTATTAAATCAGACATGGTTTAAAAAGAAAGAAAAGACTGCTTGGATTGCCCCCTTAGAGATTAGTGTCTGTCTGTTACCATGTCTCTCTGGTCATTGAAATTTGAGGTGCACTTGCCCTGGCTAAAAGGGTGAGAGCTTTCTGGCAGATCAATGCTGGATGATACTCAGGGAGACAGGAGGGAAATAGCTCCCATCAACTGGCCAGCCACAGTATATAATAACAACCCCCAAAACATCTCCACTACCAGTGGATAGATGTAGGCATATGGAGGCATTTTTAATTTAAATGTATTATAATATAGAGCATACTCTTCAGTGTAATACTATACCTGGAAGAAAGAAAGGAGGAAATCTGTATACTCACCTTTACAACAAATGTCTCCTTATTGACCATACTTTTGACAATCATGACCTTTGGAAAGAAAAATAACTTCAAGGACTGTCAATACACAAAGCCAACACTGATATGGAAACACAAAGGTAGTAAGTGTTACAGTCTTACCTTATCAGTCACTCCCACCACCTTACACATCTCCAGATCCTCCACAGGCGAACTCAAGTGTCTGATTGGACGGAATCTCAGACTGCTATAACCCTGGTGATGAAAGTCATGCATGTCACCTACAGAAGCAATCATTTTTTTTCCACAGTATTTGAGATGAATAAGGCTTTAGTGTGAGACAGACAGTCACTAAATGTTTAGTCTCATGTAAGAAGCAATACAGGATGTGCTCTTTTATGTTATTCAACTCTCAAGGACTACAAGCTGGGAATGCTGACACTTTAATGTGACTTATTCAATATTTGACTTATGAACACTTTTGTGAACACTAACAATGCCTCAAGCCTACATTTCGCTGTACATTTAGAGCACATGAGAGACAATAAGATGTATGTTTTGTAAATGATAGTAAAGGAAGAATATCTTACCCCTAAATGAGAGCTTCCTTTCCCCAAGTTGTCCTGCAGATGTGTTATGAAGATTTCTTCAGCTCTCTTCAGATATTGGGTTGTCTTTCTTTTCACAGCCTCCCGACGATCCTTGTTTGGGTCCACTGTAAAACAGTAAAGTTCTATCAAATAAAGAAAATACTGTAGCTGTGTGAATAGAATCAATCTAACAGACAAGATCCTGTCCTGACTACACCTTAGGCTGTATCTAGAATAAAGATTGGTTCCACACAGCTGACTATTTACACTGTGGAGGGGGAAATGTCTTGCCAGTGAGGGAATCTGTGTTTAACCTTTGGTTTGTGACTTCCTGTTTTTTTTCTGCTCCACATGTTCCCATCACATGTCTTGTGCAAACACACCTCTTGAAATTCCTCATCATTACATAGCCTTAAAGACTTGTGTGAAAGACCAAATGTCCACTTACACTGAACCCCATTCAACAGCAAGTCCACCCCATTCTTATAGTAACTGAAAGCTGCCTCATAGTCCTCATTGACCTCACTGTCCAGTGCCATGCGGATCTGCTTGGCTGCCTCCACCAGGTAATCTCTTTTTGCCATCGCTGCCTTGTTTTGGACGTCCGTCAAGGACCAGATGGGCCTGAGCATAGCATAAATAGCATAAAAAAACAATACTGTTTATTCAGCTGGACTTAATTCAGACATGGCAGAAATTCAACAAAAGAATAAAAAATAACAAGCTGTCTCAAATTAGAAACTGAAACTGAATCTTAAGCTGTTGTAAGTAAATCACACTGTGGCTCTTAAAGAGTCTTCTTCGGAGTTACCTTTGCTCCCTTGTCTTATCAACAGCACGACACATCTCTGTCTGTTGTCACTGGGCTCGGTGTGAGTCTGCCCCCGTTGATTCCAAGGCTCAGGTCTTTGCAGCACAGCATTGTCATCTGAGCCAATGGAAACAAAGAGTTAACCTCCAGACCAGCACAGGAAGTGAGTACAAGCTTGTGACTACTATTTTTTGATGAATGGAAAGAAGCAGAGTTGCCAACGTCCAAGATGACAGGGAGATGACTCAGAGCACTGAGGCACACTGTCATTTGTCTCAGGTAAATCACGTAGTCATGGGGATGGTAGAAACCTAAAGGTGATGACTGGAGAGAGTGTCGACACCCATATTTTACTATATTTTTACAATAATATATTCCACACTGATCTAGGACATCAACCCACACACTTACACAAATCACGTAAAGTGGATTATTTCCAGTGGGAAAATACAATCTCTGCTGACACAAATGTTATAAACAAAAGTCATCAAATATTATGCAATTGATCTTTGTCACATTATACAAATGTATTACCAGTCAGACAGGGAAGGCTAATGCTCACTAGAAAACCTACCATTGATGTAAGATATCATTTATTTCCCCTGAATTTCGGCTACAGACTAAAACACAAACATCACACACACGCACACACATACACAATCACCCCATCCTGGTTACGATCATGGAGACGACATCATCTAAGGAGTGTTATGAAACACACAAAGCCATCTTCAGTCTCCTCCATCATCATCTTCTCAACATGCACTTCCATACCCAATGAGTTAGCGATCCACCATGGTAAATAAATGACCAAATAGCACAGAAAACAAGCACACAAATATACACACACTGTACCTGATGTGAGGCGAGCGTGCCCTGGACCTTCCACCCCAGCAGCAGCATCAGCAGCGGCAGCAGCAGCCCGTGTCTTCGGCAGCCTCAACACACTCCTCTCAGGAGCAGCGGGAGGACGAGAGAGCTCGGGAGAGGCTGCCGATTGGCTGAGCATGATGTCACTTTAAGGTACCATTTCACACAAGGCGCTAACTTCTCCCCCTCTCATCCTGACAGATGCTGGCCGATTTAAAGAGACAGTACTGTTTTTGTGTAAACTGACTGAAGGCCATTTTCAACCCTGACTTTTACTTCCAAAATGGATTGTGTTTAGCTTTTTTGTCCCATATGAAAATTGTAATCGCAATTTATTAAATGATTATGAATGAATACGAATTCCTTCTACCGCTGCTCCATCGAGAGTGTGCTAGTGTACTCTTTCACCACATGGTATGCCATCTGCTCAGCAGCAGACAGGAAATCCCTTCAGAGGGTCATAAATGCTGCCCAGAGGATCACTGGCTGCTCACTGTCTTCTTTGGAGGACCTTTTCAGTGTTCACTGCCTCAGTAGAGCAGCCAGCACACTGAAAGATCCAACCTACCCCGGACACTGTCTGTTTGACCCGCTACCCTGTGGTAGACGCTTTAGTTCAATCGAGTCACAGACAAACAGACTCAAAAACAGGTTTTACCCCAGAGCCATAGGTTAGTTACATTTCAACTTCACCTTTGTATTTATTTTTGGTATTTATTTATGTGTATAACGCTGCACAGATGTTCACATTCAATCGGATCTTAGCATATTCCTTGTACATATTTATTCCTAACAGTGTATATATATGAATATGAGTGATATATGAGTATATGAGTGTGTGTATATATATATATATAACCACTACAGTATATTGTTTTAGTCACAGAAAATGCACATATTGTTATCTGTAACATATCTTTGTATATTTTTTATTCTCTATTTCTGATTCTATGTACTATATCAGGATTGCTACTTAATTTCATTGTACTTGGTTGTGCAATGACAATAAATACATTCTTTTTTATTCTATTACAGTATTGCTTTGATGTGTCCCATCCACTATGAAAGGAAGGATCACCCTGCCCAGAATCCATAATCTGCTGGGTCTTGGTGCTCTGTGCCAGATGGAGCCAGGCTCCAGTCACAGCACAAAGGAGAGTCATTACCCCCTTAAGGGAGGGCCGACTTACAGAGGGGGGTGGAAGCTCCAGCATGGAGCAGGATAGTAAGAGAGGAGGGGGGCCTGAGATGCTACAACCTTATCCAAAAAGCAGAAAGGTAGGGGTCTGATTTAGTTTTATGATAACTTTACACCCTTTCTCAAATGTTCATCCAGTCATCTTTTATTTTTCACACTTTTACATAAATTAAAACAAGACAGGACACTAATTTCAATGTTTAATTTTGATTTGATTCCAGACACACAAGTGCAGTTTTTAGTACTAACTCAGAGACATTCTGTTAAAATCATGTGTATCAATCATAATACAGCAGATCAAGAATAAGAGGCGTCATTCTTTGTTAAACCTCACATTGTAGGATGCATAATAGCCATTGTTGTACATGTAAAGCTTCTGGTCAGTGGGATTGTAGTGCAGGTTGACAAATCGTTCCTGGAATTTTTGAATGAAAATACTCATGTATCTCTCCTTTCCAGTTTTGGTGTCATATGAATAATATATGTTCTCTGTCTTCAGATCTCCTGGCCTGGTGGTATACATAACTCACACCATAAAAACATTCCGTACTAGAGGCTAATGGTCCATTCATCCTCAATGCCCAAGGATTTCTCATCTAACTTAGCTACAATCTAACAATTTTACCCTTGATCTCCTCTGTAGCATACATTACATCAGCTGAAAAGTCCAGGTACTGGTTTGGTGAATAAGTATATGATTGACCCTCAAAACGTCAGGATGTAAATAGTGACTGCTCTCTGTACATTCTGACATTGATTTTATTTGATTAAGCAAGACCATACTAGTGAGAACATAGTGCACGAAATATAAAACATGTTTTTTCAGAATCAGTATATTTGACAAAACCACCTTTGGCACATGTAATATATTGTTTTTATGTGAAGTGAGAAGACTTTTCCTCCTGAAGTTCATTCACACTATGATTATATACTCATGCTACAGTATGTACCTCCTATGTGACAAAAAAACAAGAAGAATGTCTCACCCACTTTCACAAGTGCCAAAATGTGTCCTGAAATGACACAAATATTACAAACTCACTGACAGAGCTGTTTCCATTCTGAGTTTCCCAAATTAATATACTTGAACTCAGTAGCGAAATAGAAAAGTAACACTAACTTTCACTAGACATGAAATATTTGATTGTCAATTTCTCTTTTCAGTCAGTTTGTTTTGATTTTGATTAGCTGGGGCTGCTGGATAATTGGTTCAATATTAATCTTAAGCGTTCATTACACCCTGGAGACAAAACGGAAAATATGAGTCAAACAAAGCAACTTATTCTTGGTTCATCCTGTCCCTCGAGATTGGAAAAGCAGACATTAATATGAGCATTGTTTCTATTCTGTTTAAGCAGCAGAAAGCAATAACTGCATGTTGACCTTGCCACTCTGTTGTGGGATTATTAAGAGATACAGTGACTGATACCAGTCTGCTGCAGTACTTGCACCTTTTTGTACTTGATTTTATATCTTTAACATACTGTGTATCTGTTCTTTTGATTATTCAATTTGATTTAACATCCTGTTTAACTTACGATCCAATGACAAATGTACACCTATTTTAGATTGATTAGTGTGTATTTGCCTTATGTCTTTGTCCATTTTAAATCTGATGAAGATACAGTAGTGCCGAAATCTCATATATTTTGTAACAACTTAATTAAAGCCATATTGAATTGAACACATTGGATCTTACTTTCAATAATTTATACTTTTATTTAATTGTTTCAGTTGATTATCTGAAACTAATCTTTACTTGTGCAGTTTTTCCCTTATTGTATGTATCAGTAATTTTGTAATAGTTGTATTTATATGCATACAAACTTAAGGCATTTAACACAATTTGAATGCTTCAGTTTGATTTTATTCAGGAAAAGACAGTTAAAAAATGTATGTGTTACAGCTTTATAGAGCTCCAGTGACAAAGTGAGTAAATACAGATCATTCATATCAATCACAATACGTAGATCACAAAGAGGAGGCATCATTCTTTGTTAAACCTCACATTGTAGGACACATAGTAGCCGTTGTTGTACATGTAGAGCTTTTGATCAAAGGGATTGTAGTGCAGGTTGCTGTATTTCTCCTGGAACTTCTGGAAGGGGATATTGAGGTGTTTCTCCTCATTGGTCTTCGTGTCGAAGGCATAGTAGATCTCCTCTGTGTTCAGATCCACTGACCTGGTGGCGTACATGACTCCACAGGCCATGAAAGCGTTGCCAGCCAACTGCTTGAACGCACCAGTGTTCCACTCACCCTCAATGCCAAACGATTTCTCATCTATTTTAGCAATGACAATTTTCCCTCTGCTTGCCTCTGAGGCATACATTACCCACAAGCCATTTTCATCAGCTGCAAAGTCCATGTTCTGATGGTCTGAGTAACTGTACGAGAATCTTTGACTAGCAGCTGGGATCACTCTGTAGTCATATTTTGAACTGGTCAGATTCAGCTTGCTCATACTGAAAGGTGTGTTGATCTGATAATAAATGGTGTTACCATGAACAATGTAATTGTTACCGGCACCTGCCCACCCACTTGGTATGTCATGTTGTTTGAATGAGGATCTCAGAATCAGCTTTTCATAGTCCGAGTACAAATAGAAGTTATGCACAGAGGGAGTGGTGTGTGCACCATAGAAGTACATTGATTCATAGCCTCGAACTGGTTTGGAGTCTTTTCCCCAGCCCCCATATTGATAACCTGCATTTAAATGAGCATTCATTTGGACCACTATTGGCTTGCTGATGCTCATGATTCCTGTGTGATTACAGTCGCCTGGAAAGAAAAGAAAAATGTTAATTGGCCAGCAATATCAGTTTTTTTTCATCCACAATCTTTTTGATTAGTTGTCTTACCGATATCTGGCTTGATGAGCTCCTGCTCCTTCTGGCACTCCTCCAGCTTCTTCTGCAGCTTAGCGAACTCAATACGGATCACCACCAGGTTGCTCTTGTCAAACGTCTCCAGTTGGTTCACAATGAGGGTCATGTTGCGAATCTGGGAAAATACATAAATCAAATGGAAATTTTATAGTTTAATAATGAAGAAAGCCACATTATTTACAAATGGCTCTGTTACCTCAGTATAAAGACTGTCAAACATGGGCGAAGTGGTGTTGAGGGAGTCTCTGAGCTGAGAAACTAGAGCCTCAAACTCTCTGAGCTCAATCCTGAGCAGCTCAAAGTCCAGTTTGATGTAGTTGTCAGGACTGCTCTCCAGCATGGACACTCTCACAGTCAGGTCCAACACTTCCTTCAAGTAGACCTCCAACATACCCTCATAGCTCACCATCTGAAAGAGTGAAGAAACATAAATCAGAATCATGATGTCTCGACAAAATGTTAAAATGTATAAATGCTGTGGAACCACTCAGAACTCAGTCTATATAGGTCTTACTGTATACCTTGTTCATTTGAATGTCCACCTCCAGGATTAGATCCTTGCTGACTTGCTGCATGTACTGAACCCGGTCGGCAGGGAAGGTGGTTTCTGGCAGATACACGTGACAAAAACACTGACCTGACTCACCCACTGATGCAGTCACATTGCCAGACTCCCAATCATGCACTGGCTGAAAATTGAAAAACAAAACATAAAAAACATTAAAGTTGATTATTATAAATGACCAATCCACCTGCATGTTTTAATAGAACAGAAAGATCACTTACAATCCAGGCCAAAGCAGGACTGAGCAGCAGCAGCAGAATTGGCAGCATCATGTCTCAGTTTTCCCTCTCAAGTATCTTGTTGGTCACCCACTCAGAGGGTTTTTAAAGACGGCTTTTATCACATCATCACAAACACCCTTATCTCTTCCCATAGTTATTATTTGAGCTGTCTGGAACTTCAACGCAAGAACAGATGTTCACTCACAAGCAGCTTATGAATTATGGCATTATTCTTGTTTGCTCACAATAACTTACCATGTAAGGTTTGATCTGAACATGGGGTGTGGATGAGAAAAATGCCATATGTAATGTGATTTACAATATGTGCATTCATTTTATGGTGGTTCAGAGGTCATCTTAACCACAGGGAGACACTGTTGTGTCAGGCTGTATAATTACATTTAATCTAATCCAAATAGACAAGTTTCATTTATGAATTTTCCTGCTTAACACATCATATTCGTTTGTATAGTCATCATCCTAAAAGTCAGTTCTTACTGTATTGTGAATGACAGAATCAAATTTCTTCAGGCACAATGCAGTACGCATGGAGTGCTGCTCAGGTGTGTAGAAAGTGTGTCACTCCGGTGCTCTTCAGCTTGAGGATCCAAGTGTACAAGGGTTTAAGGACACTGAGCCACTCAGGAGGGTAACGTTTAAAAAGCCTTTGTTATATTTCTTGACTAAATCATTAAAACTCAAAAATCAAATTTCCCCTTTATATTGTTTTCTCATCCACATGGTTAATTGGGTAATCTTATGCATGTGACTTTGGTGGTGCCTTTGAACAGTGGTGTTCATGAGTAAGAGATACTGTGACATGGGGAACAACTTTTGATTAAAATGCTGACTCAAACAAAAAGTCTTCTCAAGCAATTTTTATTCACTTTAGTAACTTTGGCAACACCGAAAGAAAAGATACAGTTGTAAAGAGAAAGGTTTGAATGAATTATATACAGTGTGTGTGTATATATATATATTATTTATATATATTATTATTATATATATATAATGAATTAGAAACAGGAAGGTGTAAAATTAAACCTCTGATATAAAAAGCTAACATTAAAATAAAATATGGAATCAAAATGTGTTTACTGCTTCCATTCAAATTAGCAAAGAAGATCAATTATCATGTAAACAAAGTAATGTCTGTTCTAAGCAAAAACCATTGTGGGCGATCCCTCTCCAAATATTGCACATACCTGCATGTCCCTCTAAATCTGCTTCTACGGACAGACAGTTGACGTATTAACGGAGGAAAACTGTATAAATGAGTAGTAAATAAATGAGTGGAGACACATTATGAATGCAGATGAATCACTGAATGGTTTGATGAACTCAATAGCCCTTTTTTTCACGGAGCAGACATTTTGACATGTCTTAGCAGGAAAAGCACAGGTGGAATTAATTAATCAATGAATTATGGGTGCACTACATTTAGGTGTGCTTGCCCCTGTTATTGTGCATGCTGTCTCACTGTGTAGCTTACTGGGACACTTGCATAACATCATACAGTTGAAAGTCTTATTTTTAATGTGTCATCCTTAAGAAACTAAAGTAAATGAATGCACACCACATCACCTAAATTAACGATACCAGTTTATCTCACATGCCATGTCTCACTTCCCTTACTAAAAAGAATTAAAAAAAAAAACAATATCAGTTTATTTATATTATTGCTGCTAGTTCACTGCAGTTTTCTCCCTCTGCTATTGAGTTGCCATTTCACCTATTAAGAATGAGTAGTGAGATGCAAAAGATATGCATTAGGTGAGTATTATAAGTTTAGGTTATTTTTCTTCCAAATCTACTTGGTGACTTTGGTCATTTTAATCTATTAAAAACAGGCTTTTCTCACAGCAGACATGAGGATTTGTCATAGTAGGAAAAGCCCAGGTGTTACTAATAACATTAATGATGGCTCTGTTCTATTCACGTGTCCCAGACAGTGTGACAGTCAACATAATACCTGGACCCTGAAACTGCTACTAAAATTCAGCTAGCATTAATTTTATTATTAACACCAGTGTTTTCACTAATGTCATGTGTCGAGAAATCTACTGTGAAAAAGATTTATTGCAGTTTAAAATGTATGCTATATGCATTGCGTTTCAACACCAATCTAGCCACTTTTGGGAGTCAACATGACTCGTGCGGATATCAGGAATAACTAAGAAAGCAAAAATCAATATAGTATCTTGATTTATCAATCCTGCAATCCAGCATTTAGAATCAAGGCTCATATATGCCTAAAATGCTCGTCTAATAAACTAATTTTTAGGAAACTAATTCATCCTTTTGTATAGATGTTTATGGAAATTACTTGTAATGTTTAGATCAAGTAAATAAAAAAAGAAACAGACCTTTAAAGTTAAATTTTCCATTATAAATCAGAATCCAGTTCTGCATGTCTACTTTCTTTCAGTGTCAAAAATAAATTACAAATGCAAATAAACTAAGTATTGGGATGATTCTGCCACCATAGACAATACCACACTTGGCAAGTGTGTGAGGCACTAGAATGAGTGGGTGAAGCTAGTGAGGTAAATTAATAGTCATTAGAAAATAATGCACTCTATTCATTAGCACAAGGACACACTTGACACATTTGTAATGCTTGAAATCATTTATTAGCAATCAAGAAGAAGAAGAATTGCTGCACTACATGAATTACAAGAAAGAAAGACAGATACAATCATTGCTTCATTCACAAGATGTGATAATTCATCATATCCCAGATAGTGATTTAGGACAGGAGGAATGGTGGTTCAACAGTGGCTTTAGCAGTGTGGTTAAACCAGAGATGGTAGTTCACATAGTAGCCATCATTGTACATGTAGAGCTTCTGATCAGTGGGATTGTAGTCTAGGTTGGAAAACTTATCCTGGAATCTCTCAAAGGGAACACTGACGTAGCTCTCTTGTTTGGTTTTGGTGTCATACTTGTAAAATATCTCTTCAGTTTGGATATCAACTGTTCTGACGGCATACAGAACGCCACACACCATGAAGGCATTGCTCACTCCTGGTTTATAGACACTAGTCTGCCATTCCTCCTCAACCCCAAAGGAAGGCTCATTTATTTTAGCAATGACCATCCGACCACTGGACACCTCTGTGGCATAGATAACCCACAGGCCGCTTTCATCAGCAGCAAAGTCAAAGATCTGATTGGGAGAGTTGCTGTAGGAGAATATAGTGCTAGCCCTAGCAATCACCCTGTGCTCATATTTCATGGTGGTGAAATTCAGTTTGGCTAACCCAAATGGGTTGTTGATCTGATAATACAGAGTGTTGTCACGGATGATGAAATTGTTCCCTGTGCCAATCCAGCTGCTGTGTAAGTTGTGATGCTGGAATTGGTTTCTCAGAATGAGGTTCTTGTAGTTAGTGTAGAACCTAATGTCAACAATGGAGCTACTGGTGTACCCCGAGTACCAGTACATAGATTCTCTGTCAGGAACAGGCTTTGAATCTTTCCCCCAGCCTCCATATTTGTAGCCCGAATTAAGATGGGCATTCAGGTGGCTTACGATGGGCTTGCTGACCTTGATGATACCTGTGTGTGCACAAGAACCTGCAGAGAGAGAGAGAGAGAGAGAGCAGAAAAAAATCAAATTCAGTCCAAAGAGGACTTAGATTTATATGTGGATATTAGTGTGAATGAGCTTACCAATGTTGGGGTTGAAAAGCTCCTGGTGGCGTCTCTCACACTCCTCTAGTTGCAGCTGCACCTTGATGTACTCCCGACGCGTCACCAGAACCACATTCTTGTCGTAGGTCTTCTCCAGCCGGTTCAGGGTCCCCACCATGGCTGTGATCTAAGAGTAAACACATGGTTTGCCAGTGGATTGGCATTATATCTGTTGATGCAGTGATCATCGTGACTTACCTGTACGCGCAGAGACTTGAAGACAGTGGTGGAGCCTCTGATGGAGAGCTGCAGCTCTTTAATCAGAGCCTCCACCTGTTTGATCTGCACCTTCATCTCGTCCATGTCAGCATCTTTGTAGGCATCGGGGTTCTTCTCCATTTTTTCTATTTCTGAGGTCAGCTTTATTATCTTTTCGGCATATGCTGTCAGCTTGGTCTCATAATCGTCCAGCTGAAATAAAGTAAAAGCATTTTTCACATTTTTGTCCCTCTCAAATATGTTATCATCTGTTGCACATGCTTCTTATATGCCTGAGCACCTTGCCCATCTCGAGCTCCAGTTTGTGTGAAATCTCCCCAGCTGTCTGCTCTACCGCTACCAGGTCTTTAAAAGGAAAAGTAGAACTGGGCAAGAAGGCATCACAAGAACACCTGTCCCCACTTCCACCTCCTGTCTCATTCTTCGCACTCCCCTTGCTCCAAAGGCCTACACGCTGAAAAAGAAATGGTCACATGAACATACAGTAGATCTGCTTACCTTTAATGTGAGAGCCTCACAGAATAAAGATGAATCAGTTGATCTAAGTCATGCCATACATACCCCCCAGGCCATTGTGGAGCTCAGCAGTGCTACAAAGTAAAGAGTGCTGATCATTCTTGGTGCAGTCAGAGTTGTAATGAATAGGACAGCTGGATCTTTGGGGCTTATATAGCCTTGTTTCAACATCTTGCAGGTTGCAGCACCTGTCCTAGTTCACAGCACTGTTAGCCAAGGCACAAGCCAGGATGTAACACTTAATGTTATCTTCAGCTAACAGAAATGAAATACTCAGATGTTTGTTTGGTATGATCAAATGTTTGGTTGTGCATCAGAATTTGTGGGTCTACCATCTGACTGAGTTCCCAGGTGTTATGCATTGTTTTGTTTCCCCAGATGGTCTGAATGCTGAATATACTGTACTGTGCATATTATTTAGAGATTAGAATCTCAAGACAAATAATTAAAATCTATCTTTATTTAATAATTATGTGTAACAAAGTAGCAAACAGTCAGGCAAAAATAATCATAACATTTAAAGTTTCAACAATCACTTGACACTTTGATTCTTTGAGTCTTTATCCAGACGTTTCATGGTTTTCTTTTTCTTTACTTTCTTGGTTTTGGCTTTAACCACTGGCTGCTTGGCATCAAGAGCAGGCCTGGACCTGGTCAGGTGGTTAGCAGTAGGGCTTAGCTTGCTGTGGACCATCTCTGGATCGGAGCGTATACCCTGGGCAGAGATGGACTGGCCTGGAGCAGAGCGAGGAGAGTCATCCAGCAGGTTTGGCTGAGAGTAGGAGCGCATAGCTGGGGAACTGGAGGGACGGTAAGGGGCTATGCCTCCTAACATGGGCAGGTGGACATGCTCATTGCTCAGATTAGTGACAGAATAGCGACTGCTGTTGGACATGACAATGTGGTGCCAAGAACTTAGAGGGGTGGCAGAGAAGTGCTGAGGGCCACTTGAATCCTCTTTGGCACCTCCTGGAGACATGACCATGGAGCTGCGTGGTGTTACAGCCTCCACAGCGCTCTGGAAGGTCTTGAGGATGCGGTCGCTCTTCTGCTTCTCTTTCTTCTGACGGGACTCAACCTTCCTCAGCTGGCGGCGGTGATCCCTCATCATCTGTTTCCTTGTATCTGCCAGTCCCCTGCACAGAAACAACAGATAACGTATCACTCATTTAGGACGTCATTCATGGTGAAGATCTGGACCAATTCCAAGCTCATTGTTCAAACAATGTTAAAACTAATGATTGTACAAATTCCCAGCAATGTCATCACTCAATGTTTTTGCAACAATAAACCTTATCATATAACAGGCCTACACTGTATAGCAATTTAGAAGGCCAACATGTGAGTGTGATCATAGTAGATGTGCTCACCTGTAGTCTACCATTCCTGTCCTGTCACGATCAAGTCTCTGAACCAGCTCCTCAATCTGGTATCGATCCAAAGGAATACTTGATTGCTATCATGGTTTCACAGGACAGAAGGAAAAATCAAAAAGTCAGTTTCTTTCAGTGATTCAATCGTCCCTCACAGTATGCTTTTATTGATTTGCTGTGTGTTGGTCAATGTTCAGCGTCAGAAAAGATTTGTGAGAAGGACTAGAAGAGAGCTCATCACGCATGATTTCAGAGGACAATTTCATGCTATTTTGCCCTGCAAATGTCACTGCCTGCACAGTTAAAAATATCAATTTATCTGGAAACCTGCACCGCCTTCCTGAAGTCAGCAACAGGGACTCGCATGGTGCCATCTTTGTCAATATTCCGAAAGAAATCCCACAGGCGTAGCTTGCGTTGATCTAAATAATCCTTCAAAAGCATTGGGAAAAGACATTTAGACAATTGTGTGATACACGCAGAACCAAACAAAGAAAGAGTTGCCGTCATTTGACAGCTTTACAAAATTAATATGAGTAAAATACTTGAATACATAAATATAAGATTAAATTTTTATATAAAATGATGGAATGTAACCAGTTTTTTTTTTATTCTTATTGTCATAGGTGACCAAAACACACCTGGATGACTTTCATTGGATCAACACGTTTTGGTGGCTTCTTAGCAATGAAGCCTCCGACTCCTCCGAACTGTACATCCAAACCAGGATGCTCCTGACATGTCCCCTCCAACAGATGCACGAAAGTCTCATTAACCAGCACATTCTGCTTGGTAAAAAGGTTAAAAAAAGACACAGGATACAGGGTATTTGTTGTGCTTCATTTCATTGTGAAAGGTTTGATTTGTTTGAACAGCGAAAGAAATGATATGACAGAACAGTCAGATCAGGATGCTTGCCAGACAGACAGACAGACAGACAGACAGACAGACAGACAGTGGTGTCACAGTAACTCACACATATGTTGATCTCTTCCAAGGCAGTTCTAGGTGTGTTCTTCACCACATTAACCAGGGCCAGTGCCCCCTCTACTGTTAAAGAGTTGTAAGCCAGCTAAGGGAGTGTAAGAATTAAACATCACATTGTATGTATCTGCATCATACTGATGAGCTTAATACAACCTTGCTTACCCACCAGTAGAACTCGGAGTGTGTCATTAAACTCAAGACCCCGGCACAGCATGCCGACACCCTCATTGGTGAGGCGGTTGTTGTTGAGGTTGAGGTGCACCAGAGTGTTGTTGAATTTTAGGGCCTCTCCCATAGCCAGGGCACCCTCATTCCCAAAACCGTTCCACGATAAGTCAAGGTGTTTTAACATTATATTCACCTAAATATGGAGAATGTGATCAGACGTTGAATACCAAGTCAGTGATCAAATGAATGTCTTATACAGCCATACCTTTAGTCCAGCACAAATAGCCACAGCCCCTTTCATTCTAAGATGGTTCCAGCTAAGATCCAACACCTCAAGACCCTCATTGTTTGCTGTAGAAACGGAAGGTAAGATCAGAGAAAAATACTTCCCATGGTCATTTCTCTTGTTTGGCATTACATTCATAAAGTTCGTCACATCTACAAGGACATTAGGATTAGTGACTTTTACCGTACCCAACAGTTGTCCCAAATGTTCCCCTCCTTTTCCACAAAACTCATTATGGCTCAGGTCCAGTTCCTTTATTCTGGAATTGGTCTACATGTAAAAAAATAAATAAAAATAAAAATAAAAATAGCCTACCATTACTTAATTACAAACCACAACTAAAATGTAATTTATAATCATGAGGCTTAAAGGTCTGTGTTTGGGTAACTGATTATTAATCACTTACTGACAAGGCATCTGCAAAATATTTTGCATCATCATCAGTAAATCTATTTCCTGTTGGGACAAAATAATGTTTACATATATAAAATAAGTATACTAATAAATACAAATAATAATCTCATGACTAAATTTAAAGATCTTGTAGGATAGTTTTCTTTTCCATCTTTCCATCATTGTGTCTAGCATGGTCTCAGTACATCACACTACTGTCAGTGCAGTTATTGCTGTTTATTGTTACCTGAAATTACCTGAAAGTTTCATAGATTTCAATGAAATGTTGTCCAGCAACACTTTAGCCACATACTCAGCCCCTGCAGACTTCAGATAGTTGTTGGACAAATCCTGAAAGCAAAACAGATGCTGGTACAGTACGCTGCATTATCCACTGTAAAAGTCAAATTCCACCTGAAAAGCACTTGTACCCTCTAGTGGTAGGTTTGCAGTCCGACATACCAGGTGCTGCAAGGTTAAATTAGCCCTCAGCATCTCCACAAGGTATTTGGCTCCCTCAGCTTGAATGTGATTGTCTGCCAGCTCCAGAGTGTTGATATGCATATCAGTCTAAATACAAAGAGCTTATCAGAAACTTTCTATTAAAAAAAACTCACACTCAATAACATGCATTTTAAACGTACCACCAAAGCAATAGCAAGTGCCTTGCACCCCAAAGGTCCTAGCCCATGGTGGCTGAGGGATATGATTGTAGAGTCAAGGTTTCGTATAAAGTAGGAGACTGGTACCACACCCACCAGCTTGCAGGCCTGGAGGTACACTTCAGATATAGACATCTCCTTGTTGCTCTCCTCTTTTTCTGGAATTGAGAAGCCCAAACTACATGAGAACCAATGTACGGGCCCTTGTCTATACATACAGTAACGAATGTATGTTTCACAGCAACACTTTGTTAAAACAAGCTTTTTATTTGCATTGTTTTTGGAATGTTGCATTGTTTTGGAATGTTGTACAAATGTACAGCTTTACAGTAAGAGCAGAAAAATGGCTTACACTGTATTTACCCAAGTTTATATGTATCTATTATTTATCTATTTATTAGTATTTATCCAAGAATAACTTCAATGTAGGTCTACTTACCATCCGACTCTAAGTCTGTGTCAAACTCATCATCCATGCTCTGGGGTAGAGTTGGGGATGGACAATCATCATCTTTTAAGCAGAGGGACTCAAAAGACAGCATTGACATTGCTGTAAGCAATGTCTTGTTTGAAACCATTTCCCAGACACAAAGAGAATGCAGTCTTCGGGTTATTTGTTCATTTATTCCTGCGTGTTCTGTATGGGCTGGCACTGTGAAATGAAATAGGTCTGTGCTGTCCAGTAGGTAATTCTACCCCTCAGATAATGTTTCCTGTGTAGTGACATCAACAATTAATGCCTTAGTGTGGTTACAATGCTGTGTTTTTTTGTAACTCAAAGCAAAGCTGTAAGTAGGCCTACAGTATGACAGTGTGAAATGATACGGCTAATGGCATTTTGTAGGATGTTGTACATTTTCATATTATCTTATTTTAGACAATGCTGTAATTTTAATTACATTTTTTATTTTTACCTGATTAAGACAAACAAAAAAAACCACATTCTTGAGGAAACCACACCAGTGACATTTTTACTGGCCCCTAAACATTTGGACCACCAACAACGTCAGAACGCGCATGCGCTAATTTCAGAATTGAAAACATGATCGTCAGCGTGTTGTATTATGCGTTCTACCCACTGTCACGGTACCTGGCCAGTCGACACTCAGGTACATCTTACAGCACGTTTTTGTCCAAGTGTCCGTGTTTTAAAGTATCAGTGTCAGTATGTGCATTTCAGTTGGGTAGCTGTTAGGAGCTAACGCTTGCAAACGTTATGTTTAACTCGCTGCTGACTGAACGCCCGACATTTGTTGGCTTGAGCGTTAGGATCATGGGGATTTAAACTAAAACTCGGCGTGACTTTTCCTATGGTGTCCCAGTATGAGCTAATATTTCCACCTTTTGCACGTAAGCCACATACACACACGTAAGTTATGCTATTCAGCTAATTCTAACTTTAGCCCGCGGAAACGTGTGTTAGCTTGCACTTTCTAGACCTCCCTCATGACGTCACAACACCCCCACGTGTGACTGTTTTGCTGTGTATTTATGTTCAATAAGAAAGATACAGAATGTCGCATATGACACTGGTTGTCATTATTTTTGGTAAACTGAATGACGCAAGCAAAATAGTTCAGTATGTTTCAGCTTTGTATGAATGCATCAGTGTTTTTAAAACGAATCTTATCTTTTAGAGGCCTCAAAGAAGGCTCTCCCTCCTGCTGTGGTTAATGGCAACACAGTGTGGCATGGTGGTGCTGTCACAACCAGAAGCTTCACCGAGTCTCAGAAAACCATGCTGGACCAGTGGCTCAGCCCGTGCAGTGAGACGAAGGGAGAAACGAAAGAAAGGATGAAAGAACCAAGCCCAGAAAAGGAAGACGAAATGAGGCCTGACAAAAAACAGCTGATGGCTGTCCTGCATGAAGAAACAAAGAATGAGGGTGCTTCAAAAATGAGTGAGGTGAAATCTGCACTGAAGGAGAAAGAAGCAGAGACGAGAAATGAACAGCAACAAGACAAAGTGGAAGCTTCCAAGCAAGTGGACAGGGAAATATCCAAGAAAGAGGACAGAGAAATAACTATTCACCATGAGGTCTTCCATATGAAGCAAAACACAGAGGATGGAAGTGTTTTTCCAACTGAGGACATTAGCTCCGAGCAAGCTCTTGGGGCACAATTAGAGTGCCTGCAAACAGAGGACAGCACTCAAGAAACCACCAGATCAGTGCAGGAAAAATTAAAGATACCAAGCTTGGAAGAGTCAGTAACTCCAGCTGTGCTAAGCATACGAGATACTACCCATCCAGTACAAGAACAAATACAGATGCAACGCTTGTTAGAGTCAGTAATTCCAGCTGTGCCAAGCATACGAGATACTACCCATCCAGTACAAGAACAAATGCAGCTACAAAACCTGGAAGAGTCAATGGCTCCAGCTAAAACTACAGCTGAAGTAACTGAGTGCTGGGATGAATATGTGGCTCCAACTGCTGATGGTGGGGAAAGCGGTTCTATGCTGTTACTTTCGTCCCTTCTCTCTAACACTCAAACCCTCCTAGTCAGTGGGCAGCATGATACACAGACTAGCTGGCACTTTCCTGCAGGACCTGGCCTGGCAGAAGAAGTGCAGTGCCCACTGTGGCAATTTCCTGCCTTGAGCTATTACCCTCCAATAGAGCCGATAGTGCCATTTGAAGGTAAGTAATCTGATATCTCCCTTTACTGGGATAGTTTCATTTTTAGCTTTCTTAATTGTAATATTTTTTACACTGTAGTGAGATTTGTCTAAACTCTCCAGTAGTTTAATATCCAGCTGTTAATTTGCACAGACTCGTACGTGTGTGTTTGTTTTCCTCCCAGTAATGTGGAGAGTATGGGAGAATGTGGATGAAAGTGCCACTGCCGCAGAGCCCTTCCCATTCACAAAGGCCTCGATGGACTTCACTGTTATGTCCTACAACATCCTTGCTGAAGACCTACTAAAGGCCAACCAGGAGCTGTACACACACTGCCCCCTGGAGGTGCTGGACTGGAGCTACCGCTGCAGCCTACTCCTAGAGGAAATAAAGAAATGGGAACCAGATGTGAGTCAAGTGCCAGCTGATTCAAAATAGATTGTACATTTGTCTTTTGTTCATTTATAAATGCAAACTTAACACATTTTAATTGTAATCTTAAGGTGTCCACTAATGAGTTGTGTGTGTTCTCTTGTGTGTAGATTCTGTGTCTCCAAGAAGTTCAGGAGAACCACTACCATGAACAACTGTATCCAGTCCTGTCTCAGATGGGTAAGTCATCTGAGAAAATACAGTGGAACAATTATGTTGGATGATATTATGACAAAGACATTACATATATTGTCTCTTCATGCTGTCGTTCCAGGCTACACCTGTGTGTACAAGCGGCGTACAGGGACCAAGACAGACGGCTGTGCTACGTGCTATCGTAGCAGTTGCTTCTTTGAGGTGTCGGTCACCTCGCTGGAGTTCTTCAGGCCAGAGACGGAGCTGCTGGACCGACACAATGTGGGCATTGTTTTGTTGCTTCGGCCAGTGGTCATCCAGGGGTCAGAGGTCAAGGCGAAGGGCCCACCCCTCTGCGTGGCCAACACCCACCTGCTCTTCAACCCTAGCAGGGGTGATGTGAAGCTGGCTCAGCTCGCCATAATGCTGGCAGAAATTGACAGCGTGGTCAAGTCCTGTAAAGCCAAAGGCAAACACTGTAACCTTATATTATGTGGGGACTTTAACTCTGTCCCCCACACGCCTCTGTACAAGCTGATCACCACCGGCGAGCTCTACTTCCAGGGTCTACCAGCATGGATGGTGAGTCTTAAACACTGTAAAATACAACTGCGTGGAATTACCTGGAAAATATCTAGCTTCTCTTACATGACTGTCTGTGGATTTGTTTGGAAGAGTTATATTAGGCTCTTTGTTTCAGGTTTTCTGCCATGATGCTTGCAGGAATTACCTCTGTACCATGTATGTATTCACCATGTCCAACAGATATCGGGTCAAGAGGATCAGTCACACAAAGCCTATTGTCACAGACTGTTTGCCCCCCTGTGGCCCAGCTCTCTGGGAATCACTGACAGCTGCCAGTACACTACTGTCAAGGAGGCATTGAAGAGCCAGAATCAGAAATCAGGTCAGTGTTTGAAAGCGTAGTATGTTTTGTACTAGGGCTGCACAATATATAATTTTTTATCGTCATCGGGATATCAACTGGCACAATAAACACATCGCAAAAGGCTGCGACTTATCACAAAGATTTTGAAAGAAAATCGGTAGAAAACTGCACTTTAACCCTTTTTATATTCAATTCTTCACTTTGTTCAATAAAAGAATGTTGGAAATTATTTCTTTTCATTGTTTTAAATACATCGAGCAATTTGTTGTATTTTAGCAGATTACTAAAGGCAGCAGAAATGCAGAACTGAGTACACTTTAATATCGGTTTATTTATCGGTGACACTAATCTTGGGTGCCCACCTTGAAACTGTGGTGATTGTAAAGATCTTTTGGGCTGCCGGGTTGAAGATGTTTTTTTTAATATATATTCCTATAAAGTCTTCATTTTTTATATATATATATATATATATATATATATATATATATATATATATGTATGTGTATATGTATGATAGTATGTATGTATGATATATATATATATATATATATATATATATATATATATATATATATATATATGTGTGTGTGTGTGTGTGTCTCTGATGGAGACGAGTCGGCCTACAGGTGGGAGGCTGACCACCTGGTGCAATCAAAACAATCTAGAGACAGTGGAGATGGTTGTGGACTTCAGGAAGAACCCAGGTCCACCTGCCCCCATCACCCTCTGTGGCTCCACAATTGACACTATGGAGTCTTTCCCCTTCCTGGGAACTACCATCTCCCAAGATCTGAAGTGGGAGCTGATGTTCAGCTCCCTCATCAAGAAAGCACAACAGAGGATGTACTTCCTGCGGCAGCTGAAGAAATTCAACCTGCCAAAGACAATGATGATGCACTTCTACACAGCCATCATTGAGTCCATCCTCACATCCTCCATCAACATCTGGTACGCTGCTGCCACTGCCAAGGACAAGGGCAGACTGCAGCGTGTCATACGGTCTGCAGAGAAGGTGATTGGCTGCAATCTGCTGCCGCTCCAGGACCTATACGCCACCAGGACTCTGAAGCGTGCTGGAAAGATTGTGGCCGACCCCTCCCACCCCGGACACAAACTCTTTGAGACACTCCCCTCTGGCAGGAGGCTGAGGTCCATCAGGACCAAAACCTCACGTCACATGAACAGCTTTTTTCCCCTTCTCCACTAGCCTTATTAACAAGGCCCAGAAACCACCCTGACTCTCCACCCCTGGCTCTTCATGCCACTGTTCTCTCTCTGCTGTAATGCTCTTTGCTCTTTATTTATTTTCTTATTTCTATCTTTATTTTTAATTTAATTTAATACATACTGTGCAGTGGTTCGGGCATCTGGTAAGGATGCCCCCTGGGCGCCTCCCTAGGGAGGTGTTCCAGGCACGTCCAGCTGGGAGGAGGCCTCGGGGAAGACCCAGGACTAGGTGGAGGGATTATATCTCCAACCTGGCCTGGAAACGCCTCGGGATCCCCCAGTCGGAGCTGGTTAATGTGGCTCGGGAAAGGGAAGTTTGGGGTCCCCTGCTGGAGCTACCCGATACCGGATAAGTGGACGAAGACGGACGGACGGATGGATGGATGGATAATACATACTGTGTACATATACTTATATTGTTTATACCTATACTTATATTGTTTAATATTCCATCTAGAGAATGTGTGATGTGCACCAACAACACCAAAACAAATTCCTTGTATGTGTTAAAAAAAACCGTACTTGGCAATAAAACACTTTCTGATTCTAAACATAAACTTATTAAAAGCAAAATGTAAAAGAAAGGATAACATAATAAATAAGAGAGGAGGGCTGTATGGTTTAATGTGAGATGTGCAAAGATGTTGAGGAATGTGCAAAAGTTCAGGATATATAGTTTGTGCAATGTTCATTGTGTATGTGTGTGTGTATGTATGTGTATATATATATATATATATATATACACACACACACACACACACACTCACTGTATAATGTTATGAGTCAGGACAGACATGGATGTAAACTGCAACTTGACTGGTTGGCGGAGGCAAACGACTGTAAGGCGGTAATTCTAAATTAGTTGTAATTAGGATCCATGGAGTGTCAGTCGTTTGTGTTTAATTTCCTCTCTCACTTCACTTCTTATCCCATTACTGTTCGTCTTGTGTAGGGAAAGGTCAGTACAGCCACGAGTTCATGCTGCAGCTGCGCTTCTGTCCAGCTGCATGTGTCCGTCCTCTGGACTTAGAGCAGGTCCCAGGCGTGACGGACAACACACCAGGTACGGGCTTGCAATACAAAAACCACAACATCACTTTTTACCGTAATGGTTTAAATATCTGGGTCTTGTTTTTTTAATGCACAGATGCTTCAAGGGGAAGTCAGTCTTATAACAGGTCAGTTTACCTGCAGGTTTTTGTCATATGGCATATATATATATATATATATTAGTATCAGATGGCATGTCAGTGTCACAGCAGCAAACTGAGACAACAAAAATAAATGTAAAGCTACTTTAATCAATAAATAGGAATTCTTTGTGATGTGAAAAACAAGATATAAAAGTGTACAAGTTTTATGTCACAGGTTCAGACGCATGATCAGTCATCGGTTAGAACTGGAGTCGGTCTACAAGCACATTCTTCCAGGCTTTGGCAATCCGGAAGTGACAACCCTGCACTCTGAAGCTGCGGCTACTGTCGACTACATCTTCTACTCCCCTAGACGCGTCTTACTCCGTGATCTAAATGGTATGAGATCGTAAAAACAGAAAGGCAGTGTTGCAGCTCTGAATGAATTGCTACTATAGATAACTTATTTGTTCTTGTTTTTTCTCAGCTGGTGACCTTGTGAGTGAGGGTCTGAAGCTGATCGGTTCTCTCTCACTCCTATCAGAGGATGTCTTATGGTCAATGAGGGGCCTGCCCAATCACACATTTCCCTCCGACCATCTCAGTCTTCTGGCCAAATTCCAGCTGGACCTGAATTCTGCATGACGGAAAAAGACTGGTTGAACTAAATGATGTCCGAGGATGAGCATATTTCAGTTTAAATGATTCAGGTCTTGCTCTGTGTTTTTGTTGTTTGTCTGGCATCAAAGGATTATAGTTTTCTAACTGAATAGAAGTTAATATTTTTTGTTTAAAAGATTCAGGAAAAATAATGGATTTCAACATTCAATCTTGTTCCACATGGTTTATCAGATAAATGACGCAGCGCTACGACTGAGTTATGACAAATCATATTAATGATGCTGTAATAGTTCATTTAAAAATGCAGGCAGTTATTGCTTTATTTTTTATTGGTGTGATAATACACTGACCTGTTCAGCTGCTCGGTCTCGTTTTAATTTATTTTCAATTTAATTTTCAATTTCTTTTTTCATTTTTATTTCTTTGACTATGAGTCAGTTCTAATTTTTTAGATGGTAAAAATGTTGAATACATATATTAATTTGTGGCTCCTTCATGATTTTTGCTGTTACAGAAAACACAGCCTGCCTTCAGGTTTAAAACATGTGTAGCTCTTTCCTGGTTTTATAATGTAGCGGAGTTAAATGCATCCTCCAGCATTAAATCCTCCAGCTGGGTGTCTGGCTCCCTGTGTATCCTGCCTGGTGTAGTGCTGAGATTGTGACTTGAATGTTGGCTCTGACTCTCCCATCCCACTACACTGAGGCACTCAGTTTGTCTGGGTGCATGTGGGTGTGTATGTGTGTGACGGGTTAATGCATGAATGAATAATTAATTAGATAGTTGAGTGCATGATGGGGCTCAGTAAGAGCTTTGTGTTTGTGTGGGCTATAACATGTCTGAAGAGGTGATTACCAGCAGTAGGATGTCTTTCACCCGCTCCTCGCTCATTCTTGTCAATGTACTGTGTAGATATATTTGCAATATAATACAATAATCCATGAGTTTAAAATTTAAATTTATAGAGGAATCAGATTGGGTGTGTCTTTTTCCCCCTGCAGCATCAAATGCATGCAAGTTAACAAAGGTCAGTAGGTTTTTTTTCCCCCCCAAATAGGTCATTATGCCTTCTGTTTCTATATCTTACAAACACTGGTGGACAGGTGTTTGACATCTGGAATCCACTGGAAGGGAGGAGAGGGATGCGTTTATCTTTATCATGACTTCTATCTAATAATTTACCAAGGCAAGTGCCACAACATTGACAAATGCTTGTTTTAAGGAGCTCGCTTGCACACATCTCGCAACTCTCAGATATGACGTTTCACAGTAGTACATTGTAACGTGACAATATTTTTGCCTTACATGCAGCCCTTTCAGTGTTGCATCATTGGTCCATGCGTGAATGTGGTGCATTGCTGACTGGGTTTTGTTGAATGCAGGTGCCATTAGGACTTATTAGCTGATTAGTGTGCTGAGGTGGACTTACATTCATCCACTTAGAGATCCATTAAACTGCAGGGATCCCTGAACATGAGCACAGCACACATGCTGCCAGCATACCACAGCTATTATTTATATGACTGCAGCAAACACTGGCAGTACCTAACACAATATGACAAATGGAATGACTTAACTTTTGTCTACACAGTTTTTCCTCCAGATATTCTGAGATCTAAAAGGTGAACCTCCTACTTGGCCTGACTGTGTTTTAATTCCTTGTTTTGCAGCACACAGAGGCTCATGCTTCCCTTTATGGAGTTGTTGGTGTTAAGTTTCCTTTGTATAAACCTCACAGGAAGTGTTAAGAGATTTCCCGAGTTTGCTCTCGTCATCATTTGCCTTGGTGCCAAAAGCTGCCCTTCAACTGAGGACACCCTGTGCTCAGTTTGAACTATTGGCTGTCAGAAAACTGGTGCCATTCCCTGCCTTAAACCCAGCCTGCCTGACAACTAATTACAGCATACTTACTGATTAACCGCTGACCTTTTGGACCAATGCTGTTTAAATACGGACAAGGTAAATAAATAACCAAGAATTTATTCCCTAAATCCCTATTATCACAAAACTGAATCAGACAACCAGAATTGTGTAGCCACTTTGACCCTTTATTGTGATCCTGTAAATCAACAGTCTTGGTAAAAAAAAACAATTGTGTTATAGAGCACTGAAATGAAAATGGACAGCAGCTACTATACACATAAAAATGTTGGCTGTGGCAACACTTTCAAAACTGTTTGGTAAATATTGGTCTACTGGTGATCATCAACAATGAAGGGAGTATAAAATGACAGTATTTCCAATTAAAAAAATACAAAATGCAGATAAAAGTGCTGTAAACAAACTTCTATACACATTAGCTGAACTGGAAGTTGTACCACTTGAGGCAAGTGAAATATCGGATGAAGTTGCTACTAATAAAAGTTAGAAACAATATATATAAAGCAGCTATACAGTACATATAAACGGACTTCTCGTTACTTTACATCTACGTTAAATCCAGATGAGGTGAGTCCGATGCATGGCCATGAGTCACCTTCATAATTGTTCTGGTTCATGTGAAAGGTTTTTATATTCAGCAGCCAAAATAACTCCTGTTTATCATATTCCCACTCTACAGATGACTTCATACTCTTAAATATACTTTTGTATACTTAATATTCAATCCCATATTCAGTCTTGTTAAGGTAAATAGAATGCTAAACATGCTTGCCTCTGGATATTAGACATCTCACACAATTTACTTCATTCACTTTCAGTATTTTGAAAGAGCAGAGATTACACTGCTTTGTATTTAGTTAGACAATGAGAATAATGGGGTGGATATAAAAAGTATTTTTCTTCTCTTTGAGTTTTCATACAAGGCACAAGGGTAGTGGTTTGCAAACTAGTCACTACGCAAGCGATTACTGCCCAGCAGAGCCTAAGTGAATTTAAAATTACATTACATGTGCACACTTACAGTACGACAATACAGCTTGCAGACAAGTCTTAAGCTTTTGTTGAACATAATAACACCACAGAAACCTATGATATGTCCAGTAGCACATTTACACTGAGTGGTAGTCTCGCCCAGCATCGGCGAGGAGTCATATTTCTCGTTGTGTTGAGTTCGCAAAACTCCACAGTTATATAAAAATGTTAACAAAGTACTGCACTTTTTCCCCTTTTTTATAATTTGAGAACGTTGCCAGCACCGATTACTATGCACAGTAACTGCTCCAGAAATAGCCTCGAACAACACAGACGTAGGGAAGCTGAATGAGGCATTTGTTTTGAAAAGGAAAAGTTGCTGGTGACCTATTCGACGTTGCATCCCGTGAATAGGCCAATGTGTACAAAGAATTAAGCCTCAGAGTAAATCAGTGGCCCTGTGAAGCAAGTGTTTGGTACCTTGTAACGCAACACGCAAGCTACAATTCCTCATACTCGAATCTGGTATCCATTCATGTCTGCAGCTGATTTTTGCTCCGAAACCTTCTTCTCTCCGGAGGGACTGCAACAAAACAGACACAAATATATGAGACAATGAGTTTTATTCACACAAAAAGGAAACTGTGACTAATTCATAAACAACTTATCCTTTGCTGTAGATCACGAGACATCTGTAGTCCAAATATTTTCCACTGACGAAAGCATTTCACATGAATGGCTATAGTGCCTGTATTTTTAGTAAAGAACCAAGTTATCTAAAGCACACGATTAAGCATACCGTCTCTCAACGCGGCTGATCCTACGTATGGGGCTGCTTGGTCCTCTGAGGGGTGAACCCATGCTGTTTCTCCTGTCTTTGGTGGGAGAGGGTGGTGTGGGCTTTCCTATCTGCAAAAACAGATCACACATAAGAACATCTTAATCAGAATAACTTTAAAACACCACATGCGGGTAAGTCAACTGTGCCTATGTCCTTGCTGTACAGGGCGAGGCCCAGTATCGGTGGCTGAAGTCTGCCTGAATTGTTAATGTGATTGTGCAGAGCACTCGCTGTAAAAGATCATCTATTGATGGATTGAGCCGGCCATGCATGGAGCACAGCAGGGCAGAGTCAAGCCATCACATTAGTTTGATTATACACAGAGCTCAGCATCGAGGCTGCCTTCATCATGTGAGCATGAGAGATGATGAGAGAGCATCGTTTGAAAGAAAGCGCTCCTCAAACAGCCGGGTCAACTCGGTGTCACTGTGCATGAAGAGGCAGCACGTCAAAAGGAATCTAATAAGCAGTTAAAAAGGACTGCCTTTCTGCTGAGGACAAATTACATTTATCATCATTGTCTTTTGTCCTGCAAGAGCTCCATCAGCTTGTACTGGTGTCTGCAGCAAAATGAGACTTTCACAATGCTATTATTGTCCCAGACACCACTGTGCCATACCTTCAGCCTCATGTCTCGAGTGTGTCTCTCCAGCTCCTTCCGTAGCTCCTCCTTGGTCAGCTTGTCTACGTCTAGTATCGAATGTTTCCATTCTATCTGCTCCACGCTGTGAGGGTCGTGGGACACGTACTGGCCAATCCTGACCTTGCGCAGGGTGTGCCAGTAGCCCCTGTAGGCTCCTTCGAATTCTTGCACCAAGTCCATCAGTGTCCGGAACTCCAATGGCTTGAACATGAGGTCCTCCCTACGGCTGATGCCCAGCGCGCCAAAGCGGCCCCCGATGTGAACTCCCAGCACGATGTGGTGGAAGTTGTTCCCTGAGAACTGAGACTGAAAGCTGAGGGGGAAGCGCTCCACACCGGGCATGTTGTTGGTGAGGTAACTGTAAGAATGTAGGTCAAGGAAACTGACATTTGATCTCTGGCTTTAAGTATAGAGTCTTGAGCAACATTTAAAAAATATCATAGCATATAAAGCACTATGCAACATGATCTGTTGCTGTAAAGATACATCCCCAGTATCACCGCCTCCAGGCATTTGATTGGCAGAGCCTCCCGCGTCATTTCTTTAGCAATGTCCATCAACCTGTGCAGAACAATGGAACAAGAGAGTAACACTTGTAATCGTCATCTGTGACATACAAAAAAATGACTGTGCACTACAGATTACATGCACACAATGTTTGTTGAACAAAAACATTTTCCATGAGCCAGGTTAATAAAATTTGCGCCGCTAAATCTAATAAAGCATGGTCTCCTGTTTCTTGACGTTATGATCAGTCTTGAATAAAAGACAAAAACTTGCTTACGCAGTAAGAGGCCGGCTCTTCTTAATTTCAAAAAACTGTGTTCCCGTGTGATTGTACCTGTAGGACACAGTTAAGTCATACCATAACAGAGCAAACTGCTTTGGGAGACTACTCTGCTGCATGCAGTGGGGGGAAGAGACAACCACTTATAGTGCTTTGTGATATTCATAGGTTGTTGGTTAATTATGGATGGATTTAGTCTCTGACTGGAAAACAAGCTTAATATAGAAAAGAGTATCTACCCTGGCCTACTTTCTAATGTTTGGCCCATATTTCTTAAGAGTGCCAAAACAGTGGGTCAGTGGGATTAATAAAAGGTAGTTTGTGCACTATGTACATCATAAAAAATCATAATATATCTGTACAACTATAAATGACGTGTTGTCAAAAACATTAAAATACACTCAATAATTACTGTGGTACTAATCCGCCAGTTATACCAACTTAGTCAAAGGATACTGCAATTCCCTGATGTATTTCTGTATGGCTTCCAGGCGCTGTGGGATAGTGTTGGTAGGTTGGTATGTAGGCACACTCGGTATTGGAATCTGTGGGACAGAGCATCCAAACAACTGCCTTACCATTGTACAATCCCAATATTCATTGCAGCTGGAGAATGTAGTCTTGTGTGCTCTTCTCTATTCAGCTAACTAATGGCAAGAGCATCTTAATTGCTCTTTAACCACTCTCATGTGAAATGAATGACCATTCTCCTGTGTCTAAAACATCGTTAGCATGCAAATGTACTGTGGACTGGACACAAGCATTGTATTTTACTACTGTGATGAAAAAATAATCATTTACAGCGGAGTAATTCAAGTTGATTTAGTGGGGACTGCATAGTAACACTGTAATTCAACATTTTCCCACAACACACAGGTGTAAATTGTTTCTCCACAATGTGTAAGTTTACCCTGCATAGAGTGAAGTGCAACTGTTACTCCTGTCATGTATAACCAGCTGCAGCTTTACATATCAAACACTTTACCTTGGGCAGGTCAGAGGCAACCCGGATCTCCTTCCCCAACGCTTCACCGTTGGGGTGTATTCGAGCCACATGGCGCCACATCCTCTCCCAAGTCTCCTCATCCACCGGGAGGCCTCCTCTGTTCACATAGAAAGGCACCCCTCCATCCCTTAACTCTTCTTCACCTTCATCCTCCTGCTCCTCATCTCTCTGCTCCACTGAGCCCACGGTGACCCTCAGCATCCCACCTCAACCAGGAAGCCAACCCAGTCCAGGCACAGAAATGTCCAGACTGATGCCTTGGACCTCTCACTGGTTAATCTGCTTGCAGGTTTAAGTAGGTTTCCACAACAGATGGCCAACTCATGACACCAAGCAGCTTGTGCCACAAATATCTCAAAATGTCAATGCTGGATTTAATGGGGTTAAATCTAAAGGTGATCTGCTAACTCCTTGGAGCACCAATTTGCCCAGTGAAGTACAAAAAAAAAATCTTTATGGAATAAGGAATGACTTTGCTGTAACTATTCAGCTGTTTGGTCAAATCTAGTATACTGTAGGCCATTCAATAATCACATATTCATGTGAATAAATAAATTAAGACACTATAAGGTAAGACGTGTAGCCTATTTTAATGACAATACTGTGAAAGTTCATCAACAAGCAAACGCAAGTCCGCCAATGTAACGCTATATCACAGTCTGTAAGAGGATTGGCTCTGCAGACAACAAAGTATTAGAAATGACTAATTCCTTGTACCGTTAGAGGTCATTTACACCACAGCTATCCAGCTAAATCAGTGCCGTTGTACAATCCCATCATCTCGACACTCCTCAAACGTCCTCTTCATCTCCGTGTTCACCAAATCATTTAGTTCCAAGTCAGCCGGTTCATTGTTCATACAGATGCTCCTGGGTTCAGTGACTGCGGGTTGGATTCACGTCTACGAGCCGCTCAGACACTCCCAATCCTACGTCTACTGCGCATGCTCCGTATTTAGCGGATGATCTCAGCCGTGACAAATGCTGCATTCAGGTGCTGCCTGAAAGGTGTCAATCGCCGATCCGGTTGCCATAATATATTTACATACCAAGTGCTTTTGGCTATTATCAAATCGCACCATTTTTTGGTTATGTTTAAATTTACTAATCTAATGATATAGCGTTTGGTGCTGTGGTGAAAGGATGAAGAAAAAGGTAATTTCATTTTTCAGACATTTCTTAAAGATAAAATGAAACCTATAAAAAGGTCATGAAAATAGACATCCTACAATTGTGCCTATTTAGACAAGATGCCAAGGAGTGAAAAAGTGCTCTGGTCATCATTTCACAGTTGACTTAAGTGATTCATTTGTCATTTATTTGTTAAATTATACTGGTGTAACATTTACATTGACCTCATCCCTGTTCATTAGACAGTACATCACAATTAGCAGCATTAAAGAAAAAAAGCAATAAAACACATTTTCACTTCAATAACAAAACAAGATAATTAGATACAAGACAGACACAACTGTGTAAAATATGAACCTAATATTGCTCTAGGATATCTTTCCCATAGTAAATTAGCATATTTGCTCATATAGAAACATGCCTCCACAAAATTGTGGTGTTAGAAAAATTGGAGACTGAAGACATGGACAATGACTGCAACAATTAATTTATTCTTGTAACAAAATGTTTGAGAACAAAAAGTAATTTGCAGTTAGATCAAACCCATCCCATCCTCACCAAATCAAACTACAAAGGCTCACAATATTTTTGATATGCATAAAAGGAAATAATATTAAACAGAAAACTTAATCTATTTACAGGTCTAGCTCCGTTGTAGAAATATTAAAACCTTGGCGCTCCGTAGTCATCAGGCATCCGTTCAATATTGTACCTGTATGAAAAAACCAACAAAAACAGAAAATCAGTCAGGCTGTGTTTTTGATGAAGCTGGTAGATAAGCGGAGTCCAAAATAATTTTCCTGCATTTTATGCAAAAAACGCACAAACATAAAAAGCTGCCATGTGTTCAAAGCAAAGGATGGAATAGTGTTACCTGTGGTTTGAGATGTACATGATGGGAACCCCAGGAATCTTCCTGATTCTTCTCTTTAGATCTCTGTCCACGGTAGCCAGGATGTAACACTTGTGCTGTGGAAATATATTTAAGTTACTGATATCTACCCGTGCCAAAACTACACAGCATAACATGACATACATTTACCCACTATAATGATATGACGCTTTCCAATGAAAGTCGCTAGCACCAGCTCCAAAAGTCGCTAAAAGTCGCTAGATGACGTCATACGCTCATTTGCATATTTTTGACATCATTACGCAATCATTTGTATAAAACTTAGTGGTTGCGTCAGCAAAGTAGATAGAAAGAAATAGAACTCTTTAGCCAAATAATCACAAATTCAATACAGAAATTTATTTTACCTTATAATTATTACTTAGGTAGCCTATCTTTGAAGTAAAAAAAAAAAAAAGAAATTATACAAAGGGAGAGAAAAAGATAAATAATATAATAGATAGATAGATAAAGAATTCTCAAAGAAGGCTGGCTTGCCCAGGTCCAGGCCAGCTCAGCGGCGTCTTTCTCCCGTCGCGTCCTGCTGTCTCTCCTACCTACAACGGCACCCGCACACCCTGTCCCCCTTCTACCTGCCTGCGCACTGTGCGCAGTGCTGCTGCACATGAGGAGAGAGGGGAGAGGCTGCTCCGCTGCTCCTCAGTCACAGAACAGAAGACTGTTTTGGCGGCTACAGGAGAGAAATACCTTGCATGCTCGCTGGACAACACTGGACAACAGATTTTTTGAAAGTCGCTAAGGGGGTCTGAAAAGTCGCTAAATCTAGCGACAAAGTCGCTAAATTGGCAACACTGATATGACGTCTCGTTTTAAATGTTATTAATTACACCTGTGCTTTTCCTGCTATGACAAGCCAAAGATGTCTGCTGTGAAAAAGACCTGTTACTCATCATATTGTGGTGTTCCCCATGAAGTGAACACTGACATTCTATTACATGTATGCTACAACTATATATTAAAGCACATTACCTGTGTTACCCTTTGGACTAAACAGTCATCGGCATATGTTCCCTTGTGTGTGCATGGCAGGCGCTCAAACCTCGGATCCTTGGCTATCCTTCAAAAAACAAAACAAACCCAAAAATGTAATTACATAAAATAACTTGTGGATAAATAGAATGAGATCATGGCCGCCGTGCTGTTTTATGTTCAACAGCTTGTACCTGAGTGCGACTCTGTACTTCATTCCGAGCTTTTCAATCTCAGCCATGACACAGTCTGTGATACATGGGATACCTGGAAGAAGAAAAATAAATACATTATATATATATATATATATATATATATATATATATAGGGATAAGACCCCTTTCTATTAAGGACCTGGTTCCAAATTTCTCAAAACCCGAAAATCAATAAGGTCCGAGCTTATCGATACTGCTATCAAAACTAGTGAATCATATAACGTTATGTCTAAAAATAGATACGTGCGCGAACCGGAAACATTATTTACAAGCACAGTGTGTGCATGAAGACCATAGGTAAAGACTAGCCTCCCCACCGCAAATCATTCAAAACATAGTCACACTGGCTACAGAGAGCACCGCTCTCTGGGCTGCTTAATCAGCTCGTTAAAGACAAAAACAGCGACAGAAGAAATCAAACAGTCACTGCCTCACCGGTTTTGCAATAAATGCAATAATACTTCTGTTAAGATTAAGAATTTGTTGTCTCTAGATAGAAAAGTATCGATAAAGACTCGGACCGTTAAGCAGTCTAGAAAATGGTATTATCATCAATAAAAATGAACGATCCCCACTCCCAAATTATATATAATAATTTGGTTGAGAAAAAGGTTACTAATTAATATGTACCGCTTGGCAATAGTACTTACATTTTGCATACAGACAATCCATCATAGACTGAACAATGTCCAGTTTGGCCTTGATGGAGAAGTTGATGAAATTTGTGTCGACTAGAACGTGGTATGGTGGACCAAGCTGAGTATTGTACTGGAAGAACAGGCATGATGGGTACTTTGTCCTGCACAAAAAGTTAAAAAGAAATTAAGTTGAGAAGCCAATCACCGCACATTCTTTATCAGCTAATTCAAGTTTTGTTGTGGCCAACTTACACTTCTCTCTCCTTAAGCTCTGAGGGATCTTTCTTCTTTTTCTCTTTTGCTTTGGCCCGGTCTTTCTCTTTTCTACAAAACAAAGAAGGAGTCATAAGCTAGTGCTTGCACAGACCTTTAAGATCCCCACATAACTGTTGAATGTTTTGTTTTGCTACATTTGAATGTGAGAATAAAAATGGACAGAGCTAATGAATGATGGTCAAACCAAGGGTCACTTTGGCTAGAAAACAGAAAGCAATTATTAAAACTCACATTCTGTGATCTTTCAGATTGATCATTCTCTTCATTGCAGCAAACTTCCTTGTTTTCTGCTTCCCCTAGATTGAACAAGTTGAAACACACCTCGATTAAAACCAAGATACCAACCAAGAGTATCTATCTTGTTATAGCAGGAGTGTTGAAATTGTGAGTGAAGAGTTTGAGTCCACCTCACAACACAAGGTCTTCACTGATTTAACAACATATATAACAAAATATCAACTACCGTCTCTCACAGCTCAACGTTTAAGCATAGAGAAAAACTCAACCTGAATGTCATTACTGAAGCTGTTCTTTAGATAGGGACTTATATATAACTACAGAAGTTACAAAACAAACACTGAATGAATTAGTTAAACACTGAAAACATTCACCATGTTCACACCTTTTAAGGGAGACCAAGGTATTTGCATTGATAAATGGAAATTATACATTTAGAGGACTAGTGTTACGTGTAGATAAATAATGTTATAACCATAAACCGTAACGTCATATGACGTTAGCTTACTTTACGTTAGGCGCTAACGTTAGGCTGGCTAATTTAGCTCAGTGGCTTGTCTGCTGGAAAGCTTTAACGCCAAATGAATCATATACAAAATAGCATACTTTGGCGGATAATGATTATCAAGACGGCCGTGGTGTAACTGTAAAACACATTAAGAGATTACATACCATGGTTTCAATTTGAGACCACCGATTTGTGTGGAACTTTCTCCCCTTCCCCTCGTGTAGCGATGCAATTACTGGTGACGTAATCAAAAATCGACACGTTTTCAGCGCATTTTCCGGTTGTCGCTATGCTAATGCTTAACAGACTAAGGTACAAGGTAGATGCAGTGTTCAATAGCATAGATTCATGACATTTCTACATCTGCAGTTTTGCTTTGTGTAGCTTTGCTATTGCAAGCGGTGTCTTATTAACGTATTGTGACGTGCATCTTGATAACCGCCATGGGTCGGCGGTGAGCTTTCTGAAATTACGCTAGCTGTTAGCACTGTGCAGTCGTTCGCTAGGCAAATTATTGCTACTGTAGCAGTTTATCGACACTATGCTAACAGTTGTTAACATTAGCCTCCAGCTTTACCTTGGGCTCCAGGTGACAATAGACCAGAGAGAAGATTGATGGTCCAGGTGTTTTCTGGTGTTTTATACGTAATTCAAGCAACTGTTCGGTAAATTTAACTAAATCTGACCCGTTTGGATATGCTATTTAGTTAGCTATGTTGTTTATAACTGTGGCAGCGGATTACATTGTCTAACGTCAGTAACGTCACCAACATCTAGACTGCTGTTGTTGGATGGGATTTAGAGTAACTAGGCGAAACAGAGGCTTGTGAAAGTTGTACGACCATTTCTTAGACAAGTCGTTCATGCATATTTCAGTGCTGTGGATTACGTGTAGTTCTTCCATCAGCCAAGGTGATACTTAAATATTCATTGTTTTCTTGGCAGAGCAGTTTATTGTGAAGCTGCTAGGCTTAATCATTTCCAGTCTGTTTGACCCATGTTATCATTAGAATCCATTTATTGAAAACTTAAGCGTTTTGTTCTATATTTTGGTACAGCTGTTTTGAGCCTTTAGCAGTTTCTCTCCAATTGTAGGAAACTTGACTAGTACCCTGGTGAGTAGCAGTTTTCCTTTGAGCACGGAGGGGTCTGAGTGAAGGCTGAAAGATGGTCTGATGGACCGCCGCTTCTTCCTGACCTTCCTCGTCTGCTCAGTGTCGTGGATCTTCTTCTGGGAAGTACGCTGGAAGAAAGGAAAAGAGAGTCAGATTGAGGAATGGCTCCAAGGACATAGCCTCTCTCAATACAGACACTTGTTTGAAGGTCAGTGGTTTACAGTCAGATTCTTTTGAGATTCACATGACCATTACAGTTTAGACATTTAGTTGATGGTCTAATCAGGGTGAAGTTAGCAGGTGCACAAGGTCACTTCTTCAAGACAGGTTATTATCACTTGAAACTTTCTGGTTAGGATGATTTCTCTAACCATGAGCTTATCCAGCCCCTTTCTGAGCTTTTGCAGAAATACCAAGGCTAACTGTCATTTTTAAGACTGAGAAAAAGAGTCCGCACACTAGATAATGCTCACATGAAACATATATTTATTAAATAACCACATCATGGGACCATTATCTAGTGTGCAGACTCTATTTCTCTGTCTTATACATGTTCTTCTGTCCTGCACCTAGTATTTATCATCTGGATATGCATGCTTTTGTGTCATGTTTTTTAACTGGACTTAAACTTGGTTTATTGCAAGGTGATTGTGTTGCTTATTGCTTTGACCCCGGTAATTTATTGGTTTTGAACACTAAATATTCAGGTTTATGAGATGCATGTGGCATGCATGAGCAATCAGCACAGGCTTAAATACTCATTATGATAGACATCAATGATTGTTCAAGCTTGTGCCGGGGCATTACTGATGCTGATTTGTTGGCCGGTATGTGAGTGGGGATTTTGATGTGCTGTTCATGTGTCATCCAGATGTACAGACACTGGAGGAACTGAGTCTGAGTGTACTGAGTCGTCTGGAAGAGGTGGTAAAAGAACCGCAGCGCTGGAGGGAAATTGCAGAGGCCCATATCCTGCTGTTTAGAGACTTTGCCTTCCAGGAGTGGCTTTGCTCCCAGAACCTGGAGCACTATTACCATACGTAAGCAATGAAAGGTCTTAACTTTAACGTTTACACCAGTTTGGCAAACAATCGTGAGCTGCTGGCCTTTTTTTGGAAACAATTACTTTTTGGCAGAAATGTCTTTTTATTTTTATTTTTTTCTTCCCCAGTAGCAAAGTTTTTTTGTTTTTTTAATGTATTGTATTGGTTATGTGCTTATGGTCATGTCTTAGGCTGGGTAAGGTTATATTTATTAATGTCCACTTGAGGGCAGCCTCTCCATTCTGGCTGCCTTATAGTTTGCTGACAGAGCTGTGCAGGCTGCAGTGTTTCAGAGGGTCACTGCAGTAAAAAGTATTCTTTAGAGACGGTTTGTGTGAGACCCTGCAGCAATGCAGGTGTTAGTGTATGTGTTGCATACTCTCTATTGATGCAGTCAGAACCGGCTGTGATAGCTAGTGCGTTAAGAAAATGTTGCCTCAGTCGGTTTATGGAAAGTCAATTGCAATGTTTCTAAAGGTCAGCTGTGTTTCTAACACATAGTCATGTCATAGGCATCATGTTTTTAAGGAAAACTATGATATTTCTGAAGGAACACAGTGTCACATTTCTGAAGGTCATGACTGCCACGCTATCGCTGCCTCCACTGCCAATTCGATTGACTGGACTTTAAACCTTTATTCATGACATCATTCTGGCAGAGCTACAATTCAGTGACTTACGGTGTAGTAACAGAAGGTGATCTTTGCACTATTTTGTTGGCTAAAATATAATACAGTTTAATATAATTAAACTGTAAATGAGGAAGTTGCAGAGTCACATAAGCCTCTCATTACTTCTCAGATAAATAGTCTATTTAGGAGTCTTATAAGAAAGATACAATTAAATACTTGAACAAAAAATTGAGGATCACGTGTTTTATCATTATCACAGTAATTAATCACGAACACAAGGTAGATCATCAACCACGCCACACACTGTAGGCAAAGACGCAAATTTCTCTGCTGTGCTTATCTAGACAATTCCGTGTAATAAAAGCTTTACGGCTTTAATCTGAAGTTATTTGGCAAGGACAGATGCAACATGCTGTATACCGTCTCACTACTCCCTGTTGACATAACTAACAAGTTAAGCTGATAAGATTGCGGTTACTCTAGTGCAGAGTTTTGCAAAAACTAGTGTTTGTTTAGTGTGCGGGACAACCTTTTTGTGTGCAGTCAAGCCACTGCCTTGGTCAATAGACATGGATTTAGCAGTCATGGTAGGGTTGTTTTTTAAAAAGGCTGTGCTAAAGTAATTTAGCTTTGCTACCATTCCTGTCAAAAATCTACTTTTGCTTTCCACTGCAGACTGAAGACCTTGCGTTGTATGAATCTGGATGATCTATCCCAGTTTGACAGTCAGCTGCAGCTGTCTCTAGCTGCTTGGGGATACTACTACGAAGACTACATAAAGTTGTCTAAAGGCATCAGGATCCTCCAGAACTCCAGGGGGAGTCGTGACCACGACTACGAGATCCGGCTGGTGCACAGCCTTGCTGTGAGGCGTCTGAATGAGAAGTGGACGATTGGTGAGTTCCTGATCTTTTTCTGCTTTAGACTGCTTTTAGTTTGGGTTGCTTTCCACAGCTGCAGAGTATTAAAAGGCATTTAGATATACGATACAATGGATTTTACTGGTGATGAGTGTTGCTAAGTGTTTTCACAAGCGTTGTTACGGCAACTGTCGCATTTGAATGTTGTGTACAGCCCACAATCTGTGAAAAAAAGTAATTCCCCCCCCTTTCATAAAAACAGTTTTCACTCCTATTGAGGATAAATGTAGGATAATATAAAACAAATAAGTGTTGTCCCTTTATGGCATTCCGAATGCACAACCATAACACTTTTTACATTGGCATTCTTGCCCAGGGTGTGGATTTAAACATCCACACCAAAGTTAAAAAGTGGCCACTTGAATTATACCATTTGTCGTTGCTTCATTTGACACCATATAGAATATAGTGGTGCTGATATCCAGCTGGGGTTTTATAATCATAAAACAATATCTTTAGAACAAAACAAAGTAAAATCGTTTAACATTTACCTGCAGGCTCAGACCAGGAAGTGTGTGTTTTAATTTGAATTATTCACTGGTACAATTGTCTTTTCAGCGGGAGCTCTCATATTTGGCTGTACTGTGGCGCTGTGCTTCTTGATAAGGGACCTCATGTTTTACGTGATTGGTGAGTCCTGTTTGGATTGGGGTTTGGGCTGATACGGCTGGTCCTGGAATTGCTGCTACATGACTCATAGCCTTTATCTTCCTGCAAGCACCGTGAAGTGGTACTGCCTGGTTTATAGGATCTGTATAACCAAATGTTCCAACAACTTGTCTCCTGTGCTTCTTCCCTTCTTGCGACAGGTGGAATTACTGTTTCCATCATAGCGTTTGTCTTCACCATCAAGTTCCTCTGTGAGCTTGCAGCGCGGGTGGTCAGCTTTCTGCAGAATGAGGATCCGGGGCGACGCGGTGACCGCAGCATCTACGACTATGTCCGGGGCAACTACCTTGACCCACGTTCATGCAAGGTGTCATGGGATTGGAAGGAACCGCAGGAAGTGGGGCAGACTATGAGCTTCAGAGTCCAGGTGATGCTTGATTCCTAATGTGCCAAGCTAAAGATGTACTGTACCTCTTGTTTCTAGTCTGTCGAATTGACTTTCTTGCAAGTGCAGCAGTGTCAAGAATATTTGTTCAGCATAGCCATGTTAAGAAATGTAAAATTGACTTGTGTGGTCTCTGTATTAAATTATCCACCGTTTGTACTTTTGTTTTTCTTCTCAGCTGTTCTATAAGAATGGACAGCCTTTTCCGGCCCACCGGCCTGTGGGGCTGAGGGTCAACATCACCCACATCGAATTGGCTCTGGACATCCCTGTTACACAGGAGGTTCTGCAAGAACCAGAGTCTAATGTTGTCAAAGTGGCCTTCACAGTGCGCAAGGCCGGGCGCTATGAGGTTGCTGTCAAGCTGGGTGGCCTCAATGTGGCCTACAGCCCTTATTACAAGATATTTCAGCCAGGTATTACTTCTCTGTGTGTTTTTAGAACCAGTGCAATTGTTGATTTGACAAGTTTTAATTGAGTATTGTTCTGTTCTTTCCTTCTTTTCAGGTACAGTTGTCCCATCCAAAACCAAGATAGCCTACCATTTCTCCACCCTGGTGCTAACAAATGGCCAGCAGCACACTTTGCAGATTGAACCCAGGGACGAGTATGGAAACCCCACCAGTAACTCCACATCTCTCACAGATGAAGCCAACTACAGCGTCCATGTGCACTCTGTAAGGGAGCAAACCCCTTTTTTCTATTATCCTAATTTGAAGATTTACTTCTTGATTATGACTATAAAAATGAACACTAGCATTTCTTTTCACCCTTTCGTTCCAAATTGCACAGTCACTAGCTTTACAGCATAGAAGTGCTGCACGATTTGGAGAAAAAGTCGTATTGCTTTCAGATTTACAATACTGCGATTGTGATATAATGGTATCATGAGTCCACTTGCTTGATTGTCAAGGAAAATGCACAAAAAAATTTGAAATGTGTATTTCTCAACTTGAACATACTAAGTTAAAGGAGCATCAAATGAAATGCATAAAGAAAAAAGGTGCAATACTTTTTTTTAAATAACTTAATATTTTACCAAATTAAATAACAAAAAAACTATCTTTTCAAAATAGACATTTTTTTCAACAGTACAAATGAAATAAATAGAACAATAAATAAGAAATATACAATTTCTAATTAAAATAATACATTTTGTATGACATTTAAGAGGGGTGTAATATAGTATGAAATCAACTAGTGATTAAGTTACAAAATATAATTTGTACAACCTCTTCTTAAAGTCTGCATGCTCTGAAACCCTCTACAGTTCTGATACTCACATGACCATACACGACACACGCGCTGCTGCCTAAACAGACTGACTGGTCATATCGTTTGTGGACATTGTTACGAGGGTTTGGCGCTTAATACATTCATGGGGTAGTGTAATTTATAGGGCAGAGTTAATGTAGATTCAGCACAAAGCCATAAATCCAGCATTAGTGAGAGGGAGAACGGCAGGTGCGTCAGTGACTTGAGTGGTGAAGCAAAAGAAGAGAGCGATCACCGGGGAGCGGTGTCAGATTTAGCGTAGCGGCTGTGTGAGGGGAAAGCAAGAGGAAAAAGAGATATCAAAGACAGTGTAAAGTGAATTAACGGTGAACAATAAAAACACCAAGCTTCTTAAGACACGGGGGCTTCATCTGTTGTTAATACTGTCGGTAAAGTGAAGGTGTGTAACAACGTGGAGACTGCAGTGCACACAGAGACGAGTGTCACGCACACCTTTTTGGTTACGGCAGCGCCCCCGCAACTGTCCTATCCATTAAAAGGCCAAAATGCCCCCAAAAAAGAATCACACTATTTTGCGGTTATGTCATCACACATAGTGAAATTGCGATGAGATTATTCGTGCAGGCCTACAGCATAGTAGAACCGGTTCTGAGTTGGGATTCATTTGCGTTTTCCTGTTCTTGCAGCTGGGCACGGTGGATGATGACGGTCTGGAGGAGTACTACAGTAAGTCAGTGTCGCTCAACAAGCAGCAGTGCCAGGTTCTGCTGCGACTGGTTCTGAAGAAGACAGGCTGTTTCAGGGCCCGCATCTCCTACAAGGACCAGCCGCTCAGCAACGGGGAATTTGACATTATTGTTCTCAGTGGTGAGCAGCCTTAAGATGCAGAAGAAAAATAGACACTGAAATAGTGTGCTTTTCCACCCTGTTAGCCTGTGTTTTCAGAGCCTACTACTCATACTGTCATCTCATATTACAGAGAATGAGAAGACCTGTGTGGAGAAGAATGTGTCCACTCCAGGCATAAGTATCTACTTTGAGGCATACCTTTACAGCAATGGGAACTACAGTTCCTCGTGGCAGTTACCAGCCTCCTCTTTCCTGGCTCCTCAGAGGAGGCCCTCCATGGGAGAAGAGGAGGATGAGCATGACTCTCCTGTGGAGGGACAACCTGAGAAAGTCAAGAAACCAAAAAAGGTCTACTGTTACATATCGCCAAAGGTAAGTGGCCAGCATATAATGGTTAATCAGTAAGATTTTTCTTCAACTTTTGTGTTTGTGAATATATATACGAAGATATGTGGTATTAGAGAGGGTAGAACTCAACGCACGTTAATGTAAGATGACGCTGACTTTGAGTTTTAATGCCAAACAGCAACTATCCGTGAAGGAGTTCTACCTGAAAATTATTCCGTGGCGCCTTTTCACCTTTCGAGTATGTCCAGGAACGAAGGTAAGCAAAAGTGATGTCAGAAACCCCTGGAGAACAGGCCACTTTGATTCGGTTTGACAAGCTAACAATAATCTCCTGCTCTCTTTCCAGTTTACCTATTATGGTCCTGATCCGGTTCACAAGAACCTAACTCTAGTGGTGGATGATGGGATACAGCCTCCTGTGGAGCTCAGCTGCAAAGACAGAAACATAATGGCTGCCACCTTCATTCGCTTCCTGCACAAGAACATTGGTTTGTTTCAGTCTAATGTGATTACTTTTGCCTTAAGCTGCACTTAAAATGCTAACAACAACAACAAAACATACTAAAGAAAAAGTATTTTGTGGAGACTGCAGCAGTAATTTGATGGTATTGTCCACAGGTGGCTCTGAAACGTTCCAAGACAAGGTGAACTTCTTCCAACGTGAGCTCAGGCACATCCACTCCAAGAGACCTCGCACCAAGACCTGCCTAAAAATCACTCGACACTCCCTTCTGGACTCAGTGAGTGCTGCTTTACTGCATTATGAAGCGGTGCATTATGAAAATAGTATGTAATCATGACAATCATGTGGTAATTTTGACTCTCATCTGTCTGTCCCTCTTGCTGTTGCTCAGTCCCTGAAGGCTACCAGGAACTTCTCTGTGTCAGACTGGAGTAAGAACTTTGAGGTTGTGTTTCAGGATGAGGAAGGTAAACAAAACATCTGTGTGTTAGCTTGAGTTCTAATTGAGAATTGAACATTTTTGCTGTCACAGCAAACACAGAAACAGGGTTTCCTCGGGGTCTTAAAAAGTCTAAAAAAAAAAGTCTTAACATTTCTAAATAAAAATTGTAGGCCTTAAAAAGTCTCAAGTTTGCTAAAGTATTGTGTTCTAGGTCTTAAATCATTTTAAACCGGTCTTAATTTTCCGACGTCAATGTAACGCTACCTCTAATGTTCACTGAAATGCTCTCGCAGCGCTTTAAAAAAAATAATTATTCTGTGGTGTTGTAGTTCTTTCTGTCGCTAGTCCAAATATAATTTGCTGTATTACGCCTACAAATGAGACCAACATGCAACTTATATTGCAGCCACCAGTTCTATATTGCCAATGAGGAAATCGGGGAATTGTTTGACGATTTTTCCAGACTCTGACGTATGACTTTTTTTTTTATTTTTTTATGTTGTGATATAGGTCTTATATTACATAGAAACCCCGATTAAAATCAAAAAGGCCAATGAGATTAGAATGAAAGTTACTGACACAGTAATTCATTAAGGCGGCCACACTGCTAAACACTCAGCACTTTGGCATTTCTCTATAGCTCTGGACTGGGGAGGGCCTCGCAGGGAGTGGTTTGAGCTGGTGTGTAAGACCCTCTTTGACACCTCCAACCAGCTGTTCACCCGCTTCAGTGACAACAACCAGGGCCTGGTAAGTTAGTCCTTCTAACCACTTCCACATTCAAAACCACGTACAGATGCTTAGTTTCCTCCTAAACGACATACATTTTAGAAAAATAAGAGCACATTCATTTTCCAGGTGCACCCAAACGCTGACCGGCAACCCCAACTGCGTCTTAAGATGTATGAGTTTGCAGGTCGCGTCGTAGGGAAGTGTCTGTATGAGTCTGCCCTGGGTGGGGCCTACAAACAGCTGGTCCGAGCTCGCTTTACGCGGTCCTTCTTGGCCCAAATCATTGGCCTCCGGATGAACTACAAGGTATGGAACACAGTGCATTCCCACAGAAAATAAGTTTTCCTCGGACGTTGGAAGGTCATGTTTTCATTGTTTACCCTCTGGTGTCAGTTGGTCTGTCTCATCACTTTAACATTCCTTACAAAGCCAAGAAACCTGATGTGTTTCTTGGCGCCATTTGATGTATTTCATGGAGAACAAGCCTGCGTGTTTTGCTGTTTATCCAACTTCCTAAGATTTCAAAGCTTAAGAGAACTCCAGCTGACCCAATCATCTTTTTATCCGTCCACAGAAAAGATGAAATGCCATGTTTATTTAAATAAACGTCATTTCTCCGTGTTTTCGTTTTATTTTCCACGCGCAGTACTTTGAGACGGATGACCAGGAGTTCTACAAAACTAAAGTCTGCTTCATCCTAAACAATGACGTGAGCGAAATGGACTTGGTGTTTGCCGAGGAGAAGTACAGCAAGTCAGGACAGCTGGAGAAGGTGAGGCAACACTTTTGAAAAGGAACCTCCCCCTTTATCCCTGATGTAATTTCACAGAAGATAGAAGCAATAAACCAAACAAAACAAACCATATTGCTCATTTGGCAAGCATTTTTCTTTAAAGAGGGGGGGAGTGGTGAGTTTACATAAAGGTGGATGAGTGAAGTTTGGCATCCATAGCCAGTTATTAAACACCACACAATTGTAACACTCTGTAGTCCGTTCAACCTGCTTCTTTTTAATTAGATATGTATGTTGCTCCAAACTGTTTTTTTTTTTACTTTTAGATTAATTGCCTATTTATACTAATGCTGACAAGTTTGTGTAAGCCAAACACACAAGTGTTAGACCTGTATAAATGGATTCTACCAGTCAACAAAGTTTCTGAACTTACATATTCTAATCCTGTCTCTGCCATCTCGCCTTTACTGGGCATTTCTTCGACACCCACACAGTATTTCTGAACTGTTTAATGTCTTACACTGTTCTGTCTTTTATGTATTTTGTCTGACATTTATATCCTGCCACATGTTCTCTTGCAGGTGGTGGAGCTGATATCAGGGGGTTCTCAAATCGCTGTTAACAATGAAAACAAGATGCATTATCTCAACCTGCTGGCCCAGTACAGACTGGCTAGCCAGGTGAGAGAGGAGGTGGAACACTTCCTGAAAGGTGAGGAAACTAGCACAGCTGCAGTCTGCCATTTCTTTTGCCAATTCCTCTCATTTGAGATCTCCGGTAATGTGCACGTAATTAGTGTAATTTCCTGATCAATTGCAGGTTTGAACGAACTGGTTCCAGAAAACCTGCTAGCCATATTTGATGAGAATGAGTTGGAGGTACGTGTGGTGTTTACAATAAAATCCTGTTGATCTTGAAAACACTGCTGGGTAATTATAATTTGTTTTCCTTTGACTCTCTTCAGCTTTTGATGTGCGGCACAGGTGATATAAACGTGCAGGACTTCAAGGCCCATGCTGTGATTGTCGGAGGATCGTGGCACTTCAGAGAGAAAGTATGTCATGGAAATTCTCTGTCTACGTTTTCTTTCAATCAAAATATCTGAGCCTGTTGATTTTTCTGTTACCACAGGTGATGAAGTGGTTCTGGGCCGTGGTGTCCAGCTTCACCCAGGAGGAGTTGGCTCGTCTGCTGCAGTTCACCACCGGCTCCTCTCAGCTCCCCCCTGGAGGATTCAACACCCTTTGCCCCTCCTTCCAGATAATTGCTGCACCCACACACAGCACCTTGCCCACTGCACACACGTGGTAAGTTCGAAAACACGGGCAGATTTACTTAAAGGCTTGAGGCTTTAGGGATGGCAATACCGGTCTGTTAAGAGTTCGCTCGCTCCATTACTTTGGTCCAGACTGAAATATCTGAACAACTATTTGATGAATTGCCATGAAAGTGTGTACAAACATTCATAGTCCCCAGAGGATAAATCATACTGATTTGGGTAATTACTGACTTATTATTAGATTTGCCCCAGTTCGAGTCTGGCCAGAGACCTTTATTGTGTCTCTCACTCAATCGATTGGCAATAATCAATTTGTTAAATACTTTGGTTTATAACCAAAGTATTACAGAATTGCCATCACCATCAGCTGTATTTTGTGTTTACTGCTCATTAGCTAATTTTAGCATACACGTAATTAAGATTGTGAATACGCTATTATACCTGATACACATCAGCAAGCTAACATTGTCATTATGAACTGGTTAGCATTCTGATGTTAGCATTTAGATTAAAGCATCACTGTGCCTAAGTGCAGCCTCACAGAGCATGGCTGTAGACATGTCTTCACTCTCCTTAAAAAAGGCTTATTAATTTCCTAAATCAACTGGGCGCTGTTGTTTTTAGTAAACGTTACTCAAAAAGGAGTTAATAGTGCATTTCTTGGGGTCTATTTTCAGTGGCGGCTTAATACCCGTGCTGCTCTAGTAAGCATTTACGGCAGCAGGATGGTCTATTTGGGATTGTGCGTATAAGCCTCTCATTGACTGCCTATTTCAGATAGAATTTTCCTCCCCTTCCACTATCTAAATGTTACCGTTTTCAAAATCCCCGTCAGTACATGAAACAACAACAACAACCTTCGAGCTGGGGCGGCCTCTAGCTCACCCCGTAGGAGCGTTCGCCCCATGTTGGCTGAGTGCAGCGGCCCGGGTTCGAAGCCGACCTGCGGCCCTTTGCTGCGTTTCATCCCCCATCTCTCTCCCCCGTGTCTATCCACTGTCACTATACAATAAATATAAAAAACGATCTTAAAAAAAAAACAAAAAAACTTTGAGCTGGCAACCTGGTACAAGTTAAGTTCAGTGAGCTCCTCCAGGGCTAAAGTATAGGCAGGCTTCAACTCGAGGGCACCGTTGATCAAATTATATTTGTCTTTTTGTTGAGTAAAAGTTGTAACACTGTCGACATACATCTTTTTATGTGGCGTTTTCTTTAGCGGGGATTTAGCTATTTTAATTTGAATGGGCTCGCTTCCCACATGCAAATGTTCCACTGTATCAAGTTCCCTCCCGACGACATTTTGCAAGGGCCTCGTCGTTGCATCCTGGGTTTAGCGCTGCCCAAGACGATTGTGATTGGTTTAAAGAAACACAAACCACCCAGAATGTTTTTTCCCCTTAGTGCGGAATAATGCTGGATTCAAGCAGACCTTTTTCCAGCGCTGGCACAGCGTTAAAACGAAGTGTGGAGATAGGTCTGGCTATGCGAGACCAATGTGAGATTAACTCAAAATAAACTACATTTGCTGTGTTTATGTTAACAACGGAACATGTCACCCAGTGCAACAGTATGGTTCATTGATGCGTTTTTAATAGTTCTTGGACAACAATGGATCTCTGTGGCAAAGAGGAATACTAAAGGAAATACTTACGATAAAGTAATTGTTGGTTTTGGTCTTTTTCATTGGATTTGTTAACAATAAGAAATGTTTAATGATTAGATCCGCACGTTTCGATTACACTGCTATTACATTGTTTAAATGTTATATAAATACCTTTTCAGGATCTAAAAATGTGTTTTGTCTGTCTAGTTTTAACCAGCTGTGCCTCCCTACTTACGACTCCTATGAGGAGCTGCACAAGATGTTGAAGCTGGCCATCAGTGAGGGCAGTGAAGGCTTCGGTATGCTCTGACTCTCCCATCACTGGCACTTTGGTTCCACTTGTACAAGAGGACCACTGCCCACTCCAATGCACCGGTTTCCTGCATTCATCTGCATTTAACAGTGGGCTTCTTGGGAGAGAACCCCCCAGACTCCCTACAAATACACTCTTGATGAGAGGGCATTCCAGGAAGTCCCAGAAGGCTGTCCTGAAACTGGAACTCAATAATTTGAACTCTAGTGCTACTGTATATGTATATAAAATACCTCGCTTTTGTTAAAAAGGAAACCCAGGAACTGCTGAAAAAGGTGAGGTTTGGTCTAGTTGTATTTCTTAATGCTAAAGTTTGCTTAGTTTTATATGTTTGAAAGACAAATGATTCTAGAGCAAAGGCCTGGAGTATTACTTTATAACTGCTTCTTTTGCATTTTGCAAACGGAGGAACACGTAAGTGCAACAGCGGCCTACAAGTGATGTGCACTTTGGCCTTAATTGATCAGGGACTGATATGCGTTTGTAAATATATAATATCACTCTTTTATTCAAATAATTGTACATACAAGTGTGTATACATAGGTTTTCATCTCATTACCTTTTTGGATTGACGTTTAAGGAGAAGGGATTTCTTTATTGTTGCACTTGATGGGTTGAGAGTTTGTATATTTTCTATAAGCTTTTTTTTTTTTTTTTTCATCTCCAAAATGAATGGGTTATAAAAGAAGCCAAGTAATTTCTATTGTTTATGAATGTTTTTAACGTATTGTTTCTTGAAACAAATATTTGTGTTGACCCATACTGATGAAAATATGTTTGTCTGGAGTGGTAAATGTTTTTGTTATGTTTTATAACCTGCCTTATTTATGCCCTTTGCCTCTGATTGTATCCAGAGAGGTGCGTAGGTGAGAGAAGCATAGTCGACAGTAGTAAGTAATACAGTAGGTATATTATGGCATTTCTACTAGTACATGCAGGGGTCACTGGATGTTGGGGAGAGGATATATATAACAAACATTTTGTTATATATGCTGTATCCTTTTTTATGCTTTTTCATTCACAGCCTTTTATGGGTTTACCTCAGAATCTCCTATGCCACCTATTCATCCTCTGACAGCGGTGCATATGTGCTCAAGCACACATATGGTAAAGCATACACATCCAGTTTGTTCATAGCTGCCTCCTTCCAGTCCTGTAATCTCTAGCCATATGATTCCACTGGTCAGTAAACTGAAGCATTATATTTTGGTTTTTTTTGTAAATCTATCTATTTTTAATCCTTAATTAGTATTGTCAATATCCTGAGCCAATAGAGTTGTTCCCCCTTTTTTCCTGTTCATAATTGTGTAGCAATTCATTTGCTGTTCCAGTTAACATGTTTAGTAGCCATTTTGTAAGTGTGTGCCGCCAGTCAGAGTGTTTGTAAAGCATTTAAGACGATTCATGTTTAGACTCCGAAGCGAAAAGAAAACATTAATGGATGATTCTTCTCAATGGTGTTTTGATTTGAATATGTTCACGTTCCCCACAGAGCACTCTGGGTCCAGTTTCGCTTCTCACGTTATCCTCACAGTTGGCGGTAAAATCACTAGAGATTTAACTTCATTATTGTTGTTGAAGGGCACATTTTGACTGTAGTTGCAGCAGGTAGGGATTAACTGTGTTGGCTGACCAAAGCTAACACAGTTTCCGCTTGAGTTTTGATGAGCATTTGCTTGTGCTTTAGCTGACCTTTTACAGTGTTAAAAGGTTTATAAGAAGGTTTATGGATTTGTGTTTGTTTGGGTTGTGCAATGTTGACCTGACATACTGAGAACAGTGAAGAAGTGCTTATGGAAATGTTTAATTAAGGGTGTGTTTTCAGCACCAGTACCAATGGCTGATATCATATTTACAAGAAGTAAAAGTAGTTTACATGTGTTAGTTTTCATTGGATATGACCATTATAAATAAATATGAAGGAGGTCTGTCCCGTAGTTTTATGTTCTTGTTTAATGTTTTGCTTTCATGAGCATCTACTACTGTTTTATATTTGGATTGTTTCTGGGTTAGATGGCCTGAGCGCAACTTTTAGCAATGTAGATATTGTGAAAGATATTTGACTTTAAAGCTGGGATACTTTTTTTTTCTTTTTTTAATGGCAAGCATCTGCTGACGAGTGTTTGAGTTTCTCCTCACTGAAGTTCCTTTTGTTTATGGGAATAAAAATGATGGACTAAATTCTTATCACCTTATGTCACTTTTGTGCATCATATTTGTATTGTGCTAAGCAGTGGTATTTGAAACCCTTTTTACACTTTCAAACCTGGATTTGCTTTTGGATATGGCTTGTGGTGCTGAACATGCAAACCAGTGGTTCCAAAACTGGGGTCTGAAAAACAAATACTTTGAAACATCTCAACGTACTGAAAATAAGGTTCACAATGTTTTTGCTTTTACTCGACGTTAAGAACAGAAGATGTATGGCTTGTAATGACTCATCACTGGTAGCACTATTTTCTTAATGCATGTCACAAAATCTTTAAAAGAGGGCTTGCATTTTTTTTTTTTTTTTTTTTTTAAATCTAATTAATAACCATATAAATACATATAAAGACGTCAGCTAAACTCGTTTGTATATATTTGTATTTGAAGGTACCACTTCCTTGGCCAGCAGCAGTTTGCATATGTCAGACACAAGGGGGCAGTGACTCTACATGTGACATTAACAGAGGATACATGCTTCTTCTGCTGTCATCCTTCGGGACGGCTTAGCAGCAGTAAATGATGAAGAGCTTTCCTGTCTTCAGCTGGCCCACCACACTTCCAGTCTTCAACACAGAGAGTATCCCCTCCATTTCCCCACGCACATACAATACATACCTCACAAACGCATGAAAATAAACAAGGTTCATTCAAACCTGCTGGTTTCACGCCAACTTAATGGAATCAATCTTTTGAGAGTTCTGCTGTGTATGAAATGTGATAATGTCTAACTCAAAAACATGTGCTCCCTTGCGTTTCAGCATATGGAGATGGTGGCATAACTGACAGCCGTATCGGGCACAAGATGTGATAGGCATACACTCTTGTATTGACTAAATGTTTTCTCCCTGAGTCATACCATGTTTGATAATGGACTTTTTTTTTTTAATTGCTTTGCTTGAAGGCTGTGGACATGCAGGCCCCATGGCCCTCCATGCTACATCTCGTGTCTCCTCACACTGTGGTCTGAACACTATCAGGAGCAGGCTGAAAGGCATCTTGAAGTACTTGGAGGCAGGAGTCCAGTTATTTGGTCTTGGCATGCACCTGTGGATTTGCATAATGGTCTCTCTCAAATTTCCCCCAGGAATGCTTGCTAAAGAGGGACCACAATTCAGAAAGTCATCCTCTGGCGCTCACTAAGAGTAATGTGCCATGTTGGAACGCTTGTCCTTCTCCAGAGAACCTTCGGGAGATTGCACAACAACAATACTGTGCATTTTTGTAAATTCATCTGATGATACTAATTCCCAGGGAAAACATGTTTCTCTGACAAATGTTCCATGTACTATTCCATAAACCTCTCCAGACTTGACTGCAGCTCAGTTTTGGGGTTCGGGGTTGCCAAGTTCCTGGAGGAGCCAATTTATGGGTGGTTCTGCTCAACCAAAGAATTTACATGATCGAAAATACAGTGCCTCATTTCCCATATCTGAGTCAGACACCCTGCCTCTGAGGAGATCCATCAGCTTCTCTGATCAAAGATCACTCCGCAGACTGGGCAGAAAACACAAATGTGGCACGCCTTATGAATCTTTAGATCTTGACCGCTCTCCCTCCTTCCTGCTAAACAGCCATGGGGTTGTCTGCTTCCCATTCCAACATGCAGGTCCTCATTACCTGATTGGACACCACTGATTAACTGCCAACTGGATTGGCTGCAGGTATTCATCATCTGTGATGATTGGGCCGATTTAGGCCAATCTTAATCAGGGCTGTTGAAGGACAGGAGAGCATCGCTCCAGCAGCAGGCCTGGACTGAAGTTCACCCTTCACTGTGTAGTGTTCTGACTTCATGTTACATGCGAAAGGTCCTTTAGGCCTCAGTCCAAAAACTGGCAAACATCAGGTCTCCGTTTGCGTGCATGCTCTGCTCTGAGTACTAAAGAGAAGTTCTCTTGCGCTTTTTTACTGAAATAACTTAACTGACTATTTGGTTTTTGGGGTGATTTCTGCTTCAGCCGTGTCTTCTGCAGTTGCCCTATCAGGGTCTTAACTGGCTCCCGTAATGACTGGTGACTGTGTGTTTCTGCAGTCGACATTGTTGAGGATCATAGGGAAAACGGCTTTGAGAAATGTGCATCACAGTGATGACAATGGTCTGGCAACTAAGTGCAGCAAAGGAATGTATGGATGAGATACTGCTGCTGATTAAAGAGAATCCCCCCCCCATGTCTTGATATTTCACAGATTCTCTGTTGCTCCTATCAATCCTGTCTGTGATTTAATTGCTGACACCTGGCTCTCAACACCCGAGCCAGGATGCTGCGAGTCCACACTGAACAACATGTACAAGCAGCCACACATGGATGAAAATGCCTCATTAAAATACATTCCTCTATCAGGAACAGGACTACCAACACATGTTTTTCTTTTGAAAATGATATAAACGTCCATGCGTACAGCTGAGGTCAGAGACTAGCAGAAGCTTACAGCCACAAGCGGTCTTGAAAAACTGCAAGCATGGAGATTAAGTGTCCCCTAGATGATGGCTGTCCATGTTTTATATGATGTTGGAGAGAGGCTATTGATTCATGGGGTTAGTTGTCCTGCTGGGAAGTGCAGCTGTTATATATTTGGTGTGTTGGGAAACATTTCAGTCCTTATATTTCCTTTGTAAAAACAGGTCCTCTAATGTAGACTGTCCCACTGTTTGACAAACACCTCCATGCCGCTCCGCCCTTGTTGTCACTACGGTTGTCACTATAGCAGGTATGAATAGGCTGTGAAGTGAGATTCGAGATTCAACTAAATGTATTTAGCCATGCAAGCGGAATGGCAATGTCAAGTCTGTTGTTTGGTCAACCATTTTCTTCCAGACGAAAATATCTCTATATAACTATTTCATAGATTACTATGTTTTGTACATATTCATGGTCCCCAGAGGATACATCTTACTGACTTTGGTGATCCCCTGACCTTTTCTGTAGCACTACCAGCAGGTCAAGGTTTTTACTTATCCTCTGAAATAGATCATCAATCAGATGGACTGGCACCACCTTTTGTACAGACATTAATTCTTCCCAGAGGATAAAGTTTAATCTCTTTGGTGATTCCTTGACTTTTCCTGTAACCCCACTATAAGTTTTTCTGGGAAATGTGTCAGCAACTATTGGATCGATTGCCATGAAATTTGTTAAAGACCTTAATGTCCCTTAACGTTTGTCTATCTAGTGCCATCAACACGTCAACATTTTAATTTGTCCAACACTGGTTTATGACCAAATACCTGTAATGACAATCCCATTGGTCTCCCATGTCATTTAGCTCAAAGCACCGCTGCACTTAAGTACAGCTTCACAGAGCTGCTAGCCTGGCTGTACGTCTGCCTGTCTCCTCATAAACTTCACTATGTCAAATTGTCCCTTTAACTGTATATGCATGTAAAATGCTTCATACAGTTCCTGAACCATGGAGAAGAATAGCGTGGTTTACAACATGTTCTTCTGATGTGATGGAAAGCTGCATAGCTATGTCTTAGGGTCTCAAGAGCAGCACCAAAGTCACTGTCATTAATCTTGACTCCCGCAGTTATATGAATTGAAAAATAAGCAAGACTCGATGGGATGCTTGCCACCCTGAAAGTCTTAATATGTGCCAAAGCCTGGTTGGCACTGGCCATTAATTAGCCTGGCATTGGCCTTCTTTCCAACCACAGCCACTGCAAGCCAGTAAAGCGCTCCAGGCCACTGGGTTGATCCTGGGCACTGTAAGTCTTCAACAGGTCAGGCTCTGTCTCCAAGCAAATCCTGATCAACAGAGTGGTCACATTTGGCCATACATCTATATGGGCTGAGAGGCAGGATGCTGTGTTTGTGGTACTGTCCAGCTTCAAGTAATATTACATGTATAAAGATTCAAAGAGAGTGAAAAATACTTTGTGTTTGTATTAGATTTAAATTTAAAAGTTAGCACTGTGGCCTCACAGCAAGAAGGTACCATGTTCGAACCTTGGTCGTCCAGGGCCTTTCTGTGTGGAGTTTGCATGTTCTCCCCGTGTCTGCATGAGGTTTTTCGGTTTCCCCCACCACTAAAAACATGTTCCCCTCCCTCTACCATGCTGATGTGTGGTGAGCGTCTGGTGCCGTAAGACTGCCGTGCATCACCCAGGTGGGTGCTACACTTAGACTTAGACGTAGACTTCTCTTTATTGATCCTTTTGGGATGACTCCCACAAGGAAATTAGATTTCCAGCAGCAGATTTTAGCAGCTTACAAAACACTCTTTAAATAAAGAGGTATAAAAAATACAGTATAAGAATAACAATAACGATAAACTTTTAGCTAAATATTTTTTACAAAAAGTAAACAACAATAAACTACAGATCAATAAAGATACATATATAGATATATAGGACTGTGTATGGTATTGTGTTATTATACAGTTAATAAATAAAAGACATTTAGCATAAATTAGCAGTTAAGAGCAGTAAGAGTGTCCAGGTATGTATGTGAGTAGATTATTAATTTATTGCACAGTGAATGAGTGAGTGGCTACCACTCCTTCCCTTCCTTCCTGTTCTGTTCTGTCCTCTTTACCCTATTTCCTCCTCCCCCCGAGTGAGGAGTTGTAGAGTATGATGGCATGAGGGACAAAGGAGTTCTTGAGTCTGTTGGTCCTATATTGGTGGTGGTATAGAGTAGTCCCCCCACCCCAAAGCGCTTTGATTGTCTATGATAAAGTAAATGTAGTGAATTATTATTATTATTATTATTATTATTATTATTAAAAGAGCATAAGTTACCTTCCTGTTGTGCCTGAACCTAATAAAGTAGCTCCACCTGGAGTATCCCAGTGCACCACACCACAATACCTAAGGCTCAGTATTTGTGAATAAACCATTGTGTTTGGTCTGTGGTTTGTGCCACGTCACAACAATGTGGAAGTTCTACAGCTTTTAGTCATCTTTTGAGCTAAAAGTAATCACAGAACTTTTAAACTCAGAGGGGAATTCATTCGTTCATACTTTCTCCAGTTAGAGGATGAGGTTTTAAATGAGTTTCACTGACCACAGCCGTGAAACTACAACAATAGTAGCCACATCTGGCCAGCACATTTGCCATCTCCTTTTGTGTACAAATCAGCAATGGCCAGCTTACAGTGTATTTACAGTGCAGAGCCACATATCACCTCAGCCTTCACTGTGCTGTGAAGTCCAATCTGTTGAGAGAAAAAACTGTTTGACAGCAGCTTCAAAGACAGGATGTTACTAGGTTTTTCTGCATTTGCGTACGTTTAGCTTGGCTCAGAGATGCTGGTGTGTGAGAGTCTAGGCTGGCACCACACGCCACACTAGCCTACATACTGTTAAATTGACTCATATGGGGGAACTGCCAGGAACCAGTGAGTTAGAGGTGTGAATGAGAGAAAAGAGAGGTACAGCACACCTGCTGGAAACTGCTGACTTAGGGGAAGCATGTTCCTGTCCACTGCAGCGATCTCTGCCAAGTCATCCTGAATAGAGATGGTCGGCACAGTAAGGACCACCCCGGGGAGAGAGGGAACAGGGTGAGGCTCTGTTCGGACTGACTGACTGACTGACAGATTGACCGCATCCTATCAGCCGCTGATTCCAAAACGTGCTCAGCTCTCAGTTTAGATAATGGCAGGCTGCCGCCTAAACCCTTTGAAAAAGAGACTGCATGTTTTCAGCCTGATTTAATTTCAGCTATGTTCTCATGAATAACAGATTCACATGACTCCTCTGGACTGTCATTGCTGCATGTAATGGCACTCAGTGAATGTAATCATGACGAACAAGCTACACAACATGACATTTTTCACAAATCGTTTCTCCTGCAGGTCCCCTTTCTCATAAAGTTATCAGGTTCCAGGTGCAAGACAGCCTGAAGAGGACATGATGTAACTCATCCAGTCTCCCCTCTGCTTTCTGTGTTAGCATTGTGGGTCATGGCAGGAATACCTTCCTGTTTAAAGGGTGTCAGCCACCCAACGGGATGATGAGGATACCATCCAGGACACTCAGGGGAGGATGTTAAAGGCCCCGAGACAAGTGAGGACATGAGAGAGGCCACGGACATAGCAGAGTGTTTGCTTTGCTCCGGGTGTGAGCTATGAGAGGATCTGCCTGTATATTTTTCTTTTTATGGTGACTGGTTGAAACAAGGCTCCATAGAGGAACCCCCCATCAAGGGTCATCACACTGCTACTCCAAGAAGATCAGGGAGAAAGGATATATTTTTAACTACACTTTAAGGCATGTGACTTTAAAGACCTTTTGCTTCGTCTTAATTTCGGAACACATGACTTCACACATTTGTTTACATGATGTGAGATATGACTCGTTCTCTTTGAGTAATTTTAAAGAAATGGGGGTCTTTTACCCAAAGATAAAAGTCATGTGGCGCCCACAAAAGAAAGAGTGCATTTATGCTTTACACTTTTCAACAGACACATCAAAGTAAAACAGAACAGAATGCAACAGACTACGATTGAGATCCAAAAGGGGAAAGGGCTTGAAATGTCTGCATGAGGTCAATCAAAGAAAATACATATTCCTGCTCTGGGCTGATAGACAGAGGAGAGACATGCTGACATTCCTCTGATTTCTTTGCTTCATTTGGACAAACCTGGAAAACAGGAAAGAAGGCCCACCAGTGACACTGCCCAGGCTGTGAAACCCTGTGAACACACACAGCAACCCTTGATATCCATTGTGTCCTCTGCCATCACACTGTCATCATAATCAATCAGATTGGCTGTTAAGATGTTGAACGCCCCCCCCTTCCACCACTCTTTGTTTCTTTCCCAGCATTACTCCTGCTAATCAGCCAACATACTTCACGGATCTGATGGAATCCCATAACTTTTTGAAGTCGTCTATTCCAGACCGCTGTCATCATTTTAAAGGCCCTTTGCATAACAGGCCAACTGCTCCACAAGAACTACAAATTTCGTCAGATACCCAGCATTGTCCATGAATTGCGGTTGAGATAGTTTCCATCCACTGAATTAATCTGTGATCTTGTTGCAGTCATTAGAGAATGCAACAGCAAGATTTTTGTGGCAAAGTAAACATTACATCAGCTAAGAATATGCCCAGAAAGACCTCTCCAAGGAGGTTTTGCATGGAAATAAACTTCCAAGTAAATACATTATGTAACACTTAAGTTTCCAGTCAAAATTCACAGACACCCTGTTTTTATTACCACATGAATATGAAAACCTTCCATTTTCTGTCTTTTGCTAAGTATGAAAATGACATAATAAAGGCTGTTATGCAACAAAAGTAGTTCCTGGGTGTTTGCGACAAAGACATTGAGGTATTTTCTGTTTAAATTTGTGATTTACAGCCTCCAGGTTTCCTCCAGATGTGGCTTGGCCTCAGGCACACACTGAGTAGATTTTTTGATCAATTTCCCAATAAAAGAATGACCCTACACAACACTATCCATCATCATCATGAGGGGTGACGCAGTGATCTAATAAGTAGATCCGACTCCTTGCTGCAAACACGGAATCATTCTTTATGCTAAATGGCGGACAGATGGTTGAGCCCTCTGCAAGCAATCACAGCCAATGATTACCAAACTTCTCATCACACACTATTAACTGGTGAGACGAAAACAATAAGGTGGTGGGAAACAGTAGTAAGACCAACAGGAATTCGACCATCACAGCCTCTAATATTGGCCAGGCCTTTTTTGTGGATAATATCACCGACTGCATCTGTCTTTGTTGTTTTGTTAGAATGCCACAGAATCTGCTTATTTTCAAAGGGAGGCTTAAAATATTCTGGATCAATCTACAAACAACAAACAGAGACTGGGATGTTTATGAGCATCAACTACCCCCTTCTATTCCATTCTCCATTTGTCCATTATGAAATCTCCTGCAGCTTTAGACAATTTCCAAACACAAAACCTGGTACAGAACAAAATGTGCACATTTTTAAACATTTGCTCTAAACATCCCATGCAGAACTTATATTAAGGTCTGTCATGCAAGTCTTATTTTACAAGCCCTGTGATTTATTCCTCTGGGTTATCTTATCTCAGGGCCTATGCAGTAAAGTAGAAACAGTTGAAGGACAATTTTATGACGTTATCGTTTCGTTAACAGCTCTTGATAATTGTCATGTCGGTCATCATGTATTTTCTTACCTAGCTGTGATACTGTTTTTATTCTTTTAGTCATTTACCTCTTCCTTAGATGAACATGTGTCTGAACTGTGCCAAGACGGTCCATGAAGAATGAAGGCTGGATACCTGTTCTGCACTGGAGAGCACTTTGAGATTACAGAAACAACACTGGATCAGTTATCATACTCAAATCACTCCATAATGACAGAGTGATAAAGTACAACCTTGATATGCTCTTGTGTTTTCATGTTTCATTACATTTTATATTACTGAACAAACCAAAGCTGCCACTGTGGAAACCCTGTTCTTGTTTTTGGATTGTAGAGTTAGTTTAATTTAAATAAAAAAGATGTTCTTGTAGTTGGCTGATAGATATATATATATATATATATATATATATATATATATATATATATATATATATATATATATATATAGACAGTTGCATTTCGCTTTGAATATGAGAAACAGTCGTGGAAGTAATATACTCCACTACATTTATCTGACAGCTATAGCTGCTAGTTACTTTGCAGATTAAAGGAACAGTTTAACATTTTTGTGAAATATGCTTATTGCCTTTCTTGCTAAGAGCTAGATGAGAACATGATGCCACTCTCATGTCTGTCTGTTAAAATGAAGCTACAGCTACCAGCCGGTTAGCTTAATTGAATGTCCATAATGGGCATTCTGCTTGGTGCTTTTACTTTTGATAATTTCGTACATTTTGCTGACATACTTTAATAATTAAAAACAAAACTTTACTTTTACTTGTAATGGAGTATTTTTTAATTATTATTTTGCTACTTTTCCCTAAGTAGCAGACCAGAATTTGTCACAGCTCATGAGAAAAAATAAAAGCCCAATGGCAGAGATGATCATCTAGTTGCTGGGAAAATAACTTTGGGCAAGTGACACCTTTTACTTTTTTAGATGCCCTTGGGCAAGGCATTTAGCCCTAACCCACACTGTAGTTGCACTGAGCTGGTGTGAACAGCTGTTTGAGTGTGAAGGGCATATACTGCATGTGTTAACTTTTCACTGGATAAAATAAGGTTGAAATGAAATATACATTGCTTGACCCAGTGACAATTCAATTGCATCTATCCAACACCAATTCCACAAACTGTGCATTTCACCGAGGCTACTTCACTGCCTGACCTGATGGTAAATGATGTGCACTGGATAACCATTGGGTCATGTACGTAGATGCGTTGCTCATCATGCCATGTGAAATCACGAGGATCAGCAGGATAAGTAAACTCACCTCTTCTGGCACTTGAGGCTGTTTAGCAGCATGTCTGTCTGCGGGCTTATTAAACCTTGGCTCCCTAATGAACATTCGCCCTTGAAGCCTGCTGAGTGCTTAGTGCTGCTCAGGAGACGGGGCTCTGGACACACGGGGCCTCTCTTCCTGCTCCCTACGGAGCGCTCGAGTATAAAACTCAGCTGTACCGGCAGGCTGGGGTAGAGTCATATAAACACTTTTACATTACAGTGAACTGGAATGTTAACAAAAGACAGTCCACAGAATAAATTCTTCTTCCTCCGTGTTTTATTTTTGCAAAAATTTATTTTGCGAGCTGAAGGCAAGAACAGTTTTATTGGCTCTGCGACTGTTTTTTGTTTGCCGACTGTTTTTCTGTTTTTGCCTTGGGTGATTCAAACAGCACTGCTGCGGGCCCATGGGAGAGTGGGAGGAAAAGGCAGTTCCACTGAGACCCCACAACCATGCCATGACTTCACACTCCGTTGTGGGCATGCCAATTTATGTGTGTTTGTGTGAACACTGGACAAAATTGAGTGTGGTGTAGACTTGTAGGGAGTGTTGCACAACAACACATCCAGCCCAACAGCTCCCTCAGGGGTGAGATTTATGTGCTGGGCAGTGACAGTAGACATCCAGGAACTAAGGCCTACTTAACAGACATGAAAATCCCATTCTGAATATTCTATCCATCTATCTATTTATGACTCGAGAATCATTCCATTCAATTTAACTGCTGTGGTGCTGGCAAAGACGAGTTCGACATAAAATAAAAAAAATTTAAAAAAGCAGTTCAAAGAGATTCCACAAAAGTGCCATGATGAATGGGCCACTTTTCACCAAACATCTGTTGGAGGCCTTGGTATCTGTCTGCCCAGAGGGCTCTTGCAGACAGGTCAGCGCAGTCAGAGAGGCTTCCTCCCTGAGCCTCACACGTCTATTCTTCCCCTCAGTCCTGTCCCATGTATCCCATGGTCATAACAAGGTTTCATTGATGGCCGTCGTACCGGCTGGACTGAAGTTTGGTCTTTGTTATATGCTGCTGTTGGTGTTAACCTATTGACCCTCGCGCTGGAGGGATCCCCACCCAACACTGGTGACTGATAATTAGCGAAAGCCTGTGGAAGAAAACACTTTTGAAATCATCTCGGCTAATTGTTGTGTCATCCCATTTTTCCTTGAAGCTTGCTCACGGTCAACAGAACGTAGATTACGGCAGGCCAGTGGTTTGTTCTGACTAAATGGACTATGGGGAAAAGGTTTAATGGATTGAAAAATAACAAATTTATCATGCTTAATAGGAAGCTATTCAGGTCAAATTGACCTCATGCGGGGGGTTAAATCGCATCATAACTTTCTGGCACTCGACCTTCACTGTTAATTGGGGGCAGTGAAGAAGATTTTTCATTTACCTAACTGTTGCTGAAGAGAGCACATGATTCTCTGCTCACAGCTAGCCAAGCATGAGGCCCATCCAGCAGGACCAGCAGCCATCAAACATGAACATTACATGAAGCTGAACGCTATATGGGAGAGGAACACCACTTGAAAACACAGCTAGCAATTAGTTTGGCCCAAAACTACAGCACCATACCAAATTGATGTGCTGTCGTGTCGGAGGCTGGAAGGCACGTGTCATCAGTGAGTCAACCAGCAAATGGGGTTTATGCATCATCCATTCCCAGCAGCAAAGGTAAACAGAACTTAACCTGTATTACTGAACAGGCTGCAGTCTAATATCAAAACAACTGACAATTTGGGTAAATCTTTCCTTTATCCTGCGTGCGGGCGGACTGTTGAGTGGGCAGCTTAGTGGTGAAATAAAAAAAATGTTCAGACGTGTCAGACAATCACAGTTTCTGTTTGTTCTAGAAACCCTCATATCATTTTGTATAACCAAGCAAGAAGATTCAAAACTTCCGCGAGTGAATTATAGCAGACAGTGCTGCAAATATAAACATTTCAATGCAAATGTTTGGGGCATTTTAAATATATGTTTTACTTTCAATATGATCAACATTATAGGCTGTTTTGTTGTTAGTTTGAAAATGTTTTCAAGGAGTGACCCTCTGGAGGAAATTAAGCAGTCAAGTGAATAGAATATAGTGCTTTCTGTGTAAGTGTGAACATTATATTTACAGGCCCTGGTTCAAAAATAAAACCACATTTACAAGATCTGCATAACACTCAATAAATGTAGATATAAAAAGAGGCAATAGAGTCAATCTTAACTCGGTAAAAGGCTTCAGTAAATCCTCTCGCTCTTTACTGCACCAGTTGCATGTCTGCAAATTGCACACACCGGATTTAGATGGTTAACTACTGGAAAGTCATTGGCAGTTTGGTGCCACACTGTTGTCATGAACTCACAGGTGCCTGTCTCACCTTTGCCCCAATTTCTAAAATATCCCACCTAATATTGTCTCTGCATCCTTCATGTTAACTGTTATGAAACTGTGTTGAATAGAGCCATCAGTTAGTACTTTTGGGAGATAAGCGTGTGGAGCGTTTTTTTCCTCCTGTGGTGGGTGGGGGGATGTCGGGTAATTGGAGCAGATATCCATTTCTATCCTCCTGGTAAAGCTGCTAATGTGGAAAATGCTTGACCTTGATTTTCCATGGTCGGTTGTTGGAGACACTGTGAACGGGGACTGACACTACATGGCACGCAGCCATCTATTACCCCTTCAGGACAAATAGCAGCTGAGCCGGTCCAGCAGGCCTTGTGGCCAGGTCACAGCTAGGAGGACCAGAAGGAGGTGAGCTCACGGGGCCCGGGCCAACAGCTAGAGAGGCACGTTGAATCGAGGGTGAGGGGCCAGGAAAATTGTAAGGGAGGGGTGAGAAAAATGGGGAGAAGGAGTAAGAAAGGTCTGGGTGAGAAGCCAAGATGATCTATCACACACATTAACCCCTCCCTCTGCTTTTTCTTTTGTCAATTCTTCTAAGAGCCAAAGAAAACATAACGACTGCATACTCAGAACTTACAAGAATGCATGTCAAAGAGGGCATAATCTCCATCACACACTTATTTAGACATTACTGCCAGTACTGATTTATGTTGTGATTGATTTCATGAGATTTTGAATGTTTTAGGTTAGATCTGGCTAATGACTGAAAGGGCCCGACATCTTTGGAGAATGTATGTTTTCTGAAAATTTATGGCAAGTTCTTATTTGACCTAATTGGCTGCCAACATGATCCACCCTTTGAATTCCCTCCAGTGGCATTTATCATGCAGTAGTGTGACATCATTCTGTGTATTGTTCATAAGAGACACTTTTAAATCCAACTTCAAGAGACAGAAGGACTACACCACAAAATTCAAGGCTGAAGTGGTGGATTTAGAAAACATTTACAGAACTGAGCAGTATATTTTCTAACTGACCAGAGTTGAAAACATTAGCCAGTGCCTATTTCAACAGCCCACCAAGGCTGCCATCGATAAACCTATTTTAATGTGATAAACTAGAACCATAAATTCTAATAAATCCACAGGAAACTTCTCTTTCTGTATTTCCATGAGAAACCAACTCCCTTGGACCAACTAATTTCACTTGCAGTTAACTGAGGGAGAGAAATGGACATGGTCATGATCAGATTTCTTGTAGACAATGTGATGCAGCTTCCTGGATCACATTTCAAATAACAGAGATGGTTTACTTGTTGCATATCTAGCCCATAGATGGAAGCAGGAGGGCAGCATCTTCCCTTAGGTCTGTCCTTTTTTAAATTCCTATCTCAGGAACCAACGTCCACTCAAATATTCAGGAGCAGTGCTATTCAGAGCACCTGCTGCATGGGGGTTCATGTGCCAGTGGATAAGTGGAAGTTGCCTTGCCCTTGTCCACTACATATTTTATTACATCAGCAGAAAACACACAGATCAGTCCTTTTGAGCCCTGGCTGACTAACCCTTAACATCAGGAACAAGACAATTTAGCCATCAATAAGTCAGGCAGAAAACTGTCCTTTTGACGTTGTCTTATACCTCACAGGACCATGCTGACAATATCACAGACTCATTCAGTAAATCAACAAAACCCAAAATATAGGAAGATGAATTTAGTCTTTTTTTTTCCTCCAGGATAACCTCTGACATGAGGCTTGACTTCATTTGATGCAGTTAGCACCAAGATGCAGTTGGCACCAAGTTGTTTATTCTACTGCTAGAGTCCATCTATATGCTAGGAGTCCATCTATATATCAGACTGTGCTATAATATCTAATGATTTCTATACAAAAGCAAAACTGCTTGTCCTCTGGTGAAGCTTTTCGGGGGGGCAAAAGGGCAATTTGTAAAACGGAAGTACTTAATCTAATCTAATCTAGTCTAATCTTTGTTACAGTTTTCCTGCTGATTTCTTTTAGCACTGACATCCCAGGCAGCTTAAAGCCTTTGTTAACTTAACAACTCACACCCATAAATGAAAGAGCCAATCATTCAGCCGTGAAGTAATGCAGGGTGGATGTATTGCCAGTGCTATGACATGCATCAGAAACATGCCAATGGTGCTGAAGTCTGTCTGACTTTAACATGTTTCTGGATCGCTCCAATATTTGAAAGCGTAGATGCAGTCAATATATTTTCCCTTTGTCTACAGTAATGTAAAACAATGCCGTGCAAGGCTTGCATGTACAGTATAGGTTTGAAGCACACATATACAGTTCTCAGTTTTTTTCAAGCCAGCACTCGCAACACCCACATAAAAAAATAAGTATGAATATCATGAAAGGCAAAGTGGAAGTGTCTGACTGTCTTAAATAACGCCCATGTGACCTGCTTCTATTACCCAGCTGACAGCACTTCATTCATACAAGCTGGGAAAGACCCTGTAGTCCTTGGACTAAGCACATTACATTTATCCTGCTCTATCTTCAACTGTTTCCTCTTGTTGCTTGAAGGCCTGTTTTATGTACACTGTTCGATCTGCTACGAAGCGCGATTGAGGTCTCCTGTAATATTTCTTCTAAGGAAAAGCTGTCATGTTCAATGACAAAAAAAAACATTAATAAAGCACATAATTCCAGCTTTTACAAAGTGGTTCTCTGCCAAATGAACCTCCCTTTTCCACGTTTTCCCCCAGGTCCTCACTGCTGCCCAGTCTGAACAATGTCAGTATTATGTTAGCTGCTGGGCAAAGAGGAAGGCGGGCTTTGGTACAAAATGGCAAAAGGTAGCTAACAAAGAGATTGACATTCATTGTTGGTTCTCTATTGAAAGTCATCACAGAGACTGATTCACATAGATCACTTAAAATTCTGGAGGCGAGGCTCAGAATACTTTCATATAATGAGAGCCCTACATTCTGGGTGTAATGACTTGGCTTTCTAATGGGCACACTTGAACTTTGACCCTTCACTCAACAGTGACAAGACATTCACTTTCAAGTGAATTGATGCAAATGTGTCTCTCCTGGGATGTTCATGCTGACAGGTAAATGTGTCAAGTTTGTTCCCATTTATAGAATTCATTAGACACCATCAAATGTGTGTTCAGTAGCTTCAAAACATTTGCCTGCCAGTTATATACCGAAAACCATTGAGGAAATGGAGCAATTAAAAGCACTTAAAGAATCTGGAGACAAATCCACCTTGAGTTTTCTTCATCAGACATGCACATACATACAAGTTGTTTGCACCAGTGTGATTACAAGACTTGGATATTGTTATTGTTACTATGACTCTGTGCTTTGTATGAAACTGTGCAGAGTAATGCAGTTATATTTCTGCTCTGCATTTGAAAGATGATAGGAGTGGCTTGGTTGTAATGCCAGAGTTTTCAAAGAACTCTTTGTGTAGAAGCGTCGGTCATAGCCAGAGACATCCTCCTGGTATTTATTCTAGAGTTCCTCCAGATGCTGCAAATTGTATCAAATTGGGCCATGTTAAGGCCCACTTTCATAAAACAAATACTGCTCCACAGATCTTCAGTGATTCCCAACCAGGGGTACTAATGCCTCAGGGGCTACTTCTGCAGTCGCCAGGGGTACCATACAGTCTATAGGGGTGCATGAAAGATTGTTGAGTAGCTCAACTAATTAAGAAAAATATAAATTACAATTTGAGTTAAAATTATATCTGCGCATAGAAATCAATTATTTCTATGTATCTGTGTATTAAGTCAGCTGTAGTCTCCATTGTCAGACCTATCTCTGCAGCGCTGGAGCATGGTCTGCCTACTACACCTCTTATCTATTCGGATAGGGGAAAACACGCTCTGGCTTGTTTGTATTTCTATAAAGCATTCACAAACTGTCCTGGGAGGCGACAATTTTGCGGAAGGGATGACACGCCGTTTTCCCAGCATTCTATATCCGGTGAGCCAGACGAAACCATCTGTCACTACCAAGGGGGTAAGCCTCTCTCTACAACGCGTACCTCCTATGGTGCCATTTTGATGCTAACAAGCACTCACCCGCCGTTAGCATTCCATTGACTGCCATTCATTTTGACGTCACTTTGACAGCGAATAACTTTACATCTTAAGCGTTTAAAGACTTTATTTGTCCATTGTTTATTTCTAAAGAAACACGACAATGTATAAAAGGCTCCATTACCTTGTATCTCACGTTATGGCTCCGTAGCAGACGTTTTTGTAAAAATAGGCTAACGTGTGTGTCATAACCACGCAACTTACTGTCGCATAGTAGAGAAATTACCATATAGTACAGGAGAAGCTCGCAGGGAGTTTCGACTTACATTAGCTGTTTAAATACTAATGTTAACTAGCATTTTAGTTAGCAATAATTAGCCTGTGCCTATGTTATCTCCTTACATATACCTACACTCTCTGTCTCTGCAAAATTCGGAATGATTGAGATTTTTCTTGGCACAGCTACCAGAAGACTTACAACTTTCAGACAGGTTGCTCACGTCACATCTACGTCTTCAAGCTCAGTTGGAGGCTGTGCAGTAACGCTCAGCCCTCACCGCAAAAGTGCTTCTAATAGAGCTCAACAGTCCCGCCCACAGCGGGTTCTGGAAGTAAAAATACAATGCAATTTCTCCATTGACAAATTGGAGTATAAGCCATAAAATCGTAACCGTCGATGATAGACTTAAAACCAGCATGCCGACATGACTCAGCGATTGTATATACTCTGTATATAGATACCACAAATCATGGGGCACTACCCTTGTTTTGAGATAAATGTCTTTTATTCGCGATGTCTTGGATAAGTACTTCATTACCCACAATCCTGAACAATCCCACAGTGATGCCTCTGATTGGTGGAACTCATGCTGGTGAGGAGGGGGGGTGTCAGTACCCGATCTCTGCTGCCTGCAGAAGCCGTCACGAAGATTTACGACACTGCACGAGTCACGATGTGTTCCACGCTTCTGACGTTAGCCTCTGCCGGGAAGCTAACGTTAGTTTAGCTAACAGCTAATTCGGCTAACCGCTAGCTGGCAGCTTGATTCAGTCTAAAATAATGTTAGCTAAAATAATGCAGCTTCCTTTATTCAGTGGTGTGCGGTGGTTTATGGGATGAGTAGTTCCTTCGCTCTGAGATGACGATATGTACACAGTCTTGTACCTTTTACTTTTTTGGTATTTTCTGTTCGTTGTTTTACTCGAAATGATACGTTGTATGCTTATGAGTCACGTACCATCTGGTTAGCCTAAGGCATGGTCTAAAACTCTTTATATACGGATTTTTCCAGACATCAATGGGAGAAATGAATGGGAAATTTACTTCCGGAACCCAAGGTCTCTCAGAGGAGGGGCGGGACTGTTGAGCTCTATAGACCTCAACAGTCCCGCCCACAGCCGACTCCGGAAGTAAAAATCCCATTGATTTTTTTCCATAAGGATTTAAAATATCAGTCATAATGTCTAAACCATCCGAGGTAGACTGACACGGAGCTACGTGGTTGTGAAACAAAGGTTTCTGCTCCTATAGAAGCTAGGAGTCCGGATGAAATCAACCTTATTTTAAGAAAAACATGTTTTATCCGTGATTTAATGGAGAAAACTACACTACCCACAATCCTAAGCGTAACAGCAATGTCTCTGATTGGTCCAACGCGCTGTTACCATAGAAACGTTTACCGTACCTGCAAAACCGCGAATGGCTAGAGCGAGCTTCTACCATTGAAGTCTATGATAGTTTCTGTACACGGTCTTGTACCTTTGCCTTTTTTGCTGTTTTCAAAATGTTTTTTTGCGCCGAATCAAATGTGATATGCTCATTATTCATCTCGTAGCTTGTTGGCTTGGTTCCAGACTTAAAACTCTATATATAAGCAATTTTTGAAACGTCAATGAAACAATTGAATGGGGAAAAACACTTCCGGAGACAGAGCAGAAAAAAAAGTGGGCGGTCACTGTTGAGCGACAGCCTTTACTGGTCTCCGTCCAGAGCAATGGGATCTGTTGGTCCATTTCTTTTACTCTCTATGGTCACTACCCGATGAAGGGGGTAAGCTTCTCCTCACAACGCGTACCTCCCATATACAGTATATAAGAATGGACCAACAGATCCCGTTGCTCTGGACGGAGACCAGTGAAGGCCATTAGAAGCACTTTTCCGGTGATGGCTGAGTATTACTGCGCAGCCTCCAACTGAGAGAGACGACATAAATGTGCCGTGAGCAACGTGTCTGAAAGTTGTAAGTCTTCTGGTAGCTGTGCCAAGAGAAATCTCAATCATTCCGAATATTGCAGAGACGGAGAGCGTAGGTATATGTAAGGAGATAACATAGGCACAGGCTAATTATTGCTAACTAAAATGCTAGTTAACATTAGTAATGACACTTAAACAGCTAATGTGAGACGAAACTGCCTGTGCACTTCTCCTGTACTATACCGTAATTCCTCTACTATGCGACAGTAAGTTGCGTGGTTATGACACAATTGTTAGCCTATTTTTACAAAAACGTCTGCTACGGAGCCATAACGTGAGGTACAAGGTAATGGAGCCTTTTATACATTGTTGTGTTTCTTTAGAAATAAACAATGGACAAATAGAGTCTTTAAACGCTTCAGATGTAAAGTTATTCGCTGTCAAAGTGGTGCCAAAATGAATGGCAGTCAATGGAATGCTAACGGGAGGTGATGGCTTGGTAGCATCAAAATGGCACCATAGGAGGTTTGCGGTCCGAAACACGACAATGTATAAAAGGCTCCATTACCTTGTATCTCACGTTATGGCTCCGTAGCAGACGTTTGTGTAAAAATAGGCTAACAATTGTGTCATAACCACGCAACTTACTGTCGCATAGTAGAGGAATTACCGTATAGTACAGGAGAAGCTTGTTCACTGTTAACTAGCATTTTAGTTAGCAATAATTAGCCTGTGTCCATGTTATCTCCTTACATATACCTACGCTCTCCGTCTCTGCAATATTCGGAATGATTGAGATTTCTCTTGGCACAGCTACCAGAAGACTTACAACTTTCAGACAGGTTGCTCACGTCACATTTACGTCGTCTCTCTCAGTTGGAGGCTGCGCAGTAACGCTCGGCGCTCACCGTAAAAGTGCTTCTAATAGCCTTCACTGGTCTCCGTCCAGAGCAACGGGATCTGTTGGTCCATTCTATATACAGTCTATAGGTGTTTCTCAATGTCAAGGAAGGATCCTTGACATTGAGAAACGCCTTATGTACCCGATGTGAGTCGAGTGCAGATGTGAGGTGCGCATGCGTCACTTTGCGACGAGTGCAGATGTGAGTTGCACATGCGTCACTTTGCAACAATTAGCCTACAAGATGCTAATGAGAGACTTCTTAATGTCAATACAATAAAAATGGACCTACATAACAAAGTTTGTTCACTTCTGGCTACAAGTTAGCAATCAAACACAATAAAGGCTGTCACTTGAATGGCGTTTTGAGCTAACGTTAGCAATCAAACAATCATAGATAGCTAAAACGTTTTTGAAATGACTGCTGGCTACAAGTTAGCAATTAAAACACAACAAAGGCTGTCACTTGAATGGCGTTTTGAGCTTTTGAGCTAACGTTAGCAATATGCCGTAAACCGTTTAAATCTGAGCATGCGCAACTCACATCTGCACTCAACTCACATCGGGTAGTGACACCATCCATGATTTGAGTCTGTGAAAACCATGGACTGTACTGTAGGTGAAAACTAATTAGCAAGTGAGCAGAGAGGTCCAAACAGGTAGTAAATATAATAGTTTGCTAAAAGTATTAAACAGTAGCATTAACTTTAGCTAACAGTAATGGATAATTTAATAATTGAGATGTTCAGTTTCTGCCACTCCATATAGTAGTCTAGTGCAATGCAAACTTGACTAAATTGACAACATTGTGTGAAACTATTATTGCCACAATATCCACTTAGTGTTAAATAACATCCAGTAATGGACCATGACAGGTGGTGTCGATGAAGGGGTAGGCCTACTCGAGTTGTATGTTCAGGTACATATCTGCCAAAAAAGGTTGAAAGCTACTGTTCTACACACTTTCAACACTTATAATATGATACAGAAACAGAGTAAGACACTAATTGAGGCTATAGGCCTAGTACAGCAACAGCTACAGCCAGCTGCTCACTCACACAGGCTACTGATAGAAGCACATGGATTTTTCTGTGCCTGCTCTGGTCACCTTCTAGGATGCTGGGCTCAACTGCCCATGATCTTTTCAGTGGGGCCATCGACACCAGCAAGGCAACATGCCTGGGGGATGGAGTGAGACTGTTCACAAGACAAATGCAGCCTCCTTCTCTAATTTGATTTATCAAGGGTTGCAAGATGAATTGTAATCAGCTCTGGCGCTCAGCCCAAGTCTTCACACAGTCATGATGTTTCCTTGGAGATCTGACAGGAAAAGATGAAATCTCTGTCTGTTCAAAGTGTTCATTCAGTAACCTTTTTTAAAGTTTCAGTGTTAAAAAAAAAACCTTTTCTGAGAGGTTTGTATATCTCAGCTGTTGTGGAAAGGAGAATGAATGGGCAGACTACTAGTCTTCCTCTCTGCTGCTGTGTGTTTTGGATGGCAGTCCTGTGAGTGGTAATGGTGCTCGGGGACCACTCCACTAGAGAGACAGACGTGTATCTTGGTGGGTTGAATGAGAGGAGGGTGCCAACTCTCTTTTGGTTGTTTAAGATCTTTTGGGAGAAGAGAAATGTGTTGTTTCCAGATCGTCAGAAGGAAAGTGATGATGCAGCATGGATGAGAGGGGGAGATGAATGGGATCTGTTACATAACCTGTTTTCCAAGATTTTAGATTGAGTTTGAACTGTGAGCCTCCTATACCTTTTACTGCTGGATCAAAGCATGTCTGTAAACCTGCAAATTGCCAGGATGCACTTTACATGCTGTACATACGATTACTTGCAGCATTGTGAATTTAACTCAAAGTGCTTCACACTCTGTTGTGGCACTGTAAGAAGATAACATAATTAGTCTACACTTATTGAATTCAAATCATTATAAAAAGACTGCATTAACTCAAATGATCCAGCAATCAGTGCTGTACATTCTTAAAGAAAAACATCTGGTTTCCGAAGTTTTATAGTATTGTAGTAGCCTGCCAATTCAAATTTAAATGGAAGGTAACGAATAACGCAGCTGCATTCATGATAATTCCAATAGTCTTGTTCAAAGGAATCCCAGAAAACGACACACAGTAACATGATGTAACTTGGCAGAGAAAGTGCGTGTGGGCATATGGACCGAGCGGTGCCGTGAGTGAAGCAACAATACAGCCGACAAGGGGGAGTTTCTTGCAAAGCGCATGCAATCCCTACAAAAATTCCCGGTGACTTCAGATCCAAGGAGGTGGTGATATTCATGGGAGCACGATTCAAACTCTCTCACTTGGAGTAGGAGTACAGCTTCTGCAGCCCTGGAGCTAACGCGCTGCTCTCTTTGCGCCTCTTTTTGTTGTTTAAGTTAAACTAAAACAGATGGAATAATGTTTGCTTAAAACAACAGTTTTTCAGAGCTGGAAGGTGAAAGGCTCAGAGTTTCTAACTTTGGACTGTAGTTAGGTGCTGATTTGACAACCTGTAGACATTCTGCGCAAAGGCTTACCTGCATGGGCATTATGAAGAGGTATCCAGGCTTTTTTCATTCTTGGGAGAGGATGCCGTCTTGCTGAACTCGTGTAGCTTAATCGAATATTTGCTTATATTTTAGTGACTCTCCATAAAACTGTAACGCGATCTGCCCTTTTACGCGGTCCTTTCGAAACTTTACATGATCAAAATGGACCGTGCGGGATTTGCTGTTTTGATGGTTTTGACTGTTGCACTAGGTCGAATTGGTGACTGTCACAAGGACACAACAGGTGGGAGGAAAGAGGGTGCAGGGGCAGGCCGGACGGTCTGGAACCAGCAGCAGTCCCGGGAGAGGAGTCAGGGTCACTCGCCAAGGGGACCAGAGGACGGTGCTTCCTCCAAACCATCCGATGAAACTTCTCTCGGGACCAGCCAGTCTAGGACTCTGGTCCGCCTACCCAGGGGCACAGCATCCCAAGGGGATGACAGGCACATATCCAAAGCAGAACCAGGTCATGCTGCAGGCGCCTCCCGGGAAGACCTCGTCTCTGCGCCGCTGGATGGTGCGCTGCGCACCGCAAGACACCCGGGCAGCCAGCAGCACAGAATCAGAGTGAACCGCAGGCAGAGCAGCAAGCCCAGCTCTGCCAGCACAAGGAGACTTGTTGGGTAAGAATGACAGCCAAGTGCACTACAGTCTACTATAAAAATGTTTTAATTTGCTTTATCAAGCTGTTCAAGCCATTCAAGTTAACTGTACTGTATGATCAGTAGCCTACTTTTCAAGGAATGCGTGTGACCTATTCCAGTCCATGTGGTTTACAGTAAAGTGGTGCTGGCCCACTTAAGCAAAATCTCCCTTCCTGTAAGGAAAACCAAGTAATTATGTAATATAAATTCCAGCAGAAAATGACTACAAAGTGTTGCTCAATATCAATACAAAGCTGTTTGGATATAGTGCATTAAACTGTCATTCGGTAGGTGAAAGAGCTGTATATATTATATGTATTTTGTCATCAGGGTCAGGGCGGGACATGAAATAATAGCTGATGTTAAACACTGTACTGATTACTGGGCTGATAGTGGAGGTATATAATGAACAGCAAATGTTTATGAATGGGTGAACTATCTTTGAACAGTTTTGAGTCTAATGCAACACTGCATTATCACCATTTCCTCCCATTACTACACATTACAGTATATTTAAATCCTAGTAGGAGAGTGGCTGCAGACGACTTAAATGTGTGCGCCCCAGTTTTCATGCTCTCGCCTATGGCCATGTATTTTAGTGGTTTAACCGGTGCCTTGGCTGGTGAACATTTGCAAATTTGCTTAGTGATCAGAAACACCTGTTTCTCTGATGGCCCTCTCTCAATGCTGCAAATCCCTATTTTTTGTCTCTGTTAAACTCCAAACAGGACAATGGGTTGTTTCCATATTAAAGCCCTTTTCTTTTTGTTAAATGAACCCTCTTGCATCCAGTCCTGTTTGTTCCATAGGGACAATGCATGATACACACTGGAGGCTGGCGGGGAGAGTGTTTACATAATAATCAGAGGGTGATTTGAATGGCTCACCTTGGGTAGCAGACACTAAAATATAAATGAAATGTCTTTTTTGTGTCATAAAAAAGGGCTCTTGACTTTAGGAAATGGATTATTTATATATTGTCAATTTATGGTAAACACTTAACAAGCAATAGGAGGATTCAGCCAATTGGTTCGCCATCTGTAGGCATACATATAATGTGCGCCCACTGGCCTTAAGCTTAAACCATGATAACATCAAAGAGAAACAATAGACATTAACGTTGTCCAGTACTTGTATCTGCATTTTACTGCCCGCAGAATAAATGTGTTATATTGTGCACCATCAATATGCCCTGATCCATCACACCTTGAAAGAAACATTTCTCATCGTATCCGTCAGCCAGACAGTTGCACTCATGCATGGTTTAATTGAGGTGCTGTCTATTTAAAGCAGTGCATAAAGAAAATAGCTGCCTGTAGTATTAGATCCAACATGCTTTATTGCATTGCTTGACATTGCCAAAAAAACATAGTCCAGTGTTAGTCCCAATGAATGGGGTTCTTTGAGTTTTAAAGAAGCATAAAGGTAGCGTTACATAACTCTGTGGGAACATTACCTTATAGAACATATATGTCTACACAGTGATTTAAACACTCTGATTCATTAGCTTCAGACGAATCATCCGCCGCTTGTCAGAGAACGTGTTTTCATGACACATTTCCTCTTGGAATTCCCACTCAGCTTGCTCATGTAGTGTACCCAGAGGCCCTAGCAGCACTGGGTTCACCTAACTCTCCTTTACATTCATGTACACTCAGTATGACTCCCCTTCTGTTTTCAGTGCACCTGTCAGACGTTTGAATGATAAAGATAGCTCAGTCGTGAAATTATACTCCACCACCTCATGTTCGTGCTTTAAATAAAAATATAACTAGGTGTGAACATGGTGTTATCTATATTTTAACCTGGGGCATGATCTCAATTATGTTGTATAAAGTTCTCCATTACTTACATATATCCCTTGATGGAATTTGAATGTGATGACTGATGTCTTTGGCACGGGCCTGGCCTGATGTGTTTGATTCATGACAAAGCTAAGCCTGCCAGAGGGCCCAAACAACTACAACTACATGTTATCCCTGTGACACCTCAGTAAGACTCGCAGTATCTAATGAGGGCAATCCGACTGAGGTCAGTGACTCAATTCCTGTTATCTTCTCAAATCACCATGAGTCAGACATCCACTTACTTTAATATCTTGTGAAAAGATGATGGGGGATAGATCCATGCCAGTGCGTTGATTTCTGCCCTGAAGTTACTCTTGCAGTCGGGTGCCTTTTCATCTGTCTCGCTGCAAAAAATTGGCCTGCACAAGAATCCAGTTATAACTGTTTAAACTGTCTCTCATTTGCTCAGTGATTTTTAGAAGATGCAGGGTGCTTTTCATGTCCCGTGTGTCTCTCATAATCCCTTCAAGGCTCAGATAACTCTGTATTTGTTTTCACTCTGGACTCTCGCATAACAGAAAGAGGGACTTGTGGGTCCACATTCAGATAGAGTTTCGTGACTTGCCCTGCAATTTTTATCAAATAAAATGCAATTATAGTGTAATCTCTAAAGTGTTCATATCAATAGGCCAGACACATCATAATGATCTGAAACTATGACAGCCTTCACAATCAGATCAGTTTTTCATGCAAAGGTTTGAGGCCTTCCTCAATCACTGTTATTGCTCTATGGATTATGGCCTTCGATACTAATGAATGCTTGAAACAGTACTGACATCGTCTTAGTTTACCCTGTTTTTTTGTATGTCTTCCTTCCAGGCCTAATGTCTGTGGAGGTCAGCAGTGCTGCTCAGGCTGGGCTTTGGCACCAGGAACCAATCGCTGCATAAAACGTAAGTTAAAAAAAACTGTCCTATAGCCTATGCAAATTTTAAATGTATTTACTTTGCCTCAATACTCTTTTATTCAGCTACCAAAGACAAACATTTGCAAACTAAGGTCATACATGATTCTGAAGTCTTGAAGTGGCACACAAGCACACTGACAAGCATTATTATAGCTTTTTGAACTAATAAACTTCTCAGACAGAGAGGCTTTACAAGCCTATACACAGAGACAGAAAAATAACATATTAAATGGCTACTAATGACTATCCTGTCAAGTGGAATTGCCCAATGAAAGTTTTTCTAGGGTGTTAATGCCCCCATGCCTTTTCTTTTCATAGAAGATCCTCGCGTGGAAATTACCATCACTTAGCACTTGGCTCTCTATTTGACACAAGCCCTTAATTATGGGTGGAACTGCCTCTTCTTGTATTTGACCACAGCAGTACTGGTAACTGCCAAATAATTCAAAGTGGAATAGAAGACACTGGCTGTGAATGAATAATCAGCGGTAACTTCTTTAAATGCAAAATTGTCTTTAATTTGTATGCAGACTTTGAAGAGAAAATGTGCTGGTATGTCAGTCTTATCATTGACCTATTCTTAATAAGGGGCACAATTCCATACAGAAATGGCTACAGCTTACACCAGATTTACTCTCTGCATGTCATGTTTCAATTTCACGATTATGACCACCATTGTTTGCTGCAGACTGAAATAACAGGTTGGAATTGGAGCTTTTTTTAGTGAGAGTTATCTTTAAACTTTTACGAGTGAAGTCAAACCCACACGGCAGCTGGCATCTATCTATCTGTCTGTCTATCTATCTAGCATCTAGCTAGCTATACTTCTTTATGACTTGTGTACTATTTTCTTTGTCTTCTCTGCTAATTATCTCCCTCACATACACACACACACACACACACACACACACACACACACACACACACACACACACACACACACACACACACACACACACACAGAAATGCGCACACAAGTAACACACATTTCATCCAGTTGATTACACAACAAGCTTATTGGCCCCAGCAGCCTCATAATTAGATCTCCTTCCCTCCTGCCAGTGCAAAGCCTCCTTCCATTTTTTCTCAAGTCCCAGCTAAAGGCACACTTACCAAGGTGTAAATTACATCTAACGTGGAGCTGCAGTTACCCAAATTAAAAGGGTAAATACTTTTAATCTGCCAGAAAGTAACAGGTCCAGTCTAACGTGCTTATGTTAAACGAGGCAGTGCATCTAAACAGGTCAAGGGTCTCTCCAACCATCTGGACCCTCTTACAGCTTGGCCCTCACCCAGGTCTGACTGGAGGCTATGCTATCATCAGCTGAGTGAAGCCCCACGGCCGGCAAGGTGCCAACACAAAGGCCCCAGACTGGAGCTGGGTCTGTAAGCCCCCACGTAGAAGACCTCCGTGGAGGAAAACAGGCTCAGGCTATCTTTATTCTGTCCTCCCCTGAGAGCCAGGCTGTTTTATTAGGAGATGGCAGCATGAGAAAACATGTTCACAGTGGGGGAAAGAAAAGGAGCAAACCTGTCGACTGGAAGCATAAGTAAAAAGCACATCGCGGCTGAGCTACGTCTAGGAAATTCTCGCTGAAGGGATTGAAGTAATTTCAAATATTAAAAGTGTCAGCTGCAGGCATCACCTGCGAGGCTGGATTGGGTGTCTACAGTCATGGCTTCCTAACAATACCTCCTTGTTCAATTGGGCTGAGCTCAGAGCAAATATATGACAGGAATTGGATCACTTGTTGTCCAGAGAGTACGCCTACATGTAGAAATGTGTTTATAAAACGGTCTACGTCTGGGTCTCCGTGGGTCTGGTTGCAGATTGTTGTCTGGCTCTCTAAAGCCTCCGGTGTGCCCGTGTCCTGGCAGGTTTGGAGCTGACTGTCTCTGTTTTCGGCTTCAGGATGGATGGTTAGCAGACTTGTTTGTGTATTAAAGTAAATTCCATGTGCTGAAAATAGCCAGTGTTGTGCGATAAAACGCTTTGATCCCCTAAGATGAACGGAACATTGCATTTCCGCTGCTGATGTTTATTTCTCTTCTAGTTAAGTTAACCGCAGTAAGTAGATTCATAGGCTTTTTCACTGAGGTTTTCCCCAACCAATATTGATTTTATTAACAGTGGCTGAGAACCAAAGCTTGGCTGTACTTCCATCTGTTTGCTTGCAAGCAGGATCGAAGCTCCCATCGAGATGAATGGAGTATCTTGTTGTTGGGTCAGCAGTTATTCCCTACCCGATTGAGATTCACATCTGTTCATCAGAAAGTATTGTTGCTGAGATGAAGAGCAGAGGGAGGCCAAATTGTAGCCTTGCCTAGCCAAAGCCCACCAGTAGTCTTGTCTTGAGTTATATCAAGAGAGTGTCTGTCAGCTGCATTACTGCAACTGTTAACACTGTCTTGACACAAAAAATGATGAAATGTTTGTGCTGACACTGCAGGTGGTCAGTTAAATGTCTATTCTGTAGAAAATCTCCTATTGGTTTTCATGGAATCTAATACCACTTTAAAAGGCTTGATCAAGACATCAACATCATTCATAAAATATGCCAGTAATAGTAAGCCGTGGGAATCTTGTACACCTGACAGTAATTACCAAAAAGAGAAAACAGCAAGTTGTTTCAGTAAAATGTAAAACCATCAGTTTGTTTTGGGAAATCACTACAGAAATCTGTTTACAAAATAGTAAGCTACTAAGCTGTGGAATTAGGATGGAAGCTTGAATTGCTGGAACATTGCTGGTATATACTTTAAGAGTATATACAATAACCATTAGGTGTCTGGTACGTCAGTGTAGAATTACTGTTTTGAAGTTTTGGTTTACAACATTTCTTGGAAAAAAAACAATTAAAGTAAGACCTGTTAAAGTCAGTGTTACCGGAGAATAGATTTGAATTGTATCTGTTCTCCTTTGTATCTCCTTTCAGAGGCCTCACCCTTATCTTTGCACCTTTGAATGTGGCTTTCACTCATACCTAGCTGTAAATGGATTCTTGGATAGGCTACCAGGAGGCAAACCACCTCACAATGACAATGTTAACATATTGATGTTAAACAGGTATAATGTTTACCAAGTTTACCATCTTAGCTTAGCGTGTTAGCATGCTAACGTTTGGTAATTAACAAAACATAAACATAGTATTAGACAAATTGATATTCATCCTGAGGGTTACATGACGGTCTGTATCAAATTTCATGGAAATCCATCCAATAGTTATGTCACTGAAAACCACATGCAGCTAGCATGGCTAAAAAGGAATGCTAGGTGTTAGGTGCTGGCAGGGTCACTATACATCAGAGTTATGTTGTGTTGCTCTGGCTTCTCCAGTTGACATAGCTGTTTTAGTAATTGGATTAATGGCGTGGTTTACCACACACAGAGTGAATGTATGGGTCAATATAATACTTTAGACCGGGGACTTCAGACTCCCTGCAGCACAGACAACAACTGGCTTTACATTTAACCTGAGCTCATAGTGCTCCCTAAAGTGCAGGTTTTTAGATTCTGCAGTGGAATTCATTTGACCACACTATACATCACAATATGTTGGCGAAAGCATGCGATACATATGGCAACTTGCTGCAAGTATAGCCAACAGTGAGAGCATGACCCTCTAAAAAAAAGCACACAGATGGCCTTTGATTTAAACCCCTTGCTGTCTTAGAGAGTGCACATGAAAGGTGCATCATTCACGTGGAGGTATAAAGTTGTTTTCAGTCTCTTAAGCAGTTCGTGATTGACAGAGTGAAACGCGGTAGAAAGGAGTTTCTTTTTGATTGCCTTCCAGCTTTCTTTGGCCTGCTGTGCCGCTCAGGCCCCATCCCAACCCTAAAATAACTCCTCATGCAGAAAGTCTCTCTCTCTTGCTTACCTCTCCCATCACAAGATAACTTTCCCTCTCTTTCCAAACAAAGAAATATAACATTTCCGTAATTCCACCATGTCCCCAGTGTTGAGCGAGCATGTAAGTCATGTTAAGGGCTCGACTCAGCGGTTCACCATGACATTTTCACGCATATCAAAGCCATCACAATGTGTGTTTTATGTGAATTAATTAATGGAATATTAGTATATTCATAGCAAAATTTTTTATTTCACCCACTTTTTGTTTAATTATTTATCGCAGTTGCTCTTGAGATCTTGTGTGTAAAAAGCATTTATACTCTCCGTTTTCTACATGTGGGAAGCAGCTGGTGAAGTATCAAGGACATACACGTGTGAACGTTTTCTGACCTCCAAAAGAATACCCAAATATGTAGGTTCACCATCTTCACCTAATAGATACAATCCGTCTCAGTTTGCTTTTTGTTAACCTCCCTGACACACAGCAGAATATCCACATGTATTGGACCCTATCGAGTAAGATTTGTCCTCTGCATTCTGAAGAAAAACTCAGCAGTTGCACATGCGTAGCACTGTGATATTTGCTCTTATCTACACTCGTCACATGTGTTTTTAATGGTAGAAAAGAGATTGGTTGTGCATAAGAAATGAAAGAATGAACTGTACTGTTTAGGTTTTGTGGCATGCACATGTCGTAGGATTGAACGTGACGTGCAGCTAGAGGTCATGAGCCATAGTCAAGCACATGATGCAGTGTGCCCCAGGACAGCCATAGCGCTGCTAAATGCATTTGTTTTTCCAGCAGTTACTGTAGATATGATAAGTCAGTATACTGTGGAGAATGTGCAGGACTTAATCTACAACATCCCATAGGCAGCAGAGTTGAGAGTTTACTTCTTAGTTTAATTGATGCTGATGAATTTGACGATGAACAAGACTAATATGTCACAAATAAAATCACAGGTTGCTATTATTCTGCAGCATTGAGCCATTCACAAAAAAGAAAGAAAAGTTATTTCCCCAAAGGTTGAAAAAAGACACCTGAGAACCAAGCCTCCTGCAGCAGTGTCCTCAGTTTTACAAGAACAGGAGGAGGTTTTTAAAATGCTGGTGTTTCTGGTGACTTCATTGAGCTGGGGTTGAAATTACTGCTGCACAGACAGCCACAGAGCCCTCCTCAGCTTCAATGTCGTGTGTGGATTTGTGGGGGTTGCACAGTTCACAGTTCAGGGGTATAACACTCCCTTGGCAGCCCCGCAGAGAGTTATGGCCCATTAGACAGATCCTGTAATCAATACACATCCCATTGGCCCAAAACCCATCATTAACATAGACGCTGGACAGCTCACTCTCAGTTTGTCTCCCCATACCAGGAGTACTGCTTTCTCCACTCCAGCTGGTGTGTCTGTTTGTAGGTTGCAATTGGGTCCTGTTTGGCCTCCTGCGCCACATGTTTTTCTAATTGCTACCATAGATGAAAGTGTGGTGAAAATTATGTACTACTCAGCATCTGGACCAAGATGTCTTCCTTTAGATATATTGTTTTGTTTATTTGTACGTCTTTGTTCATGAGCTGTTATAATACGGAAATGATGAAGAGAGAAGTAGAACAAACTTGGCCATGTAAAGCTGAAAAGTATATTCTTCAATAACATTTGTTTGCTTGACTTTTTAATGCTGTCATAGTGCAAAAAAATTAAATAAAAAAAGTACACATACTCACTCAGATCTCTCAGCAGTAAACCTTAAAAAGCAAGACTGGGCTTGATTGACACTTACAAAGCGACATTAACAACCAGCACCCCTCTCCTTCAGTCACACACACGCTCACTGAGGCCACAGTGTTGTTAGGGCAGTCCATATCCAACCATATATTTTGGCCCACTCCTGCTTAAAGACCATATGGAAGTTGTTGAGATGTGATCCCTCAGGAGGACGGGGTTTGTGGCTTTTTGGTGAACACCACGTCTCCCAGAGTCAGCTTTACAAGTTGCGGGCACACGCCCCCAGATCCAGATATCCTCCAAATGCGCCCAAGCATGTGGCTCATTAGAAGCTGAATGTGGGAGTTTGAGGGGTGCGATGGAGGCACAATATAGCGTGGCTAAAAGTAATGTACACAGTGTCATGGGTCAGCTGTAGGTTAACAAAATCCCCCCCTCCCCCCACCCCCCACAAAGCTGATGTGGGTTAGGAGAACTACTGTATTGGACCAAAAAACCCAAACTGATTGAAAACTGTTCATTTATGACAGAGGCACCTTAATCTGGTGAAATATTACCCTTGTAAGATGTACCATAAAAAGAAAATAATTGGGATCAGTCAAACAGTGTCAGGCTCCCTCCCTTCTGGTTCTGATTAGATCAATAGAGAAGTTTGATTCCAAACTTTTGAGTTACAGTAACAGCAGTTTAGTTGGTCTTCTGGCTAGCCTGAAATGATAGCACTTGCACTGGCAACCATGTGGAAATCACATGTCGTAAAGAGATTAATCACTCACTGGAAATGATTAGCATTGAGAGGCAATTGTATTAACTGCTCAATAGACCAATTCTTACTTCTTCAGTGGATAGCGAGTCCGGATAAGAGGCAGTTTTTCAGCTTTTCTTTCTCCGATACCTCCCACAATCTTAAACATTAGACTTATTTGATGGGATCTGTCAGGTTCTGTGGTGACTCCTACAAAGAGGCTCCTGCTGTCATCGCAACGTTTACCAGACTACATATTCAGTAACAAAAGTTTTACAGTTGTCTGTGTACAGTTTAGCGCAAAGTTGCAGGAATTTTTAGAACCTATTTTAAACTAAGTTGAGTTTTTCGGCTTATCACAAATCATTCACATATACACACATTCTACATACAGTGTTATCACTAGTATTATGACCTTTTCTACTAGAATAGATTCAGAAATGGCCACACTGTGACAGCTAATTTTAGGTAATTTGCTGCAACCATTATTTCTAATGCCATTTTATCTTTCATTGTTCTTTCCCAACTTCCTGTCTCTCAGTTACAGCGTTGACAGGGCCTTTAGTCTAACTTTTAACATATTCTACTGAATTCTAATCTCCGAAGCAGCTCTCAGCCTCTAAATCTCATAATGGCGTAAAAATGCGCTCAGCCTGTAGAGAGTCCTAACCAAGATTATTGCCATTATGCTTTCATTATCAATATTATTTTCCAAAATGTCAAATTACTTGGTAGCACTGTTGACCTGCCTTAAGTGAGGAGGTTCCTCTACATGTTTGAGTTATGTCAGATATTAGTTTCAAATTGTCCCTTGCTGAATGAAAGGACTGTAAAGATTTGATGGGTTGTGTTACTGTGAGTCAGAGAGTGGGGAAGGTAAATCTCTCTTGGATTGTAATGGACTGGAAACAAGCTCTAAATTGGAAATGAGAGTCCAGTAAATGGGGGGACAAGAATGGCAATTTCCCCGAGATATACACTCACATGCAAACCTAAGCTTATAACAGGTAACTGTAACCCACTAAAAAAAATGATGGACAATACTTAACTCAATAAAGACCCCGGGGTTACTTTAATATATGTACATAATTACGGTGCAATAGCTTCAAGTCCAGCCAAGAACTTTGACAATAAAAATAACTTTATATTATTACATAAAGTAACTTTTAATACCTAATTGAATGCTATTTGTAGCAGGATGGATACTTGGATTAACCATAGCCATTTCACTATCCAGCTTAAGTTTGACAGGACTGGAAAGAGAAAAGATACACAGACCTCAGACTCACTTAAATGTGAAGTTAATGATATTTTAGCTAAGCCTAAAAAAAGTGCTGTTTCCATATTAATAACGTGTTTTATTACTGATAGGTCTGGATCAGCATGTTTGTTTGGAAGGTTCAAAGCTGCCAACTACAGTCTAATAGTCTCCTTTTTTCAGATGACTGGATTTGGACTCAATCTTCCAAAACTTGGCCATTCTGTCTTAGTCATAATTAAGGCTGAAGTAGCAATGCCAGGAATGTTTGCCATTTCTCCTCTTTTATTTCCGATGGATTCCCATTTTATTATTACTCTCGCAAAGTAATAATTGCTGCACATATTTGTAAAATGGATGGAATGTGAGCCAATTAGTTTTAATGATGTGCAAGACAAATCTGCATGACAGCAATTACTGCGACAATGTGTTCAACAGCCCAGAGGCAGGGTCCAGAGACAACATAGACAGGCAGTGGCAGTGTATGCCACGGCCACGCAACAGGCTTCATGTGGGACAAATGTCGGGCCCAGAGTCACTGACCTGTCCACGTTATCGTCAGTACAGGTGATATGTTTGTCTGGTGTCAATATGTGCCTCACAGCTGAAACAGGTCACATGTCACGCGATTGAACACATATCACTTCGTAAGTCAGCCATGAACCTCCATTTATTGGGTTGTTTTTTCTGCCCCGCACTGTTTCTCATTTCAATTCAGATAGTTTATTTGAAGAATGCAGTTTCACACATTACCGACTTCTCCCCCTGCAGCGTAATGTCACTGGAATCTGTGGCCCATTTGATCAACCACTTCATCCCCAAACTTGAGGTTAAACAGACTCCGGACAAGGCGGTGGCACCCAGCCAGCCCGTACTTTAGTTAGATGATGGATTTAACTCCTTGCCAAACAGAGCTCAGGCAATTCCCATTTTATCCCATGATGGAAAATTCGGATCACATACCAAGTTATACAAATCCACAACCACATTTCTCTAAATGTGTATGCTTCATCAAAAAAAGGGGCTACATTTTCCTCAGAGTAGTTAAAATGAAATGCTTGAGTGAATTGGTTAGTCTAAATACAATTTGCTTCACCATAAAGCAGAAGAGAGTGGTGATTGTCTGATATTTAATCCTCAATTTGTTAGTTTTTCTCACTATACCGCAGGCTGACGATGCGTAATGCAGTGGTCTTTCAATTAGTATGCATCATGATCTGAGAAAACTAAAACACAGAGCTTGATCTGGCTTTTTTGTGGGATTGTGTCTGTGGAAATGAAAGTCTGACGCTACAGTTGTTACACAGCGCTGTCGTGTTTCCTTCTGTCACTTCAGTTTTGAGCTCATGTCATCAGGAACAGCATTTTCAGGTTCCAGTGTGCTCTCACTCAAAAGAAACAAAAAGTGGCCCCAGAGTCTGAGCAGAATGGCAATAACAGGAAGCGTGCAGCAGGTAGAGCGCTGTTCGCACCCAGTGGGGCCTTTTTCGAATGCCAGCACTCCTCACTGCCAGGAGCTGTGGCAGCGTTCCTGCCTGCGATATGTCAGTGTCTACAGCATCTGTGTCAATAGCATTCCATAGCACTGTTGACAGAGCGCCACTGTTTGCTTTAGCCACCACCGACCAGTGGCCTGATTTACTGTTTGAGGACAATGTCATAAATCCTCAAGTGCCATCCACAACACACATTTGTGTCACAAGATCAAGAGGTTGTTTACTTTAAATTGTGTGCCGCAAATCTTTCAGTAACTTTAGTGTGATGCGAGGATGTGGGGGTGGACTAGTAGAGTGACGCAGATTATATTTCCATGACCATGAAATGACCTCAGCACTGTATTTGCAGACGATTGATAAATAATATGCACACATTCAGATTTAGTTTGTTTTTCAAATAATAAATACTGGCCATTTCTTTGATGAAGTGTCAGCTATTTACAGTTGGCTTTCAGTTTTTCCCATTAGCTCATTTTTTTATGACCTCTTACTTTTATTACCTTTTTAAGCTTCCTGTTTTACAGTCGAAGCACACGCTGGATTCTAGATCAGTGACGAAAGATATTTTGAGGAAATCACTCCGTATATAAACGCCGGCGGCACTAAACTGAGCCATGAACCTGGAGTATATGCTTTACCTCAGCGAGAAATTGGATAAGGATTTAATGTAAGTGATCATATACGTTTAGACTAAACAGGGCAGTTAAAGACTCATGAGAAATTGAACATGACAGCCCCTCCAGGCTCTCTGCTGAATGAAAAAGGACAGAGAGGGTTGAGAAGTGAAACTAATGGCCCCTTGATTGAATCAATTTAAAGTGAGCCCCGGTGTTGAGATCAGGGAAATCCATTTCTGCTACTGCTCCTTCTTACAAGGGGGTCACATGCATTAACATGACCTGCTGAAAACGTGATCTCCATCTGTGCTCTCTCTTTAGCTGACTGCCAGCCCCCCTGCCAGAACCGTGGCTCCTGCAGCCGGCCACAGACCTGCGTGTGTCGCTCAGGCTTCCAGGGGCCCCGCTGTGAGGAGGTGGCTCCAGAGCAGGTGTACATCCGCGATGGAGGTGCCCTGAGGCGCGTTCAACCAGGGGCCAACCCTTTCCAGAAAGACCAACCACGGAGAAGGCCCTCAGAAAGGCAGGCTATCGATACTACTAAGGTCCAGACCCCACGACCTGCGACCACCAGACAACCTGTGTAAGTGATGCAGTTGTGCTTCCCTACCTCTTCCTATTATTGCCAGGAAGAGCCTAATAGCTTTGCCAAATAAGGATGGGAAAAAAAAGTCTTCCATCAACTCTAAATTATGGCATTTGTTCTCATGATTGTACATTATTTCATTTAATGAAGACATATTGAAGAGGGTAAAAAGCTCTTAGAACTAGCTAGCTTGCCAGTTAACTAGTGTTAACTGTCAGAAAGTTTATTAGCTCAGTCACTAATGGGAGAATAAGTTCACACAATGTATTCAAAAGACGTATTTGTACCATCAACTCTTGTTTCATAGCTGTCTGCAAACCATTCCAATTTGGGGAGCAGTTATAGACCCTTTGCAAACACGTGACCACGACCACGTGACGACGCCATGACGGACGGCGGAAGCACAGGCTAAACAGTAGTAGACAGTGGAAAGTTTCATAGTTTCAATCAGTTTGAAATATATAACACTAAATAAACTGTATTTATGGCTTTATGGTTTCTTCTATTGAACAACAAGTTGTTGTGCCGTTATCGGTTGAGGTAGGGCATCTGGTAGCTGCTCACAAAGAGCAGTATTTGGAGAAGTTGGAGATAGCAGGATTGGATACCGACCCTGAATTCTTTCTCCCTCCGTTTTCACGGACCTCATTAAATCACAGAGTCTGCCCGACTTCAGTCCACACGATCTGTACCACTATGTGGTAAACAGGGTATCCCCATATACTGGTGCTGATCTCAAAGCTTTTAAAAGTCTGGATGCTTACCAGTTCTTTGTAGCTGGCTGGGTTACAGGTACGCGATGCTACGCTAACGGCGGGGGGAGGTACCTCATAATGGCAAATATAAGACATCAATCTAGGGTTTATTTTGTATTAACATCTATTCTTTACTTAAGTAAAGATTTATATAACATGTAGCCCATGTTTTTAGAGGACATGGTTGGTCGTGGCTACCCACATACCGTTGTTCACTGGGTGTGCCAATGCAACTTCCTAGCTAATGGATGCCTGAACACATCCCAGCTCTGGGAAGTGCAGTCATTAATTATCTATCACACGTTAATCCATGCAGTAAATCACAGAGTGTCTATGATCAGTAGTAACCACACATAATTGTAACATCTAGCCATCTTCTTATCTGTGAATATATTCGCTGTGTAGCCTATGTTTAGATTTGACCGGTGGATAGTACGACGCGATGGGCAGCAGCTAGCAAGCAGTCCAAAGCTAGCTGCAGCTAGCTCGTCAGCTAGCCGGGGTAGGAGCTCCGCAGACCCGCAATTAACTTGTTCTTTTGGCCTTTTTGAAGCTATTTTCCGTGCCATGTCATCTTTAATTTAACCAATATTTTTTATATGTGTGTTAAGTTAAATGATCAAGGGAACGGCTTTCTTTTTTGGATATGTAGCTAGGTCAGTGAATAACCGATGTTAGCTAGTTATGTGGGTCATCATTATGGGGTACCGTTTGTAAAGCAGCTCACGCTGAAAATAACAGAAACATTTTGTCACATTTAGCTTCAAACAATGTTTAAAAAACTGGTAGGAATTTTTGAGGGTCACTTTTTTGCACATTTACAACAATATTTGTCAACTTAGAGATATTTTAAATAGTTAAATCCAAATATTAAATGTTACACCTAAATGTTAAATTTAAATCTAAATGTTTCGAGATGCATTTTGAATGTGCATATTAGTTAAATATTTAGTTTCACCTGAAACATTTAGATTTAACATTTAAATTTAGATTTAGATTTAATATTTAGATTTAACATTTAGATTTAACATTTAGATTTAACAATTAGATTTAGATTTAGCATTTAGATTTAACATTTAGGTGTAACATTTAATATTTGGATTTAACTATTTAAAATATCTCTAAGTTGACAAATATTGTTTTAAATGTGCGGAAAAGTAACCCTAAAAAATTCATACCAGTTTTTTAAACATTGTTTGAAGCTAAATGTGACAAAATGTTGCTGTTATTTTCAGCGTGAGCCGCTTTACAATCGGCACCCCATACATCATTGGGTTGGATACATCCATGGGTTGGACCTGTTAGCAGGACAGCTGGTTAGCACGGCAGCTAGCTGGTTGAGGATAATTTTATTTATCACTCATTTAAAACAGAAAGGCAATACATACACATGCTTGTGTTGGTGAGGATTACTCTGCAGATTGTGAATGTGAGAACACAAACACGAACGAAAACGTACGAGTTTAGCTTGCCGTCCATCCACAGCATAGCTCTTCCGCCGTCCGTCACGGCGTTCATAATTTGCGCGAGTGGAGCGTGACGTCACGTGCAAAGGGTCTATACTACAACGGGGGTTAAATAAAAGTAGACGAGCCACACAGCTACAATTCCTATAATTTAGACTCGCAGACTCTCCATTCCTCCGACACTTTGCTTAAACAACAGTACTGCCAAAATGGTTTGCTATTAGTCAACGGCACAAAATTGTGTGTCAAAGTTACTGATACTAGAACTTCTAACATGAGCAGGATTTATATCTTCTGATCTATAATGTCACCCCTGCCGACAGAGCAACCAGACAGAGATTTTGTTCTGATGCCAAGGCACAGTGATCTACAACTGTACCTTCATTTCAGCAATTATTTTTTTTTTTAACCTTTATTTATTCAGGGGAGGTTCACTGAGAGAAAGCCTCTCTTTTGCAGAAACGCCCTGATCACGTTCACACACAAATATAATGACGCCTTGATTTCCACTCACGAATGTAGTATTTTGTGGCTTTTGACTGAGAGATATTTGTTTTAGCTACCACTACTGTCACATAGGAAGGCTCACAGAAAACAAATTGATACACTGCGCTATTAGAAATTATTTAAATGCTCTTGAACAGTAGTTCATTACGCTCCTGTTCAACGCTGCTTGTGTTTATCGTTGCAATAAATCAAACCAGATGAACGGGGTCCATGTGGTAAATCTTTAATACACTCTAAGTTAAACAAATACTAAGGAAAGCAAGTAAGCATTTGCTGCCATTTGCTGCCATGCTTGAAAAGGTATTAAGGTAAATCTGTAAAATGTAGGAAAATAAAACATGATTTACCAGACAGGAGTATTAACCCATGCTATTTGCTATAAAAATAGAGCTGGGAGATTATATTTTCTTTAGGTTTTCACTTTGTTCTTTGATTTATTGGAATAACTGTGACTGTGTATCCAACTAATAATTGCTCAGATGAAGGCCTCTTTCAGTGCATTCAGCAAACTCTCCAAAGACTGCTAATCAGACAGGCCTAATAGTTTCTTGGCTTGAAAGTCTGACTGTTTTAGTTCCAATATTGTTGGAAATAACTTTTTGGTTTGATTAATCGCTTTACCATGGCTAGAACTGTATTCTTCATCAAGGACGTTGAAAGGGAGTAAATGTTTCCGGGAAGAATTTTGACGGATCGTTATTGCTTACAGGTTCAGGCTTATCTTGTCAAATTATGCTCAATTTCAGATTCAGGCCCAGTGCTTTTCCTCACAGTCGGTTGAAGTGCAATAATTTGTTTGGGCACTGAGGTCATCATTCACTTTTTAGCCAGTTTGTCATCAGGGTAATTTCTCTCCACCAAACCACTTAAGCATTCTCAATTACATCTGACATTGATGGTGCTCCTCGTGCTAATTGTGAGGGTCTTGTGTCATTCTGTGCTTTTGCTGGTGTTATGGAATTACGCTGGCTGAGCCATCCACGTTTGTGGTAGCTCAATGCAACTCTACTAAATGTTTTGGCAGATGGTTCATGAAAGACTTTTTGTACATCCTCCTTCCCAAAACAATTATATGGAGTCGTAGTAAATCTTCTCATATGTTGTCTTTATTCTTGACTCACAGGACATTCTTGCGTCCTGAGTCACAGATCTGGGACAAATTGAAAGCAACAAGGCTGCAGGTTCATCATTGTAAGAGGCAGACAGTGTGCCTGAGTCACAAATGCCCCTCCTATGACTGTGTCCATCTTTCATGTTTCTGCTTAAGCTGACTAAGAGGTGCTGTTAAGTTCAAGATGAGCCATTTCCCTCTGGTGGAGTGCAACATTTCCAAGCATGCAGCACAGACTAATCTAATTAATAGTTCTTGTAACCAACAGATTTTTCTGAAATCTGCAAGACAGAATAAAAGCGTCTGCCAAAATAGTAAAATGTCTTCCTTTAAATGTTAGTCAAAGAATTATTTGAAAACTTTTCATTGTTACTTCCAGGAGGCTATTTGAGTGCTTTTGTAATTCACATTTAAAGCTTAGCCTTTGTGAACTGCTGAGAATGTTGTGCGTTCTCTCGGCCCAGAATGATCTTTTAGGGGTGGAACAGCCGTTCCCCTGGAGAAGTGGTGGATGCAAGTCTTGGTTTCATATTTCAGGCAGAGATTCCACTGTTTCCAAAGCCAGGAAAGCATGAGCAATGTGAGGTCACAGATAGTTATAGAAGTTCAGATAGAGAGACAACACTAGTGCCAAAGCTCAATCAAGGAGTAAGAAGAGGAGCGGGGAGGACAGACAGATAGATCATGTTGGTCCCCACTAATATACTGAGGGAGCAAAAGCCACCCCGAACATGCAGAACCGAGCCAGTGTCCTTTCATTTTTCCCTACTAGAGAAGGTGTGATGTACTATATATGTATTTCTTGGAGCAGACTTGGCTTGTTATGTCAGCAGCACCCTGTTACTGACCCAGCCTGTCAAGTGGCGCCAAGAACAAGAAATAGTGTGGAGAAGGAATGAGACTGACAAGGAGGGAGAGAACAAAAACAATGATGATAATAAGAGAAAACATAAATTAGAGGAAAAGTAATTTGTTCAGCTGAGCAAGGTAAAGTGACCAGGATATAGTCTAAAAACAGTTGAATGTCTGCTGTTCAGTCCTGCAGCTTGGCCTACTGTCCAGTCAGCTGTGGTTCACAGCTATGAAACCCCACTGTGTGCACGTCACCCGGCGGCAGACAGGGAACGTGTAGTGTCTGCGGTCAAATTTAGAGGTTTGTCAACATCTCAGTGAAGATGGTGCTTAACTCAATTTTAAGCAGGCCTGCACCTCAATCTTGTGCGGTGAGGCACTGGCTTTTTAGATAAAGCATTGAGCAACCAAAAAAGAATTTGTGGTCGGGTTAGTCTGTTAGAGGGGAAGTAATTTTACTAAACTTTTCACTCAATAACCAAAGAAGTAGAATTTACTCCATGGCTACCAGCACAACACTTGCTATGTTATCATTTGATTGAAGTAGCTCTCTTCTTTTTAGCATGGCTGTATCATTAGGTGTTTATAAACATGTGCGAATACAGAAATGATGCATGAATTATATCATTATAGACTCCCTTGGTCTTGAAGTAGCCATATTGTTTTGGCACTTGGCACCCAAATGTTGCACCAAAAGCATTCTGAATCTTTTAGGATTTAAAATGCCTTACCCAAAATGTGGAAGCAACTCTTCTAAAATTGGATAAGGCCATTAGCGTCAAACATTATGATAGATGCTCTGAAAGTGTTCTGCCCTAGGCTAGCAGCTTAGCTTAGCATCTTAGCATATTAGTGGCAATGTTAATTTGCAGTTTTCTCAAAACAACCTTTAGGTGTGTTTATACAGAACCCAAATCCATTTTCATGGTCACAAATCTGTCCACCACACTCGGATGGAATTTCTTTCTGTCAAAATCTAACGATGGCTGCCATGTTGTCAGTCCTGTGTGGGCACAGCTGCCTCCTGAAGTATTATTTTAGATAATAAACGGTTTCCTGAAATGTCCTACTGAATGAATCCAGAAAAATTTATGACTGACAGTCTCGAATAAAAGTCTTGTCGGGATGGACAAAACATATGAGGAGCCTTCTGTTCAGTGGGATTCTGGGACATGGGAATACAACTCCTTACCTCTTCTTGTATTCCTTTCTTCAGTCCTCCCCCTGACCATTTCAACTGTGTCCCAAATGTCCCAGCTACCTGTTCTGTGGGATTAAAACTGTCATTTTTAAAATAGGCACATCCTCTATACAGCTGGCAAACAAATATCTGTTTCCTCCCCTGACCAAACGTGTTTCACTGTAAACCAGCGTTTCCTGTGAGCGCTGTGCTCAGCAGTAGTGAAAGGCTTGTCCCTGTCAGCACAAGATCCTCCCAGTATGAAGGTCAGGGCCAGTGGTGAACACTCCTGGCTAAGCTGGAACTGTGATAACACACAGAGGACGTATTCACCACCTCATAGGAGGTTATGAGTCTTCCATATCAGCTCCATACCCCTACCGTTCTCTGACAAAAGTCCTCTGCAGGAAACAGAGCTGGGCAGAGCAGGATGTGTGTGCAGTAAGCAGGTCATCGCTCTCTGGTCTATTACATAATCACACTAAGGACAGCTGGCAGCAGCCACCTGGATAACAGTGCTTTACAGTGATACTGCATAAAGTTATTTTTGTACTACAACCTAAACATTCAGTACATTGGATAACTAGAGGATATACTGAATTCTTCTACACCACCATGATGAATGTATTATGGGGAGAAGAAATTGTCTAGTCTTGGGGTAGAGTTTGCAGTTGCTATTTAAGTTCTGTTGAAGCACAATGGAGGTATTCCTCACAAGTTGTTGGTTTAATAAAACTGCACACACCTGCCAATCTAAACTGTCCCTCAGTGTGTTGCAATTTTGTGATGTCAAAATGTTGGGAAAAGAGAGCACGGTATCGGATAGGGGTGAAAAGAAAAAAAATCGAAAATCACATTTATCATGATTTGTTTTTGTTGCAACAATCAAATCAAAATTTTTAAAATCAATTCTTTTCACTAAAATCAATATTTCTTTTATTTGTTTTAACCAATGATTCACCTAAATATTTTCTGTTTATATGTTGCTGCTACATCATATCCGTTTCCAGCAAAACAGACTGAAAGCAGAAAATACAGAAAATACATGTTATGTTCTTCTTTACAAATTATATAAATTTTAGGATGATGTGCATTCTTCACGTAATACTTCTAGAATCGCAATAAATTGAAATCGCAATACAAATTGAATCGGAACTCATGTATTGGGACAAAAGCATATCGTCCCTAGTATCGGATAGGTAGTCGAGTCGGTATCAGCAGATGCCTGAATTGAGGTATTGAATTGGATCAGTGTTTATCACCACTGGTTCTTTATTTGAAATGTTTCAAAATGAATTTCAATACATCAGTGTCTTGGCCAATTCAATTCATTGCTCTCTGCAATTTAGCAAAGTACAATGTGCTTCAGGGATGATTGCAAATTTGGTCACACCCAGTAACATATTGAGATGTTGGGGAAAAACAAAAACACCCAATGACATGGAGCAGAACGACCCTTAAAAGGGTGATGCATACGGCTTTCTCTGCATTAACTGTTAGGCTTATAGCAGCCCCGCCGTTTGCCTGGTGACTAATAAGGCTGGCGGTTATGTGGCTTGTTGACTCAAGGCTTTGCACATAGCCACACAGCCGTTTCTCAGAGGAAACTGTGGTCATAGTGGGAGTTCTCCATGTTAATCATGGATCACTGGTTGCTTTCACTCCCACTCCAGACAAACCACACACACACACACACACACACACACACACACACACACACACACACACACACACACACACACACACACACACACACACACACACACACACACACACACACCAGTGCTGACGGCAGCCACAGTCAAAATCCTCTAGGTGACCTCAGCACCTGTGGAGAAATATTGTTTTACTATCATCACCAATGTTCTTGGTAGTAAATGATCACTGAAGAATCTGAGTAATCCAGTGTCACAGAGCTTGAATAAAGTGGGATCAAAAGCGTTAAAAGGTGGGAGTGGAAATTCGTTCGACAAGATTCTCATAACTCGAGAGAGTAGCACAAATCCCACAGTAGCTTTCCATCTCATAATACTCTTCATGCTTTCGACTTAAGACTATAATCTAAATAAACTTAGCACAAAAAGTAAGGAAATTTGTGTTTGGTAGAGTATTTCTCTGTGGTAACATTGCTTTTTGGCAATAAATCTTATACTGTTGGAAAGCCTGTTTAGTTCCCTTTCAAACGGTGCCCCATTTGTAAGGAACATGCATTTGTGGGATGAGCAGCAGCGCTGAGTATGTGGGTTGCACCCATGAAAAATTTGCCAAATCTTCTCTGCCAATGCCAAACAGCTTATTCTGCCATTGACTCGTTTGGTGTTTGGTGGATTGGATGATTGAATTTTGAAGAAACAAGAAATATTGGCAATTAAACAATTTATTCATTTCACAAACAGGAGCCTCAGTGGTGTGTGAAAAAACCATACACAGCCACAACAGCCTGGCACCTCCTCCTCATGCTGGTCACCAGCCTGGTCACACACTGCTGTGGGATGGCATCCCATTCTTCAACCAGCAGTCCTAACCTCAACCCCATTGAACACTTGTGGGATCAGCTTGGGTGTGCTGTTCGTGCCAGAGTGACCAGCATAACCACGTTGGCTGACTTGCGACAAATACTGGTTGAAGAATGGGATGCCATCCCACAGCAGTGTGTGACCAGGCTGGTTAAGCTATTTGGCATTGGCGGAGAAGATTTGGCAAATTTTTCATGGGCGCAACCCACATACTCAGCGCTGCTGCTCATCCCACAAATGCATGTTCCTTACAAATGAGGCACCATTTGAAAGGGAAATAAACAGGCTTTCCAACGTTAAAAGATTTATTGCCAAAAAGCATTGTTACCACAGAGAAATAATCTACCAAACACAAATTTCCTTACTTTTGTGCTAAGTTTATTTAGCCTGGGAAAGTTTTCCTACTGTACCACCTGGCAGTCTAGCCTCGTGAGACCGTCCTGATCTCGCGAGTTCCAGTTTTCCACTCGCAGATCAGTCTGGCATCTTGAGACAGAGAAAATTTGGAGCCGTTCGCCAAACGACCGACCAATCAGCGTTGGTTTTGAGGCGGGTTTAGGTGTGATGCAACGAGTAGCGACTGTTCAGTCTAAACAACATGGTGGCTTCCACGGATGAGATGAGCATAGCTATCGCGCAAAAGTTTTATCCAAATTATAAAGTATTCCTTCATTGAAAGAAGAGCAAAAAACGGCACTGGAGGCTTTTCTCGGAGGAAAAGATCTTTTTGCTCTTCTCCCGACTGGTTTCGGCAAGAGTTTGATATATTGTTTGATCTGATTTGTTGATTTGGCCCGTCTATCACCAACATAGGTGGTGATAGACGGTTTATCCAATCAGCTAATCAGTATTTTCGCCCCTTCCCAAAAGTTCTCCAATGGAAAGTTCCCAGATGGATATGCCGAGCAAATGCGAAGCAATCCATCTGGCTGAGTCAGGTTACTTGCAGTCTGCTTTGCTACTCAGAGGACATGTCCGAAATCATCCTCTTGTCTCTGTTTTTGGTTGCTGCAAAAACAGAGGAGGCCTGCAGGTGGGGAGTTGGGCTGAAGTAGGTTAGAGGGGTAAAGTGCAGAATAATTCCCACAGGTTGTGTGCTGCTCTCTCCTCAATAGGGCTCTATCTTGCTTCTAAACCACGCATATGACAGTGTGCCTCGAGCTTTGATTTGTGTCCCTGAGTGCGGTAGACTGGGAATGAACTTGAACAGGGTCAGGTTAACTGGCTTTCTGCTTGTGGATGATTGCAGGCGTGTTTGTGTTGCATGCTGGTTCTACTAACTTTACCTTTGCCCTGACCCTGTTCCCTGGTGTATTTTCACTTGTGATATGAGTGGGATAGGGCTTTCCTGAGCATGGCTGGACATTCTTTGCCATGGTTTTGTGGTCTTTGCCATGGTTTTGTGGTGTTGGGGGGGGGGGGGCAGAATCAGCTGTGGAGGCCACCCTGTCCTCAGGTGAACTCTCCATACGTCACAAAAAGGCTAGGAAATATTGAATTTTGCACAACTTATGGTGGTAGTAAATTAACCAAGATTGATGTAGCATATGTTTTGTAATATGTGTGTCTAAATGTACTGTATATTTTTTTTTTATGTGAACAAGCTTAACACACAACTATATGACCAAGCCAGGACTTGGTGTGTTGCTTTCTACAAACACAGAGCCAAATGAGTCCCATGAGTATTTGGCTTCCTGCTAGGCCAGAGGGAACAAAGGACCATAGAGAACTCAGCACTCAGCGTGGGACAGATATGTCTTTCTCTCTCTCCATCCCAACTCTCCAAAGCCCCATATGAAACACACTCTCTGGGCCGCAGTGCCAGCGGGCTCGGAGTCCGCAGCCAAATCCTTCTCATCAGGCAGGCCTGTGCAGATGCAGCTGTCGAAGGGACAAATACTGTAAGGCAGTTATAGGAAGAGGGGCGCCTATTCCAGAATGTACTCCACCCTCCAGCTCCGGAGCTGAGGCAGATGGAGAGAGCATCAATCAGGTTCATCTCCCAGATATGGGGTATGGTGTTGAAAGCATGAATAAGCAGTGTGGCTGTGCATGGAACCACTTAATCCAGTCAGATGTCAGGATGTAGGGTTCCTGTGTGGGGCCAAGCGGTGGAGAAGAACTCCTAAAGGGGCAAAGATACAAATCCCACACACATGAATTTCTTCTTTCATATCCAGACGTCAACACTCAACTTTGTGTTGGCCTTCTTAATGTCTGCATTTTTCCCTTGTGTTCTCCGTGAACCTCTGGTAAAGTTTTTATTGCTTTTTAAACGAATGATACAGACCAGTTCAGAGATTCCCTCAATCACGTCTCTTATTGGAAACCCGCCTCTTTGGCTTATTGTCAGAGCGGCCTGATATGTGACACTGACCAGTGTAGGCATAGCCTCAGTCAGCACTTTGTAATGGCTCTTCCTGCTGACCTGTCTTGTGGTGTTTTACTAAGTGAATGATCAGAGCAACTACAATAAAGTAGTATTGAGTATTGAATAGCCTCTCAGCTCACCCTGTCTCCAGGCATTTGGATTCTGGCCCCTGAACCACAGCAACCACACTGCTTTGCTTCCATCCAGAATCAGGCCTTTCTGGATTTCTTCGAGCTTGAAACCCCCACATTATAAATGCTGAGGTGAAAACAGACAAGTTGGCACTGCTGTTGGTCCCCTGAAGAACAACATTTTACAGCTTTTGGCCTGCAATTGAGTAGACGGCAGTAGTCATATGTTTTGATCACGTAGTGTCTGAAAACCTCAATGAGGTCAAATTTACACAAAATCTATTTTCATGCAGGCGGTAAGATAAGTTATACCTATGAAATGATTTGGAACTTCATTCCTCTATATTTGTCTTTGTAGCACTTTGGCTGATCATGGTGATGGTTGCTCTAATATAAGCCTCATCCTCTGGGGCGAGAAAAAAAACAACAACTTAGAATCAAGCCAACCCCACTGTAATTTATTTCACCCAGGCTCTGGCTGCTACTAGTGGGATTCCTGGAAGGCCGTCGAGACAGAGAGAACATGATTTAATCCAGCCTCAGTGGCTGGTGCGATAAGACCTCAGACACACCCAGATTTTCACAAGGGGAAATATTCTGCCAGGACCCACAATTATCCAAGTCATAATGACTAGAGATGTTATCAAAGAGAGACTGGGCTTTAATTGCTCACTGATGTTTGGCCTTATGCAGCCGTATATGAGAAGAACATGTCCTTGTTTTGGGAGAAAGCAGCTTATCGTTAAAGCACTGCACATGTTTCTATGACTAGGTGTTTTCCTGTTATTCTTAGTTTATAGTATGGGACACATTGGACTACCGGTACTACTGGCAATGTTAACTTAAATTCCCATGGAGCATTAAGCTAAAATATCATCATTTTGTATTTCTTGCGTATTCTGACTATTTGTTGAGCTCTATGAGATGACATTATTCCATGTATCCAAGAATAAAAAAAAATATTCTGTAGTTTTTATTTTACTCATTAATTGCTGCTTTTATTTAACATCTTATCACCTCTCTTATGTGTAATCATGGTTTTGTTTGACCACATTAATATACCCCGGCAAGGGCATATATATATATATATATATATATATATATATATATATATATATTTATATAATGCTAGCTCTTTTGGGGAATACATATATTTGCTTGGTATTAATCTTCTCATCTAACTCTCTGCAAGAAAGAGATTAAAGGCCCTATTTTAACGATCTGAAACGGAAGTATCAAACGCCAAACGCAAGTAGCTTTGTGGGCGGATCTCGGGTGCTGTTGCTATTATACCGGCGGAATAAATGACTCTTGCGCCTGACGCAAATCTAAAATGGGTTGGTCTGAAGTAGCTACATTACTCATAGGTGTGGTTTGGGTGTAACATGCAATAAACCAATCAGAGCGTTATCTCACATTCCCTTTAAAAGCAGGCGCGCTTGTTCCATGGCTGATTGCTATTATAATGGCGGATTTGCTAGGTGCACGCTCTTAATACATCCATGGGCACATGCCAGGAGCGGTTTACAGCCGAGGAGACCGATGTTTGCTATTGATTTTTCTTTTTGACAAAATGTAAATAAAGAAATGTCACAAAAACATACTTTCCAATGTTTTGGGCTCAGTCTCACTGAATCACGATGCAATGCATCAAATGCAATGTAGTCTAACATTAGACCGAGATAACCTCACTATAGACGATGCAGCTCGTCTGTCTCTCCTCTCCCGTGCTGCTGCTGGGGCACATGCAGTTCAACATCACATCTCCTTAAGTCCTCTAATATTTCCTCATTTATGTCAACACATCCATGATTCATGGAAATGTTGTGTAAAACAAGGTCATATTTTTCCTTGTATTTATGTATGGTTTGCAAAAATGGGAACTGCTGGGTCCGTGAGATGAGAGAAGCAAAGTGTATGCGCGGTGTGCACACTCTACATTACAGCCAAGCATGCGCCCTTAAAATAACATCTGCTATTGCTATTGCGTCGGGAGCAAAATAGGAATGATACATGCGTCGGTGTACAAAGTCAATTGCGCTGGGTGCAAGATAGGGCCCTAAGTGTATTTCCCGAAATGTCAAACTATTCCTTTAAAACAACATCAACATCAAGAGTTTCCCCCGTGAGTTCTGATGTGAAGCTGACGTGCAAGCTTCACAATAATCTTGCAAAACAAGAGTAGCCAGTAGTTTTAAAACATTTACTACCAGAGATTAAACATCCACAAAAAGCTGTAATTTAGGGGGACTTTATTATGACAGAGGCTGGTGTTGAGTTATTTTTGAATTTCCAACCAACACAAACTTCACCACCATGCCATTGCATGACCTTGTTGCTATGAGAAACACACAACAACAGCATAATGAAAATGCACTTGGGATTGGATATTTTATTTATTGGTGCATACTAAGTTTCAAAACCTCAGGATTTTATTGAAAGAACACACAGGGACCTCAGTGGCGAATGATGAATGGATGAGGCCGTTCTGCATAAAGCCTGAGGAATGAGATGTGTGGCCACAGTGGGGTTCGACCACTGGTGGTTTGGTGCGCTGACTGGGTGGGTAAGAACTAATTAATTCTTTCTCAGCCTGCAGAGACTTTTTTCACCTCCTAAAATACACCAAAGTTGTTAAGACAGAGACCACATTCTGAATTTAACTTCCCACCTCTTTGCCTGTGGACCATGAGAGCTAGATCAAACATGGGAGAACAACCCTGTCCTGTCAAAGCAAGAACAATATAGACTTAAAATACCCAATTAATTAATTCATTTCTTGTCAAATATCAAATATAAAAGCTGACTTTTTGCCAAGTGAAATTCTGAAGCAAACATCATACTTGGAACAGGAATCCCAGTAATAATAGCTTGCTGCTGCTAATCTGGAATGTTTTCTCTTTTACTAGCTACATCGTAGTTAATGTCTTGGACGTCACAGAGATTCATAACACTATTGGGCTTTGAATAGCAAAACATGAACAAGAGTCAAGTGTGTATGTCTTTGCTAATGCTCTTGAATAATACCTCCTGGGACTAGTTTCAACAGTCTGCACTCTCCTTCCTCGTCTGCAAGCTTTAGTCTGTTAAATGTGGAGCACCATCTGTTGTTGAGCTTTTTGCCGAAAAACATCTCTTTCTCTTGACAGTCTCAAATGTAAAATCTCGAGCAGAAAGATACATTATTTCTGTTCATAGCAAGGTGTTTTTCAGTTTAATAGTGCCTCCTTTGAAAAATATAACATTTTTGGGAAAGTCTTTGGGCTGCACGGTTTATTCCTAATCTCTTAACTGTTGCTTTGCCACTTGGTAGGGAGCACTTAAAAGCTTTGGAATAGGCCCGATATGCTTTGTTGCATCCAACGATTCCTCACACAGTGCTCTGTACAGTATAGCCTTTCTCTTTGATTGCAAAAGTGCATATTACAGAAACACTCATAAATCTCCTCTTCCTTTGTTGCCAACAGTGTTTGCAGTGGTTGAGCAGTACAATGTTTTCATTGTTTCAGCTGCTGTTTGCACAATTTTTTCGATTTTTGCTGTTCCCTCTAGTTAGACGGATGATCTTAATGTCCGAGCGCAAGCTTTGAAATGAACAATGGTCTTTAATGCTTTCTCTGAATGAGATGAATGTGTGAAAACTGTGATTAACACTTGGTCTTTGACGACTGTCATTTACTTTCTCATTTACCAAGTAGCCTTCAAATTGCCCTAATTATGTGTATTTTCTGTAATAGGGGTTTTTGGCTGACGCTCCACGTGGGAAAGAGATAAATGGAACCATTAAACATTTTGTTTTTAAAAAAAAAAGAATAATGACTTGATTTTCCTCAGATCAGGTCGTAAACCTACCGATGGTTTCAGAGGTTTGCCACTCGTCACTCTGAAGGTCATGTCTAGTCGAACACAAAGAGAACTGAGACGGGGCAAAGTGACAAGGCTGTCAAAGCTTGGAGCTATCGGGTTGTGCAGTGTGACCCAGAGTCATGCCAGACACCTCTGCCTGCTGTCAGACTGTGTTGTTTATACAGTCTGTTCAAAGCCACATGGCTCCATCCAACAACCAGACAAGCTCTTCATATCAGTCCTTTTTCTGCATTAGGTGCTATAAGCCAACAATCTGAGCCATTAGGTGTGGGTTCTGCCTTTGGTATTCTCAAACAAATCAAAATGAAAAAGGTAGACTTGTGCTGAGAGGGCTGGTGAAAACCCATTTGATATCACAATCCTTTCCAACCTACTTGGCATACTCAGCCCAGAACAACTAGGCTCTCTGTCTGAAATACATTAGTTGCAACTGACAAATACGCTTTATTTCATATGGAGATTTATAGAGAGAGAAGATAATGAAAGCAACTCAAAAACTGAACTGTTAGTAAATGAATCAGCTGTGGCACATGGGTTACTGTGCATTGCTTCACATAAATACTGTTCTGGCCTCGTCACGGAGAGTGGGCTACGGAGATGGTTTAAGATGTAAACAATTCCTGAGGATCTGGGTCACATTTTTGTGTGTGTGCACGTGTGTGTGAGAGTGATTTAGGTGAACAGGATCATAAGATAAATCCAGAATTTCCTAAGAGGCTCCCGTTTCCCTGTGGACAACTCACAGAAACAACACAGTCACCATTGGGATGATGGGAAGTGGTGTTTTCCAAGCCCCTACTACAGGGCTTTCCTGGAACTTAATCAAAGCCATCTAACTGAATTTCTCCACGTAAACCTCCCCTCCCACCCAACACGCTCTCATCAAAACTTCAAAGTACACCTAGCATTTGGCTTGGCAGTGTAATTTATCATGTTTTATGTGCAGCATCAGCAGAAGTCCTCCAGTTCCTGGTCCTGGTTTGACTGTGAGCTGATTGTGCTTCAAAACTCATCTGGGTCAAGAGGCATGGCTGGAACTGCTGCTCATGCTGCCTGTCATGCCTTAATAATACTTTTAAATAATACTTTTGCAACGCATTGGAAGCTGTACAGTTCTTGCGTGCATAGTGTAGACTCTTGGCTATCACTGTGATTTGTAATTTCCTCAAATGTGATGAGGTTTGGCTCTAATTGCTTTCCGTACATGTGAAATAAGTGATGATGAGTGGACAGAGCCAATAGCTTTATGCCTTAGTTGAAGGCCTCTGTTGAAGGCCTCTGTTGAAGGCCTCTGCTGATATCAGATGTAAACTGAGGCTTTGATCAAGTGTTTGGACTGAGACTTATCAGTGTAGTTTCTCTTTGAATGTAATTTTTTAGCACATTGTTCTGAACATGATATAATACATGTCATGTACTAGACCCAGTTAAGACTCACACTGTATGCAATTGAATCTCCCAATGTAATCAAAGTGTCTAAATTATTTGGCCTCATGATTTCAACATATGTTTTTTTCTTTGGCCATTGCTAATGTATTTAATTAAAGGAATTGTTTGAATTTTTTTTGGAAATACACTTAGTGGCTTTCCGAGAGTTAGATCTGAAGTTTGAATGAAAAACACATTTAATAAATTCAATATATTTTTTCAATAATTTTTTATTTGCCTCAATTCTGTCTTTGTACCATATGCTAATTCAGCAGCTCTCTTATCAGCGCTATTAGTGATTTAATTAAAACTATATGGCCATCATTTGATACCCAAGACATTTTCCCCATCTGTCTGTTCAGACCTTGTTCCATGTAATCTTGGCAGTGGTCTTCAAAATTGCTTTCAAGTCACCCAGAACAAAGCGGGGGAATGGTTCCTCCTGAGGCCTTGAAGTTCCTAATGATGACATCAAACGTGCAGAGTGAGTCGTGCTTGCCCTCGCCGCTCCCCTGATCTGCAGGCAGAGAGGGCAGCGGTGAGCTCATGATGGGAGGAAGTCACTTTGCCATTTAAAAGTGAGAGAGACAGACAGAGTAACATCTGGCCAAGCCTAGGAAGTGAGGCAGGAAGCTTGCAGGCCAGGTGTCACTGTTAGCAATGGAAAAACCCAATCATAATTTGGAGTGGACGGTATAGCAGGGTTAGCCACCTCCTGTAAGTCCTTACCACCTTGACACTAGCACCTCTTGTTTCCCTGTGTCACATCCTATTCACGGGACCCGCCCTGGAGATTCAGGATCTGGGTCAGCAGCTGTCAGCTATACTGTAGGTGTGTTGCCTGTTGTCTTCCAAAAAGATGACGCGAGAGACCATTATCAAATGTTTGTCTCCCTTTTACCCTTTTCATTTAGTGTCCTGTTTCCTTGGCAGCAGGAATGTGGTTTGTGAATAAAGAGACATGCATAGGCCTGTGTTACATCTAGCACAGCTGGGACAGGGTGTGTGTGTGTGTGTGTGTGTGTGTGTGTGTGTGTGTGTGTGTATACACGTATGCATTTGGTGCAGCGTGCACATACGTGTTTATTTGCCTGATCTGCGGGTCGACAGAGCTGATTCAGTGTGTAAATACGTGGTGTGTGGCGAACAACCACATGTAATAAATGTTAATGCATGGTTTATATCCTCATTTGGGGTTTGATTACAGCCTAAATTACCTTACAGGGCCACAGGTGTGCTTTGTAGAACTGTTCCTCTGATCTACCCGACATTGTTCATCTTTGTCTCGCTCTACTGTCTGGGCAGATCAGTGGGATCCAGATGTTTTTTTGCATGGCTGATTTCCAGCACTCCCCAAGCTTTCTTACAACCCCAGAGCCAAGGTAGGCCTGTCTGTCTGTCTGTCTGTCTGTCTGTCTGAGAGGCACGCGCCTCCCCCAGGTCGCTCACATGAGCTCAGCTTCCAGGTCGTGCAACACAGGCTCAGTAATTGACCCAAATCAAATGCTCACTGGTAAAAAAAACGTGCCCCTCGCAGCCCTGGACGAGCTTAGTTCTTCGACCCTAGTTTTAATACTTCCTTCAGCCCGGTACAACACTCAGGATGTTGCTCCCTGGTTGGCTACAGTCAGACAGAACAGGGAGTTCATAATCTAGTCAAGCAGACACAATGGGAGATGGAAAGGTTTTGTAGTCTTGATAGAAAGATCTAATGTCTTTAATCACACACTTTTCTCATACAGACACACACACAAACTCAAACCTGTGAGTCTTATTCCCTTTGGTTGCCAGTGATCAGTGATGAAAAATCGTCTCTTGCGAAATGTCTTTAATGTCAAACAGAATCTTTTCATTAATTACTAAGGGTCACGGCTCTGTGACTTACAGCAGATGTTAGTTGAGAAACCCTATGTGCTTAAAGAATGATATGGTATTATAAATTTGATTAAAGCAAAATTATTTCTCGTGTCTCATCTATAAAATCAATTAAGCAAAACTATGACCTAAGACAGCATATTTGTCTCGCAGGAATATTATTTTCTGTTGCACACACTGACCATGCTTAAATGGATTTCACGGTGATGTGCATACATTGCTGATGAGTGTATCTTTGTGAGTGTAGTATATATGTATGGGACATTAACGTTTGTCTGAGGTCATATGTTTATGGTCTTGTGATGATGTGAATGGCAGGACCCAAGTGAGACGGGGACCCTCAGACTCCTCCCCTCAGCAGACTGGGACATCCCGCACTGTGAAACGTTATCCATCATCCTCTGGGCCTATTACCTCCAATGCGCTACCCAGCAGCAACGGCTACGCTAATGGCCACAGCAGTGAGCACAGGAACTGGCATGGACACAGAAATGGGCATAGCAACGGGCACTCCTTTAACACTCACAGGCCTACTGGCAACAGCCAGCTGCACGGACAGTTCAACAATGCATTATTACCAGCAGGTAAGAACAAAAAACAGATCTATTACACCCTGTGAAATGAATATCATAAAACTGAGCTCTGTTCTCACTTTACATACATGCATACTTAACATTTCCACTCTCCTTAGCCACGTCAAAACAAACGCGGCCCATTCTGGCTCTTCTCACCGAGAATACGATACATTTGTACACATGTATGGTGTCATCGTCGAATGGAACATTAGTCACAAGAAAAATAATTGGCAGCTTCCCAGGCGGCACTTGCCTTCTCCCACTGTCCACCCACCCCCTTCTGTGGTCTGGATCACACCAGACAGACAGACGTTTGATATAAAAGCTGCATACAGTGTGAGCATGTGTGGGTGATCTGCTGGTCCACAATCTGCTGGAGAGGAGTGTGAGCAGTGTGTGTGTTCTTGTGTGTTGATGCTTTGATATCTTTGGAAATCTGCCCTGTCACCTCTCTGACATGAACCCTGGCGCCTCTACCCACAACAAAAAGAAATGTGATCTGGTCTTTCCTTATTTTAATTCTCCCTTCACTACTTCATCTTCCTCTGATCCACCATCCAGCATACACAGCTGCTTCTCTTGTTTTTTAGCCCTGTACCACAGCAACGGCTGTTGAACAGCTTCCCACCATTACACAATGTTAACTTGCACTCAAGCTTTCTTTGTCTCCTTTACACATACACACATCCAAAACACCTTCTCCCAAAGATAAAGGGCTTGGAGGCTAGCCCGATACCTAATAGTATTCTTTCCCCCTTTTGCTGGCCTGTGGCACATCGCTCATTCAGCTGCAGCGTGCCGCTGCCCAGGCGTCAGCACACACCCTCGCACACTTATAAACCTCCCTTTGCCCAGATGGGGAGTGTGTCACAGTGAGGCTGAAGGAGGAAGGATGCAGCTCGTCTCCAGCCTGTCTCTGCTGCTGCTCCTTCTCACCCAGGTGTGTGTGTGTTTTCCAGGGGCCAACCTCACCTCCAACTTGGACCGCATTAAGATCGTCTTCACACCCATGCTGTGCCGCAGGGTGTGCAGCGGCGGGCGCTGCTACAACAGCTGTGAGAAGGGAGACATCACTACGGTCTACAGCGAGACCTCGCACCAGCAGCAGCAGCAGCAGCCGAAGAACCACGGCTTCCGACTCTGTGAGTGTCAACTCTGGGGCCTTATCATTAACCCTTATCCTTCTTGTCTGCTTGTCATCCTTCATCTTCTCTTCTCCTTTCTGTCACTGCCTCTCCTACTTTCTCATTCCTTTTTTATGGGGTGAGTTTGACAAAATGGGTTCCCAGTGGCATGCTGTCTGTTCACAATACCAACCTCAAAGAGTAGGCAGAGTGGTGGAGATTGAGCTGAGAGCTACGCTAAAAACTCTCACTGTCAAAGAGAAAGAGAGACAGGGAAAGCGATAGAGATGGGGGTAGACCAGATTAAAAGCGGGCTGTAATAGGGGGCTAATCTCCCCGCCGTACACACACACGTGGAGCTGGTGGTCCCACGCTCCCAACACTTAGCCCCATCTCTTTGCGGTTTACACCTCGCGGTTGGCCCTGCCGTTAACCATTTTACGTGCTCCCTGGGAGAGCAGAAACGAATGAAAGAGGAGAGGGAGAGGAAGAAAGAGAGAAAGAGTAGCAGCATGAACAGGATTTTATAGGGATTACAATAAACCTTCCATTTATCCGGGGGGCTTTGCTCCAAATTCACCCAGGAGTGTCCATGGGAAGGGAAGGGGCGGTCAATGCCACGGTTGGGGTCGTACCCCGGCATGTTTCTTAGTTTTCTCATCAGTTTTAAGGGTCTGGCTAAGGCTCACACTAATTACTACTTGTGGATTAGAGGCTGCACATACCACACACACATACAAATCCTCTCCAGTTACAACTTACATACATACAAACTCAAACAGGCACATACACATGCAACCAACCTTCACTTAAATGCACAAGGCTCTTTGGGGAGGACCTAGCTGAGCAATGAATATATAAACAGGTTGATGTTGCAGATTTATGTGCCCATTAATGGGGTTTTGGAACATGGCAAAGATATTCCAAACACTTCAGCGTCCTGGCAGAGGCCTTTACATTCCTGGCACCTCCAAGTCTTCCTGAGCATCGGATTTGTTTTTATGTCCCATTTTCATTCTCAAGAAATCCTTTATTATACAAAAGCATGTGTTAAAGAGTGTGTTAAAAAGAGATTGCCTTCCATTTAGGCTTGCATCCTGTTATTGCTTGGGTGTGCGTGTTCGTCGAGGAATGTCAAGTGGACAGCAAACAGTTATCTCATGCTGTTGTTATGTTCCCTACACGGTGCAGTCAAATCTGGCTGGATAATTATAACAGGCTCCCCTGATACGCACCCTATGTACAACATTTAGCTTAAAGCCTGATATTATATTGAGTAGAAGTCTGTTTATTGAGTGAGAAGTGTGTGCGTGTGTCTGTTTGCTTGTTAGAGGTTGTTAAATGGACAGACAGATAGGCAGACAGGGAGTGTGGTGCGCAGAGTCGACAGAAGGTTGTTGTCTAAGAATAGTTCCTGCCCCATGCTGGGGTGGGACTGGCCTGACACAGACCAGTGCAGACGTGCACCCCACATTGAGAGGATTTAATAGCCTCCTTGAGCTGATAATTTAGCCAACATTTCTAATCACAAGAGGCCTTCCTGTGTGTATGGATACTTAGCTGGACCTCTCTCTCGGTCTGTCTTTCCATATCTTTTTTCTCACATTGCTTTTCCTCCTCTCTCTCTCTCTCCATTGCTGTCTCTTTTCTGTTTTCAATCTATTCGATTCCCATTCTCCTCTCTTAGTCCCTTTCATTCCCTGTCTATTACTATTCTACTCTTATTCCATGCCTCCCTCTCTTCCTCCTCCAGTCTTACTGTTGTTAATGCCATGTGACAGGGAGCTCATTCCCTACATGCCATAGAGACTGTCCAGCATCTCCTTGTTCCCTGTTTGCACCCTGTTAGTGTGTTACTGTCTGTCTCAATGAGACAGAGAGGATGCAGCTCACAGCATTTTTCCATCGCTAGCATCCTCTTTAATCCCATACTTTGTGGCCCATCCGCTTCTCCAGCTGTCTTGTAAAGCAGTCCTCATATTTGTGGTGTATGGTGCTTCCTCAGCTGGAAAGGTGCAGTGCTTCACTTTTTCATCCTTTGTGCCCTGGAATAGTGCTTTTCTTATTCGTCACGGTTGGATAGATTTTCCATTTGATGGTCTTTGATGTTTTGAGTTAGGGGAGGTCAGGTTAGAGGGAATCTGTAGATGACAGCAGGCCCAGATATGTAGGGTGCGGGGCTGGCAACCCATCCCGTATGCCAAAAGATAAGGCCAGTGAAAGAGCTGTGAAAGCAGTACTGTCGAACACCATCTGGCCAGTGCTGGCCTTTTTCTCTTTCTCTGCCTATGGTAAATTGCAAACTCTAAATCAAACTGTAGACTGAGCATGTTTTGTGATTCAATTTACTTATATGATTAAAAGCCAGTTGCACTCCTTTTGAAATTTTGTCCATGATTTCATAGTTTGGGAAATTCACGTTATTTCCCCCTTGTCAGCTAACCAATTGACCATACAAATATCCATGCACTTGTTATTTTCTCAGAATTATTGCAGGATGAATCATCACTCGTCATCACCACACACGGGAGTATGTAATTACTGATGTGAGACAAAACATGCCAATGAAGGAAGTGCAGCATGAGGCCCTCAGGACAAAGTTGAAACTGGTGTCTGTCTGGTAGGGCCAAAGAAGAGAACAGTATGACCATTGCTAACTGTTTGCAAACAAAGCCTGTCCACATGAAGCCTCAGCACATGCCCTTGTTATTAGGGCTTTCCCTTCTGTTTCTTATTACCGGATCCTTGTGCATGAGGATGCATAAATCTGTGCAATTAAATGTGGCGTGTTGCCAACCCTAACAAATCTTTCACTTCTAATAACCCCTTCATCTTTTTCTCTTTACCGCTGACGCACCCACCCCTGTGTTTCTCTCTTCCGCCTCTCTGCAGTCTTCTGTCAGATACCCTGTCTTAATGGAGGCCGATGCATCGGCAGGGACCTCTGCTGGTGTCCATCAAACTCAACAGGGAAGTTTTGCCACCTTCCAGCCCCGCCTCCTGCCAGACCCACCCCTCACAGCCACAAGGATGCCAGCCACCAAGGACCAAAATCTCCCTCACAATCCATGTACACTCTCCCACTGTCCAATCAGCAAGGTAACTGTGCACTGCACACTGTGGCCCGACTTCTTTTAAGGCCTAATCACACCAGAAAGTGGAACAGCAAAATTCGTAGTGACTACTTGTAGGGATAGTTGGCGAACTACCGTAGCTGGCGAGCTAGCCATTAATGTGCTAGCAATAGTCAGTCTCAGTATCTTTTTCCTATGTACTGTGCTCTTTACACACCCCTGGCATTTTGTTCTTGATTATACGTATTGAAGAGGCGAAAATAAGTTTGGTTATTTCATGTTGACTCCAGCTCGACTCCTGTTTCAAGCGTCTGCAAACAATTCCTCTTTTGTAGAGGAGTTTATACTCTTAACAGAGTTAGTGCAACACAACTTATTTGTTCCACTGTGGATTCTCTGGCTCTTCCTTTCTCCAAAAGTCAGCACAGTCAAGACGGCTTGCTATTGGTTGGTTGAACTCATCACAAAAGATTTGCTCCACTGATCGCAGCAATTCCAGTTGAATTAATTTAGCAAAATTTCACTTTTTCAAATGCTGGTGTGATGGGGGCCTTTATTCTTTGACAATTGTTCCACTTCTCCTTATTGTCGCAGTATATCTTTTTGAAATGCGCACAAGTCGAGTCCTTGTTTTTCAACAGTTTACCCTGTAGTGCTCTGCTGCCTTTGCTGGCCAGCAGTGGAGGTCAGACTCTATTTTGAGCAGAATGAGTAATGGATAAGTAAATGGAAGCTATATTGTTTGCACAATGCTACTTTTATCAAACAGAAGTGGTTATTAGGAAAGTTATGAGACTGAATGTAAAAGATTTACTCACTTTCCGTTTCTCCTGATATCCTTGTTTTATTTCCTCCTCGCATCTCGCTCAGCATCTCACTCTGTATTACAGTAACTAGAAGCAGAAGCATTGTCTTCAATAATTTAAATTCCACTCAGAAATCTTCCATCCACCATTTTAAATTACAAAATAATAAATAATAACTAAATTGCATAATGAAATGTCATGAGTCCAATGTATTGACATGTCACAACAAAGAAATTATCCTTCCTGTCCGTATGCCTTATATATACACTCAGTTTCATGTCCAGGACTCTTTTTAAGGTCTACTTGATCTCCTTGGACTCTGCCTGCATCTGTCTGTGCGACTATGATTTATGAAAGTAGGTCAGGATTCTGGGAAAAAACCCTGGCACTCCATGAAGATAGATGCTTCCCCTCTGTCAGAAGGACAAAAGAGCTCATTCTCCACATTGCAACATCTTCTCAGCTCCTCAAAAAACTCTGTTCTTGGTCTTTAAGATGATTTGATTTAAACCAGAGAATTGAAAACTCTTCGTGTTGTTGTGGTTTTGTATTGTCTTAATAGTGTCTTCATTGCCAGGAATTCCCCACGTAGATCTCATAACTTGGTGATGAAGCAAGCTAAGTGTGTGTTGAACATGTTTGTGCAGGATGTTAGCTGATAGCTTGCAAACTGCAGTATGTATATACAGCTTTTATCCCTTGGCTGATGATGCTTCCACTTACACTATCCAAAATTTGAAACTATAAACTATCCACTATAATGTGTAAACTGTGGGTCTCTCCTTCTCTAGTGTCTCTCCACCCATCCTTGGTGAACGTACACATTCAGCACCCTCCAGATGCCGAAGTCCATATCCACCAAGTAGCTCGGGTTCAGCCTGGGCAGAGACCGGCCACCACAGATGGGGTTCACTCTGTCCAGCAGCGCTCCCAGCCTGGCAATGGACATGAACCCACTAATGAGCATAGCAGCAGGCACCCCCACACCAATGGGAATGGGAATGGCCACGTCCAACCGCACAACCGTCAGAATGGACATGTTGGAAGATGCTTTCAGGAAACAGTCGATGGACAGGTATTGTGTTAAGTCATTACCAGTGACTGAAAGTGTTGTTTTACCACAGGTACCATTCCGTTCTCATCCCATCACCTACTCTGATTGCTGCTGTCTCAAACAGGAAGTGGGCCTGTGGCTATGATTTACGTCATATCCAGAATTTATGAGATCTGACCACACTGGTCATCTCATGTTCCACCAGTTCCCCGTTGTAGGCATTTTATGAGTTAGGATGTATTCAGAGGAGAAAGCTTAACCTTACAAATCAGCCCATGTGGTTCTCTTTGTAACTCAAATGACTTTCATGGTGTGTATGGTACCGTGCATAAAGTATGGCATGCACCGCAGATTTTCTGTACTTTGCATGGTCAGGATAATGTACGTATGTCACAACAGACAAAAGGAAAAAAAGATGTTAAGAAAGGGAAGTGCTTAAGTGGCAGTGCGTGAGTTTGGCTAATCTGAGGCTTAATACAGCATATGTTTTCTTGGCTGTGATAAGCCGTTATGGATGACTCTCGTAACAACACGATCTGCAGTAGAGTTGTTTTTGCCAGCATTATTCCCTGAATAAGTTTGTTTGTGCTGATTTGTAGCTCCTATTTTCTCTACTCTGGTTTCATAGCGAGCTTGAAATTAAAGCCTCCAGTCACAGTGTTTTTTTCAGAACCCCAATAGAACTGCCCCAGAGACGGAGCGTACAAAAGCTTTAGGCGGTAGTTTTCCCTCTTCTACTGCCAGTATGCCAGTTTGGTGTTCTCCAGAAGAATGTCCTCTCTGTTGCCTCAATCTCTATTGGCCAAAATTCCAATAAGGTCTGATAGGAATCTCTCTTCACAATTAGCCAAGTGCCATAATAAGGCATGCCAGGAGGTGCATAGTTGTTCTTGAGACTCAGTGCTTATGTCCTCCTCCAACTAACTAGTTTCAGATGTGTCTGGTTCACTCTGTCCTTGCAGATAGGTGTACACGCACATTCTGACACGAACACACTTACAAATTCTGCCCTTGCCAACACACACACACACACACACACACACACACACACACACACACACACACACACACACACACACACACACACACACACACACACACACACACACACACACACACACACTTGAACACAAACAAGCATGCATGCACAAACATGTAACACTCATTCTCAGAACTCGTTTCTGAGATTTAATGCAGATGTGTGTTGTTGTAGTGTGGCAAGCCTCTGCCAGGCCTAACCAAACAGGATGATTGCTGTGGAAGCGTGGGCACCTCCTGGGGTCTAAACAAGTGCCAAAAGTGTCCAACCAAACCAGGTAAGCCTTCCTGACTAAAGCCATTAGAGCTGAGCAATTTTTGTTCCACTCTGTTCCATTACACACTTAAATTTAATCTATTTCTAATCTAGTCTAATTCTGTTGGTATTATTTTCTGTTGTGCCTTTGGTATGTTGATCTCTTGGTATTCTTGTGCTATTATTCACATTGGTTCGAAACAACAAGACACAGCCGGGCTCTACTTTCATAGTGCTGTATATTTAGGCGTTTAGTCAGTGATGCAGCAGCAGTTGTTTATGCTTGGTGGACTTTTACAGCATTTATCACAGGCCTCAATGATACTGATGACTGACACATAGCAGCCTTTATTAGAATCCTAAACTTCTCTGAGGCGATTGTGTGACATTGCCATGCACCCAGTTGTAAAAATGAAGCTGTTTTCTCTTCCATAAAACCAAAACTAGGAAGCAAATGAAAACACATTTAGCATGGAGACGAGAGCCTGGCAGGAGTGCCACCCACCCTGTGGGCAGATCGAGCCAACGTGGCCTTGAGGAAATGAACAGCCGCAGTTCAGCTGCTTCTCAACCAGAGCTGCGGTAGGTTCGAGAAACAGCAGCAGGGTGGTTGCACGCTGGCAGGCAGGGTGGGTGGTGACACTCTTTACTGTAGATGGAGACTCGGCCTGACAGCTCTACGTGTTATTTGGAGGGCATGCTTATTTGGTGGCACATGGGGACATTTCCCGGCACTTATACATACATTCATATTACGGCCATGCCCCTAAGATTTCAGTTGGCTGTCAAAGTCCCCATACCCTGTTTAATGTTTGACCAGACCCTAATCAGAAGCAGACATTATCCCTCTCTGTCTCCTCCATCTATCATAGACGATGATCCATTCTTTTCTCTCCCTCTCTCTATCTCCCTCGGCATGCCAGAAGTCCCCGGCACGAACTCCTTTGGCTCCCAGATGTTTTCCTCTGCTCCCTCCTTTGAAGTTTGGGGGAGAAACATAGTGAATACCCCATTTGTTCATTTTTGTGGTTGTTTTTCGGGGCAGCATACTGTAAGCCTGGGGTCCCAGGACACACACAAGCAGGGAAGGAAGAATAGAGAGAATAAAAGAGATGAAAAATGAAGTCAAAATGAAGTCATGTAGTATGTTTTAATAAGAGAAATGCTTTGAATTCCTCTTGAGTGTTATTGTTCTCAGTTTAAACACTTGGCTATGTTTCAGCTGCATTTCTCTCTTACTGGCCAAGATGTATGCTTTCTTACATGTTTGACAGGATTGATATATAACCTGAAGACAACAGCCCCTGAAAAACGACCTTTTATTTCACAGTGAATTGGTCAGTTGTCAGCTTGCAGTGTGGGGAAAAGTCATACAGCTTTATAAGAGTCTCCTGTGTCTGTTGTTAAGTATGTGATAATGATCTCATGAAAGCCTAGTTTGTATTTAGGGGTGTAACCCTACCATTGGTCAGTTTATAGCAGGTTACAAAATGCAAAATTGACTGAGAGGAAGCATTGCTACTTCATTTTCTTTATTACATTTATGTATATGATGCCAACATGACCACACTATGATGGCGACAGTTCTGTTTTAGTAAGGCTTTGCCACCTTTATTTACTTCAGATATCATCCTGCCTCCACATCAATGTCACTATGTTTGCATCAGCCTCACTCGATATAGGGAAAGGTACAGTATCGACTGATAATCAGCACAATGCTTTATACAAATATAGTCTCATGATGTATTGCTGTGGTTGCAGTCTGGTTGTGTCTCTTTGTGAAGTCTGTGAATGAATATGCATTTCAACACACAGCTGACAACATTATATAGCTGGTTATTCAGTGTGCTGATGTGCTGCAATAGTAGCAATCGGCACAATGACTATTATCCCCCATACTTATTCCGCCACATTTTTGTCCCGCTACTTGTCACGGAGCGTTGCCAACACATGCACACAAAATACATCAAAACGTGTGTAATGATCGGGAATGGTGTGCTATGAGTTTTCTAAGATATTTGCTGCGCGGTTTTCACGGAATCTGCAAAGAAACGGCGCGGAATTTCCCATAGATTTTAATGGGAAATCTTCGGGAAATTGCTTAACATAGCTCAAAACAACCTCCTGGTATTTCTTGTATGATTTAATACAGGAGGCAGTGCGGCAGATGGACATGGCTTCACTTGGAAGCTCACTGTACCTTAAATAATGCCACTCCGAGTCTGTACATTTTATCCAAAACACACTAATGTAAAAATGTCAGAAGGGCTTTTTTTCAAAGTCTCAAAGAAGGTTGAATATTCTAAAAATTATTAGTGTGATTTGAAAGTTGAATACTACCCTGAATGTATGAAAGATGTGGAACATTTTAAAGTTTGAATAGTTTCTTGAAAATTCGGAATAACCAAACACAAACTCCTCCTCCTATCATGGAGACTCTGTACTTTGGGCCGTGTCAAACAGCAGATTTACTGTTAGCCAGTGTTATTCGGATGTGCACCAAGTAGTAGGCACATTTCATGCGGAATTTTCTAGTTATTTATTATTATACACTAAGTCACTAATGTCACTGTTGTGGCAATAAGGGTATGTATTGTGTGTGTATGTGAAGCAGGGCTGACGTTATGGAGGCATGATTGCCAGTACGTCCCATCTCAGTGGGAGCTGAAGCCTTCAGGAGCCAGAGCCTTTAAAAGTCACATGAGTAATCCTGGGTCATAATGAGATCCAGATCAACCAGAGGAGGCTGTAGTCAGCTCCATCCCTCTGTTTTTGATGATAAGGTGGCGTGAAAAAAAAAAGCGCTTTTATGTCAATTTCAAACTAATTCAATCTAGGGTTGTCATTTCTGATGGAGAATCTGATGTCCTGTAGAGGGGGTCAAAACTGTCCTCGAGTACAAGAGCTGACCAGTGACAGTGAGTCAAGTGAGAATGGAAATTTGTTTTCACAGGTCCCATGATGAGCACATAACGGAAACTAAGAGGAAGTTTATATTTGAAAAGCAAAGAGCCAGGATATAGTTGTTTGCGCAACTCTTGGGATATATTTCATTTCAGTAAAGTAAATTGAGGTTCTGAAGGACATTTGCTGTGGCCCAAGTCTGACCCATCCTGTAGCGTTGGCATGACTCTGTATAATTGTGCTGGCAGCCCCTCCCTCACTGTGAGTTTTACAGCTAATGGAATTCCACAAGCCGTTTGTCTTACCATCTGTCATTGCTGGGCAGCTTCCCTCTCCGTGACTCTACCTGTCTGCGAGGCTGGGAGGCTTCCCAGGGAGCCAGATCAGACGTCCCCAGGGCTTAAAGTAACCAACACACCCACAGGAGCCTTGGCTTCTTCTAACTCTACCTCCCTGGGTCATCAAGGTCATCATGCTGTCACTGCCTGAGCGCCACCCCACCCCCCTCCTTTCTGTGTCTCTCTGTGTATCTTTGTAATGGGGACACTATTCTTCATGAGGTTTAGATCAATAGTCAGATGAGGCAAAGAAGGAGGGGGCCCACAGGGCTCAACAGATCTTCCCACAGGAACTCATTTCCCCCAAATCTCCCGTCTATCATCCAGACATTAAATCAGACATCCATTGAGGGGCCAAAGCCTGTGCTTATTACTTTTTATTAGCACTGATCAAACATGAATACTTGTTAATGACCAACAAAAACCAGAGATGCAGAGACTTTGCCCTTTAGAAATAGCCAGAGAACAGATGCGCTGGAACAGCTCCACAGCAGCTTCTTATGGTGATTAGATGTAGACACATAGTCACATATCTTTGACAGCATTTGATTCATTGATGTTGACTTAGTGTTATCCCTTCACAACTAGAATGATGGAATCTATTAGCTGGGCAGCAGTGTGGTTAATCAGTGCGGAGCAGACCTAACCACTACAAGACATCTCCCAGTCGGAGGCAGATGGATATGAAATTTGTGTTGCGTTTCTTAATTGGATACAAGCAAAGTTAAGCACATTTTCATTGGGAATGCACCGTGGCATGCCGTCTTTTGGAACTAGCTTAGGTGGTTAATATTCCACAGTGACTTGGAGATCATAGAGGAATGTGGGTCTGTTTTAAATGTGTGTTTGATGCGGGTTCCATTGCTATCAGAAGCTTGGTGAAGGGCGTTAAGCTAAATTGTCAAACTACAAACAGAGATGTAAAATGCATACTTTCGTGAATAGGAACAATGAAAAATATGTTTTGAGTACAGATTTAATATTGCAGAAAAAAACCTTTTTGTTGCTTCACATGTGCCGTGGGATGGTAATAGCAATATGATACAGATACACAGCTAAGACTGTTAGTGATTGAGCAAATATCTTAGTAGCTTGTGCTTGTGTCTACAGTATGTCTGTATCAGCAGGAGGATGTTGATATTGGTCCCATGTGTCCTAAGTGATTAGCCTCTGCTTTACTGGCAGGGGCACGTTATTTACAGGGCATGTGATATGGACCGTGCCAGAATGGCAAATGTGGCGCGTGCCAAGGAGACATTCTGTTTTGAAAGCAAATGACTTCCCTTTAAGCTGCTTGCTCCAATCAAGCATTGGATCAGAGGCCAAGAAGAGATGACTTTGCCATCTTAGAGACTCAAAAGACCTGAAACCCTCTGTGGTGATTAAAGAGCTTTGTTTGCTCCTGGTTTTCTTTCAGCAGAACCAGTTTGTCCCGTGGCGGCATGTCAAAAAGTAAATTGCTGTAAGGGTCCTGAGGAGGACTTGGCTTTGGTGTTGGTTGGTTTCCTATAGAGTGGCCCCAAATGGTGTGGAAAGGAAGACTGTCTCCTGTTCCCGTCCTGTGGATGGCATCAATCCCTCTTCCATTCTCCGTTTCCTACCCATTCTCAAGTTTTCCAGTCAAATAAGGGGAGAAGCCCAACACTGAGGTTGCCTCCCAGGCAGGCAGGTCCCTGGGGAAGTTGGTGAAGGGCTCTGAGCCCTGTGATTGATGGAGCAGACCTCTCAATCGTCTTAGAAGAACAGCCTCCGGCCCGGGTGGTCTACAGAGTGATTTTATCAAATTAGCAACTAAAGATTTCTGTGCAGCTGAGGAACCCATCTGACTAAAAACTCTCTCCGTTCTCAGCCTCCTGCCTCCTTCTCGCTTTACTTTCTCTCATTTAGCATAAGCTATCCTTTCATTTGAATGCCCTCAGCAGGGCCCTGCATAGAGCAAAGTTAACTTTCATGTTTGATAGAGGGATTTATTCAGATCCAATTTAGGACAGCACCATCTATCAAGAAGCTTCAAGGAATTTGAATTACACTTTCAGGTCAGGAAACTTAAGCAAATATTAATAAACAGTTGCCAGTGGAATGTACAACACCATTCAGTGGAGACGGACAATAAATTAGTAAGGGGTGACAAATTCTTTTGTTGAAAAGGGCTACATGGATACACAACAATTGGAAGCTCCTGTCTGTACCCTCAGTGGATACAGACCAGTCTGGGTCTACAGTCTTTGTAACCAAGGGTGACACTAATGATGCGCAGCTTAAGCTCACTCTTGCAAGCCACTGCCTGTGTAACTCCAACAAATGACTGTAGAAACAAGCATGAGAACGGACACATAATTAAATCCTCTCAGAATACCGTAATTCTTAGCCTTTTTAAACAATAATTAAAATTACATGGCCAAGTTGTCACTGAATTCTAGTCCTGGGGCGTATCATCCTTTATTGAGGTAAATGCTCAGAAGACATGGTTCTGATTTGCTGGTACAGTAGCCCAGGATTCAGACACAACTACAGTGATTTATCAAACCTTGCTCAACATTACAAAAATAATTGATTAATCCAACAGCCAAGACTCTTTGTATCTTAAAATAAATGCATCCTACAAAAAGCAGCCAGTGTTTACTGTACATAGTAGGGCTGTTGTCAACCTCTGTATGCTGAGTTTCAGCAGCTGGTTTTTAAACCTTACTGCAAACACATTGCCCCGAATGAACAATAAAGATCTACTGAACTGAACTCAGATAACAAACATTTTTAGATCCAAGACGCAAATGAGGAAATGTTAAGTACAATCAGCCAAATGATATCCTTTATGATATCAGTGTGCAAATAAAGTTTTACGAAAATTAATTGTAAATATGTTTGGTATATGTGGAAACATGCCAACTTTACATCACTACTTAATGTCTGTGGGGTACTTCTTACATAATTAGGTCTTAAAGCTGCTCAAGACTTTTACAACATCTCAAGCCGTTTTAAGACAAGCAGTTTTTAAATGAGCTGTCTCTCATATTCATGTTGAAGTTGTTACTGACTGCAGAGGTCCTCACCTCCCTGCTAATAAGCTTTATTGAGACACCCGAAACTCCCCCACTGGGCTTCCCTTGGCATGTGCTCCCTGCTGTCACTCAGGCCAGACTTTCCCTGATCCCATCGCTGCAGGAGGGCGTGCCCACCGCCCTACCACAACAGCTCATTACTCAGAAACTTTGAAAGGGGGATTAGGAGGGTGTGGAGGAAGATGAGAAGGTGGGCAGACAGAAACAGGGCCGTCGCTTTGACACAGTGCCCCCCTTTTCCCATTGCCCCCTTCATGTTGACCCACTTCTGCTTTGTCAACCCTCAGGTACATTGACCCTGCCTGGTCCATTGGGTCACAGCAGGACCAAAACATAACTCAGCTTCCAGGACCGTGTTCCCAAAGCCTCCATGTGGCACACATTCCAGTCACTCCTGGGAAAATTACACAAACTCACGACTGATTGCTGCGTTGTGTATTGATGGTAGATGTTTTCAGGATTGCTGTGTTGGTAGTATATATCCACGTCGTTCCACTTCCGGGATTGCTCCGTTGCCGCTGGAAATTCTGTACGTATTGAAAGTCCTTTTTTTCTGGCCACTGGGTCTGGAACCCCAACCCATACGGTGCCTAATTCTTTCCAGTTACCAAACTCGAAAATGAATGTCGGATTTTCTCAAACAAATAGCAGAGTAAGGGACTGTTCGTTTTTTATTAAAGGGGCTACCAGAGAAGTTTTATGATCTTTAGTCAAAATAGCCTTGACCCTCCCTTCGTCAGCAATACATTTTTCTATGACCCTCCAAAATGATTGGGAAAAAAGGCATGACCCTCCCCAATAATGTATTGATGCCTTCTGTACTGTTTAGCGCTTGGCAAAGATGTACAAATAACCACTTTTTTAATACAACCATGACATACATGACTTAACCTCTGCTTTCTCATCTTACACATCCCACTCCACTATTATGGTGGCCATTTCAGTAGATTTACTCACTAACATTGTTTTAGAAACACAATAAGCATGGAAACTAAATGCACACTTCCTGCATTACTGCATTACTCCAAATACTAAGTTACTCCTCTAGTAAACTAGTATTCACATGAAATAAAACACTAAAACATTGAGACCATTCAACAAAGCACACTGGGTAATAACCCGTATTGACAGCTGGCCCGCCCAATCATAAATTCAAAGTTAAAACACTAGAGAACTTTTCCCGCTACGGTGCCCCTACAGGTTGTCTCATTGGAACTACAACTGGAAACTTTATACATTGTTCGTCTGCTATTTCATTACTAAATTCACTTCCAATTTATGTTTTCCGCCGTGGGTGCTCACGGGCACATGTCCTTTAAAAAAAAGTAGTCAAAAAATGTTTGCATTTCAGAACCTTAGGAAATGGACAGCGGCCGACACGAACACACACACCTATTAACTGGATAATAAAGCCGTAAAGTAGGCTATCTTTCAACTCAGGACAGCGCCACTTCTCACAAATACAGATAGGATTGGAGATGAGAAGTTTAACTGACACGTAACCGCGATCACGCTCCACTTAGCAACAACTGCAATGTTTAATTTTGAATGAATGTAGCCTACTGGCAGTCAGCTTCATTATATTCCATCTTCATGTCAGTGATGATACTTTGGCAACAGGTGGCGCAGTTAGCTATAGGTTGCATTCTCAAAGAAAGCAACTCCAAACTCGTGTTGCTGTCATGTTGCGATTTTTGCAAGGGGGTAAGCGAGCGTCTGGCAAGCGTAGCTCCTATGGCGCCATTTTGATGCTAACAAGCACTCACCCGCCGTTAGCATTCCATTGACTGCCATTCATTTTGACGTCACTTTGACAGCGAATAACTTTACATCTGAAGCGTTTAAAGACTTTATTTGTCAATTGTTTATTTCTAAAGAAACACGACAATGTATAAAAGGCTCCATTACCTTGTATCTCACGTTATGGCTCCGTAGCAGACGTTTTTGTAAAAATAGGCTAACAATTTTGTCATAACCACGCGACTTACTGTCGCATAGTAGAGGAATTACCGTATAGTACAGGAGAAGCTCGCAGGCAGTTTCGACTTACATTAGCTGTTTAAGTTTAATTACTAATGTTAACTAGCATTTTAGTTAGCAATAATTAGCCTGTGCCTATGTTTCTCCTTACATATACCTACGCTCTCCGTCTCTGCAAGATTCGGAATGATTGAGATTTCTCTTGGCACAGCTACCAGAAGACTTACAACTTTCAGACACGCTGCTCACGTCAGATCTGCTCAGTTGGAGGCTGCGCAGTAACGCTCAGCCCTCACCGGAAAAGTGCTTCTAATATACTTCACTGGTCTCCATCCAGAGCAACGGGATCTGTTGGTCCATTTCTTTAACTTTTTGGGGATTGCTGTTTTCATGAATACAAAAGTTGGGTGACCCTCCCCCCTAGACTAAAAAATGTTGGGTGACCTTCCCCTCAACAAAGAATAAAAAGACATGACTCTCCCCTATTTTCCTCCAGTGGTCCATTCCATAAATACCGAACGGTCCCTAACACAGATTCATTGTATATGTTTGCTGGTCTGGTGGCGTAGGTGGCTGATGTGATCTTGTCTGGTCCTGCTGCTTGCCTGCAGTCAGTCATCCAGATAGCCGTTTACATTTGCCCGGAGCTCCCTTTCAGTCGTACATATTAACACACTGGTTTTCTGGAGCTTTGGTCACAAGCACAGAGCAACTTTTCTCCCTTTCCCAGTACACTCTGCCAAGGGACAAGATGTGTTGTCTTTGCTGACAGGGCTGTAACTGTAGTTTCTTGCATGTGTCACCTCTGTTTTCAACCTTTCGTCACTGTGGCAGCAAGTTCAAAGCAGTGCTGTACTTTGGTAAAATATTATTTTTTTCTGGCTGTGGTTTAAACCAAACCCAAAGATTGTCATCACTGTCATTTGTTCCTGTTTTCTGTGAGTGGGAAATGTTGAATGCCGTGTTTTCTCTCCAAGTTTACTCTCATTGGATGATGATGCAGTTAAAAATGAATGTGAAATTGTATTCCACCATTATATATATATTTTAAAACATCAAGTTTCATATTAAAGTTCATGAATTTTTCCAGTGCGTTTATGTGCTAAACAGAAACATGGCTATCATGATCAGGAAGCAATACTGTAAAAAAATAAAATAAAATTAAAAAAATAAAAGTTCTACCATCATTGCTTTAAGCTGTCTGATTTGTGACTGTAATCTGAACAGACTAACAGTGAGAAACAATTCCGTCATGCTAATAAGCATGTCGTTATTCTTAGAGCTTTCTTCACCCAAATACACATTTTTCCCTCCAAAATCAGAGGTTGGATCATCGCCTTTCAACACGATATGAAGCAAAATTCTTCATCTTAGTTTATGTCATGGAAAGATCTGCTGCCAATAATCCCCCCTGTCTCTGTTTAGAAACATATAGAACCTCATACATACCCACTCTCTCTCTGTCAAACACACAGACACACACTCAAATACAAACAGAGAATTTCTCTTTGCCATGTGATAGTCACATTGACCTCTCTGTACATTTAATGGAGCATGGTGGGGCTTGACTGTGTTCCGAATGAGTAATGACATAATGTTTTCAGCCCTCTGTCACTATGGCCAAACTGGGTTATTTACTGCAGCATGTCTGTGAACCTCTATGTACAAACATGAAGCACACACCATATGATTTTTATTGCCTTGGCAAAACAAGCAAAAAGAAGTTTTGAGCCAATCACCTTCCTGTGAGCCGTACATCAATCGTCCTTCCTAGTGTGTGCACAGTTAAAGTATTAGTCTCTTGTTTAAGTAGATTTGCACTGTAGTTGATGATAAAGGTCAGGGCTGTCACGTAGGCTTCCTCAACATATTTATGATGTAAGCACTTCCTTCATCTGTCCCTAGTGGTTGAGGAGAGTTATAGGTAATATGATTATAAATGACGTCGAGTGTTATCCTTACATTCTGCTGGATGGCAGTGCAGTCTTGTAAATGCAGTTGATGGGGATCCATTTCCATACACATACTCTGGAGTCCCACGAGGCCCAGCTGTGGGTCCCCTCATTTTTCCTCTTGCCAAGATGCTCACATCTGTAAGTTATATGGTCCCCCCTAAAGCCCAGCTCCTCATCTCCCTCTGCGATGAATGCAATGCTTTGTGACAGAGAGGCTTGGCACTGTAAGATCAATTTTGCTCTTCTAAAGCTTTGCTTTCTCTTTCTGTTTGCAGCATATGCAGTAATTGCAAATGGACAAGTGGAATGTTCCAAAGGTTTTAAACGGATGAATCTCACACACTGTCAAGGTAAGCTATAAAATATGTTGAATAATGTGTATGTAGTTTTCTGAAGGTTATCATGTGATTTACCCCACTGCATATGTTAATAGGTTGTTTAATAGGCTGCTTATTTATTACCCATAACAAAAACATAGGTTATATTAAATATAATGGCATGAATGTGATAAAAACGTACTGACCATATGTTTCCATACTAACATGGACCCCTGGGGACCTCTATAAAAGTATTCCTTGCTGTATGTCTGGCCCCTATGGGAACCAGGTCAAGGTTACAATTAGCATTGGTCCAGGGTCAGAGTTCAGCAGCCAATAAGCACCTGGAGCTGCTGTTTTAATTGGTCTTTGGGGTTCTGAGTGGAGAATGGTACGATTGGCTGCGATTATGGTAAATGGGGTACTCTGAGTTCTTGGAAGGGAGCTTTAGTTGCAGACCTGTTTAGCTCCCTATTATTTATGCCAACAGAAGAAAAGCTGTATAACTGCCAGCTCACCCAGCCATCTGTACTGTATGTTAAAACAAATAGTTCCTGAGCATACACTGTGTTTTCCTTTATCGCAGCATCCTCAAGGTGTCTAGTTGTTAGCGGGCTGGTTGTTCATGAAGCCACAAAACCACCCACATTGTCAACTCTGTAGACACTCTTCCACTAGAGAATTCAGACTATTTATGTTTGTTGCTGCTGTTAGTGTACAGCACCAGAATCAGTCGAGATGAACAAATAAACCTTGGCTGAAAGACACGGGAATACGAGACACTTTCAATAACAAAATGCAGCTTTTCTGACAGTCCACTTGAGCTGTGTCAATGACTTGATTAATGGTGTCATAATCCAAAGGCCAGTGCTTACTGAAGTCTATGGAGAGCAACAACATAACGGTCCAATGCACAGCTTTGACTCCATCTATAACAGGCCTCACCCACTGGTTCAACAAGTTCAACATGTTTTCTGATCCTCACAGGACACTACTATTGGCCCATTGATGTTTTCAGGTAATGATTGAGATGGAAAGACCTGTGGACAAGGACACACTTCTTTTCCAATAGTGTGTCAACTAGCCAACACGTGGAAATTTATCTTTTTATTATTCATGCTTTTTTTGTGATTGTTTCAAGATGTTTCCTCCATTTCAGTTGTTCATTTCTTGAGTTCCAAGAAAGCAAAGTTGACAGTTACCCACAATATTTACTGAAGTGCTTTAAAGTCTCTGTCCCGTTCAGCTGCTGCTCCATTCTCAAAAAATATTATTAATATCAGGTCTCGCAGCAACTGCCGAAGAGGCAAAAACCTGCTTTTTCTGGGATTTTGTCATTATTATCAGGATGGTGTCCATCTTGCCAAACTGGGGCTCCTCGTCTGAGAAGTTTGCAGCATATATTATTGGAACAGAGCAGAGCTTGTCTCATATTCAGAAATAGGCATGATTTACTGCTTGCGGTCCTCTGACCCTTCAATGACGCCTATGATATGATAAGATGCCCCATCAGACCACACTCTGCTCTCTGACTTCAGAGATGATTCCTTATCTTCAGAACTGCTTCCCAGAACTTAGGTCAGCTGAATTGGTCATTTGTAACTGTGCTTGTTAGATGAAAGGCACACATACTGTAGATGTGTGTGCAGTCTCTGTTGAACGTGGTAAACCAGGTCATATTACTCATACACCACTTCAAAGAAGTGATGATGGAAGTCTTACATAACTCTTTTGACATTTTGGATCAACTTAATAAAATAAGAGCTACTAACAATTTTTAAACACTGACATTTGGCATTTATCATATTGAATCCTGCCTGGGGTAATCAGGTTGAGACCTCAATATATTAGGTTGTGCAGCAGGAATTTGCCTGCTTTGGCTGTATTTTGAGAATGTGCATTCTCTCTATTCACAGTTTCTGAATGGATGCATGTATGGCCCCATAAGTTATGTCTGGTTTGAGACTTCCAAAGTAGTCATATAGTACTCCCTTTAGCCATAACAGCCAATTCATAGCAAGTGAGAATGCTGACAATTTCCTTTTACTGTGTCCATAAATAATTATTCCGGTGTTTATGTGAGTATTGTTTTTTCCATAAGTTAAGAGTGGCCAAGGTCAAGTAAGGTCGCAGCAGACTGGCTGACACTTGTATGCAGAGTTTGGAAACTTCTTAGATGTATTGCAATCATCAATATATGTATCATTAGACAATAAAAAACAACCATGATAAAAGCTGCTGATGGACACATACAAGGAGTATTTGTCAATGAGAGCAACCAAGCATAGATTCAAAATACATGTTGAGATTAGTGCTGGTCATGACAAGTTGTCATGGAAGTCAGTTTCAATCCCAATCAACCCACCAGCAGACTGTAACAATAGCACTAATCTGGGACTCAACCGAACCATGGATTAAAGACCCCATGTGATGAAGGCTGAGCCCAACGCTGACCTGAACTCTGACCAGATAGCATGCTGCTTAAACTAAACTCACACAGTACCTGCATAAGAATATTGTTACTCCTAGCTCTGTAGAGCATGTATATCAGCACAGGCAGGCGTGACATCTGTGGTGCTTCATTATCTTCACAGTATGTGCCATATCGCGCTCATCCAAACAGGTAGCTTTTGCTAACAGAGGCTTGTTTACATTGTCATAACATAGAGTCTGGAGACTTTGGCATTAGAAGGCCAGCTTCAGCTTTAGAAGCAGTTTCTCCTAAGAGAGATAGAAAGGTGCAAAGAGAAATGGAAAAACAAAGGACAACAGAGATAGAAAAGAAGAAAGAACAAACAACAAAAAGAACATTGTGGCATTCATTGGATTTGCTTCAATCCACCGAATTGATCAGCCTCAATCCCTTGTAAACTAACTTTTTCCAGCAGGAAGCAAAACAACAAAACAAGAGCAGATTAATTAGAAATGGGAAAATCTGTGGTGGCAGGCTGTCGGGTTCCAGTCGTCAAAGCAATGGGAAAAGACATAATCATGTACTCTTTGTTTAACACGGTAGAACAACAAACTTTGCCTGGTCCTAGTGTGATTGCATGACTAAGCGCCTGAAATATGTCCCCCTGTGCTCCTGGCTGGCACATTTACTGGCTTGCTTGCCTCCATTTGGCTTAGTGACTCAGGAACTGTTGGAGCAATAAGCAAACTCCACTAGCCACTGTCTCACTCCAGCACATGGTTCAGGCCAGACAGGGGGGAAAAACCTCTTTAAGACTTTCACTCATTGACGTAAGCGAAGGATGCTGTGACCTTATTGGACACTGTCAAGGAAAGATGCTGAGGAAGATGGTAATCTAAAACATGTTTCTGTTTCCTCTGTGTGACGGTCCAGATTTCAAAGTTAAGGTTACCTCAGCCTTGAGAGTTTATTATATCTTTCAGTCAGAAGGATACTTGATTGAGTATATTCTGCTTTACAGTGGTTAAATGTATTATATATGTTTCCTTCATGTCATCACTCCTTGCTTTCACACAATTGTGAAACCTGAAAGTTTCCATATTTCATCACCTCCCAGCAGCTGTTTTTTTTTTTTTTTTACGGCATGATCTATTGCAATGTTTTGTCACCTTTCAAGTTTTAAATTATTTCTCAAACCTTACATCATCTCTGCTGGTCTGCAAGTATGAGTACTCTGTATACTCAATGTGAAATGCAATACACCAAATCTGATATCGAACTTGTACCTATTTGTTTGAGGAGTTTATTGTGAGTTCCAAAAAAAGTTCTTGTCAGAGGAAAAACATGTCTCATGATGTTTCCATAATGAGAATTGAGTCCATGACTTACATATTGCATATTTCACAGACATCAATGAGTGCCTGTTGCCTGGGCTCTGTAAGAACGCTGAATGTCTCAACACCAAAGGAAGCTACAGGTGCACGTGTAAACCAGGCTTCATGTTAGACGCTGACAGAAGCCACTGTGTCTGTAAGTATTGCAACACATCATTTAGGCTGTGGCCACTGTGGCCATTCTCTCATGTATTGCATTTGAATAAGATGGATGTATCGACTTCACTCCTCAGCGGACAAGGCTGTGTCTGACCAGAAGGCATTCTGCTACCGATCTGTGTCAGCAAGTACATGCTCTCTGCCGCTTGCTCAACACATCACCAAGCAGATCTGCTGCTGCAGCCGAGTGGGCAAGGCCTGGGGCCCTTTGTGTGATCGCTGTCCTTTGCCAGGATCAGGTACAGCCACCAAAAGTTACTGTGCTGCTGCTTCATGTGTCTCGAATTCTCCTTTACAACTCATACACTGTTTAAACCCAAGACTTATCTCCTTGTCCATCTGCAAGCTAAACCTTCCATTTCTGCTATGTTGCTGCTGCTTCTGGGTTAAATACTTTTGCAGATATGATATGTCACATGTAATCTTATGCAAGGGCTAGCAATGGTAGTGAAAGCCCAGGCAATGAATATTTACCACTCCGTCACCATTCTGCTCTTTGCCAGGCTTGTAAAGCAGTTCAAAATAACCAAATGTGTTTGGAGTGGAAAAGGACCAAAAACATAACAGTTTTCATATTTTGGAGGCTGCATAATAGTGGAAGTCAGTCTTGTGTTATCACTCCAACCCTCAGAGAGAAACCCCACTAATAGGCCAGCAAAGCTTCACAGCAGAAATAAACAGCTTGGCCAAGTGAAACATGGGAAGTAGTTGTCATCTTTCTTTCTTTTTTCAATACCGATCTAATCTTCAAAGTCTCTGATAGAAACAGGCTGGTTTTATGGAGTGTCTGTACTGGCCAGTGATTCATGGGGATTGTCATAGATCAGATATCACACAGACCTCCATGGTGCTGTTCAGCCAGCACTGACACAGTACACAGACACAGCCTCTGATTATTTTGAGCGCTGGCTTTTGTATGGCCTGACAAGCTGTTTGAGCCATGATCTGAACCAAGCAGCCAGGCCCATTACTTGTGACTTGGTAACAGGAGCCCGTTTACTATCATTCCATATTTACTGCAGTTCCTCTGATGTGGCTCCTGATCATATATAGCCCCATTTCCCTCCACTTTAAATTCATCATTCAGTAGCCTATCATATCCACGTTTCCTGCATTTACAGCAACCACATATCTGTCATTACTCATATCTCTATTCCAGACTCTTTTGGCCTAGAGTTGCTGGTTTTTAGGTCAGGTAGGGGACACAGTGCTTCTCACTTGTAATGGATTCACCATCGCTGAGGTTTGTTGGGCTCTGACACAAAGAGGTGCAGTCTCCCTCCTTTTATCTAGCCAGCCAATCCTCCATTAGCCTCTCACTCACACACCTCTACACCAAAGAGTTCAAAGGTCAGTCAGAATTACATGATCCTCTACTTCCCCTACTGGCATGGCTGTGCCTGTTTGAGTGGGCAGATACCCCCCAATCTTTCTAAATCCCCTTGCTAGTAGGCCTCTGTGACAGCTGTCATTGGTCTGCCAGCTAGCTAGGTCTACAGCAATAGCCAAAATCCAACCCCCTTGTTCACAGCACACAGTAAAGCACAGCAAGCTCTACATAACAGTATTACACGGATGGCTTGTGGTATTGCTATGAATATCAAACAGAAATATGAGCCACAATTACACTCTGGCTCATTGTTTGCTGCTATGTGTTTCCTGCCCCACAGACCATTTCAAGGAGATCTGCCCAGCTGGTCACGGATACACCTACTCACGCTCTGATGTGCAGATTTCTCTCAGACAGCTGGAGGAAGATGATCTGCAGAGCACAGGAGTCTCATGGGAGGAGCAGAGCCCCACTTTCCCTCAGCCTCCATCCATCCAGCCCTGGCTGCTGCTGCCTAGCAGGCCACAATACCCCAGCTATCCACAGACGCCACAAGTACCCCAATACCCTGAGTACCCTGAGACACCACAAGGACCCAGGTACCCTCTGACTCCACAGCAGCCTCTCCATCCCTCGCACCCAGCCAGAGAGACACCTAAACATTCGGAAGGTGAGAATAAAATGTTTGGTACATTAAATGTCTGCCAAGTTGACTTTAAGGTTGGTAAATTTTTACTCTGAATGGTAAAGAGTTGACTAGTTGCTGCTGCTGAATGTTCTGTACATATGATGCACTTAGGCCTTGGAGTTATCCAAACATGGTATTCACTTTTACCACAACCCATGGCATAAACAAGGCAGAGCAGCTGAGTAATACACAATATGATTTTTTCTCTACGGGATGCAAATTTATTTGCGTTTGGTGAGAATTCAAACATCAACAGGATGTTTTGATCTCCATAAATAAATGAATGCTTGATCCAACATCGAAAATATTTGGAGTACTACTCATGTCCCCCATCCATCAAAGTGAAACCCCTCTGAGCATCACAGCAATGCACACAGGTAATCCACACTGGCCATACATCTAAATCCTCAGGCTTTAATGTTAATGTATCTTCCTGATTTAATGCTCATGAGATACTTTATTGGCAGAGTTATGACATTCTGATTTATAGGAGACAGTTTTGTAAATATTTAGGGATTTTTGTCTTCATTATCAGAGATATCCATTTCCTTGTCTCTCTTTGCATTTTCCCTTTGGCCTGTAGTCTGCACTACTTTTCTGATACAACTTTCTCTGTCTGGCTTAGAGGATGTGCCATAAGCTTTGTTTTATTAGAAAGAAAGACCTCCAAAGCTCTAAGTCAAGTGCCTAAAAAGACCATGGGCTGTTGTGTATGTTGTGTGTACTCAGTAATGGTACTTGTTAATGGGAACATAATGTCAAGTTTTTGCTACTGATAAACTTTTCCTCTTCTTTCTGTCTCGTGGCAGATGTGGAAATTCTGAGCCCGGTAAGTTATATCACCACGTAAACCTCTTGGCACATACTTTTGAAATGTTTATCTTAGAGCGATATGCTCTAGCTATCTCAGCTGGAGGGTTTGTTATGATTATGTAACTTATTCAGACCACATTTTGGTAGATACACACAGCTAATTAGCGCAGAATATGACAACAAAAGTAGACACACTGTATGAACACGAATATGGTGATCAAATGTAACCAACATCTTTGACATGCAATATTTGCTTGTTTTCTAGCCAGCTGTTGTGACTGACTCACCACTGAAATATCCAGGTATTTGTCTCTTGGCTTTACTTATACAGGTTATACAACACTACTTGTTCAACCTTAACAAGTGCCTCAACTCTGTTGTTTAATGCCTCTGGTTTCATTTATCATCTCAAAGCTCAATGGCCAATAGTAGTTTCAGTCAGGCACACACACGTGACGTGTTTTCTATAAATTGCTCACTCCTGCACAGCAGTGGCAGTCTCAATCCTGCTCTGCCCTCAAGCCAGCAAAAACATTGACATTAAAGTCTGAAGATTGGCTACATTCAATGAGTCTACTTGATTTTTTTTGGTCGTTGTACTGTTTTTATCCTAGAGAAAAGAGTAGGTTATTTTTTTTTATAGCTGCCCAGTGAGTGACAGCTGACGCAGTAGTGGTTGGGAAAACAAGCCGTGTCTTGTTTAGCTTGTAGAGAATGAGAATTTACTATGTGTCACAGTGTTAGCGGTTCACTATGTTCGCACTCACCCAGTCTCGATCCCTCTTCACAGAGACTTCTCCAGACTCCTCCATCATCAGGCCAGATTCAAAGGACACAAACCACACAGACTCAGCCACAGGTAAATCATACTTTCGAAAATAAAACACTCTCTTGAAACACTGGATCTAAAATCATCAGTGCCTAATTGGCAGGTAGGTATGGAGCTGTAGGACGATCATGCTCTGAGTCAATTGCTGGCAGACAGCAGCACATCTCATAAGACATTTTTTCAGGCTTACCCAGAGTTAAGCCGAGGAGAGCTTGTATTATGCTTTTATTTGACCCCTTTTCTCAGAGCCAATTTGGCTTGAAGATGCCGTGCTGCATAGAGGGTGAGAGGGCGAGAAACCAAGACCGTGTGTGCATCTTGGAAGGGGAAGCTATCCTGAGCTGACAGCGACCAGATTTATGAAAAATGGAAGATGGGTGGATGACGGGGTTAAAGTGTGTTTGGGTGACAGAGCGAGTGAGCGTCAGGGTGATAGGGAGGAGAATTTACAGTAATCCTATGGAGAAAGACATACTGTAGTAGGGTTTTCCCTCCTTAACCAGACACAAGGGCGCAGTTCACGGTCTGTTTTACCACAGTCCATTCGGACAGAAAAATACAAGAACAACACTAACTTCAGGCTCTACTGTGCATGACCTGCTTCTCGCTGAACCCCTATTGTAAGAGCTCCATACCACCTGTTAGAACACTACAGTGCTGTAAAACCTGTCCTCTCATCCAAGACCTCACCTATAAAATAGCAGGTCGGGTTCCCATGGAAAACAACATGTGTTAGTGGAATGCAGTTTTTTTAAAAACTTTTTACAGTGTCTGTAATGTTACATAACCCTTAGGTCCCTTGTCTGCCTTCTGAGTAATGACTGTGCACATATCTGTGGCTTTTTTTGAGGTATTGACAAGTGTGCCACCACCCCCTCCATATGTGGCCATGGGAAATGCATTCCTGTGCAGACCGGCTACACCTGCCATTGTGAGCCAGGATTCAAGCTCAGTGCACTGCAGACCAACTGCATTGGTAAGCAACAATGGGAGAGAGAGGGAGATAGAGGGATATAGACACGGGTGATGGTGGAACACTCAAAGAGAAGGAGGGGCACACAAACACACACATGCTGATACCAGAGGCCCCAGCAGCTCTGTCTATCATCGTCTCTGCGCAAGCAAGTCCTTAACACCAAACATTGAACGGCACAGAAGCCTTGAGAAATGAAGCGAGCCAAAATGAAAGGAATCCGTTTGTTTATGTTGACCTGTTCCGTGATGCCTGACAACAGCGTAAAGGCCATCCAAAGAGCTGCCACAGAGCTTTGATCCCTTACCTCACAGTGAAGGCCTTGGCCACAGACTCTGCTCTACTCGGCTGGGCTCAGGGCCATCACTGAGGAATTCCTGCGCAGTAGAGGAGCTCCAAAGTCAGGCCTTGGAAAATGTACAGTCTTCGCTGGTGAAATGGAACTGCAATGTAATGTCGCATTTGATCTCTTGTTTTCACCTTCTCTGTCTTTACTTTCTTTCTCTGTCTCCCATTACAGATGTGAATGAGTGTGACGAGGACCCATGTGAAGGGAAGGGCCGCTGTATGAACAACTATGGCTCCTATACCTGTCAATGCCACAGTGGCTACAGCCAGGTGATAACCCAGAACAGGAAGTTCTGTCAAGGTGAGATGCAGCCGAAATGACAGCAGGAGACATAATGTTTCCAGTGGATGAAAGACACTGTTAGCTTTCGACTCTCTGTTAGAACACCGCAAGTTCTTGTCTGTCAGCGCTGTTCATTTAAAAAGCATCATGACCTAATTAATGCTGTGGAACACAATAGTCACTTTCTTTTCCGTTCTCCTTGGTTTTTATTTAAACTGGCAGACATTAATGAGTGCAGCATGCCCAACAAGTGCCAGAACGGTATATGCGTCAACACAGAGGGATCTTACACCTGTGAATGCAACAGTGGCTTCGCCAAATCTTGGAGAGGCCAATGCGAAGGTGACGTGCATGCACAAGCGTATACACACACATAAAGTTCACACAACAGCTGCCATGAGTTTATGTGTAGCCCGGTAACTTTAGGTTACTTAACGTAACCCCGATTCTTTGATAACAGAGTTAGGTGTTTCACTATGGGAATCGCCTCGGTGTGACCAACTATGGAAGCTCCAATGACACCACGTCTGTCTATGACAGACAGGTCGAACTGTGCTAGGGCCATGCCCCCTCATATAATCACAGTTGACCAGCTCCTTACAAATCATTCCAGATAGGTTTCTTTCCGGGTCTCTGCAAGGAGGGACGTGTTGGTGAAACACCTCACTCTGGTATGCAGCCAGCAGTGTCATTGCATTTAGAGAGCACACTGACTGTGCTGCATATCTGTACATCCTCTGAAACATGGAGGCGGTGAGGCGCTCCATTTTGTTGAGCAGAGAAATGCTGTGAGAGGCTGAGAGAGAGCGGCGGTTTGGGTGGAGGTGATGAGCCACTCCACTACTGGGGGTTCGGCCAGCCCCAGTGCCCTCATCCAGTGGATCTCAAGCTTAGAGTAACCCTTGGTTGGGAGCTTACTGTTAAACGGGCTGGACCAGTACCGGCTCATTTCCTTCAAACAGGCAGGCACTGCCGGCAGAGGCTGTTTCGCAGGTGGCTGGGCTGGTGGGAGCCTCCTGCCGTCGTACAGGTCTCTCTCTGCCCCCTCGGGGAATACTTATTTTCGTAACAATCAAGTATCAAAAACTGAGGAGGAAACGCCGTTGGATGCTGTGCTCCTCTCCTACTCTTTCTTCAATGCCTAACAAATCTATCTCTTTCTCTCCCTGACCGTGTCTTTCTGCTTGAGAAGCACTGGTTGAAGCCTGAAAAATTTGTAAACAAATTAATAACATAACTAATTACACTGGTTGGACTGTTAAGCTCTGTTTCAGACTGATACCTCCAGTTCAAGCTGATCCTCATCCTCAACATGTGCCTTTTTCAGTTGCGGAAAATACTTTTCAATACTCATCTGGATTGAAGCAGCAAACATTCAGTGTAAGAGTAAAAAAATGACATGATATTAGACTTTTTAATGTGTGATTGTGTAAAGGTGTTCACGAGATACCAACCTTTCGTAAACTTAAGAATTTCGCCAGCCGTCTTCTCTCGTTTTGATGGAGACAGACTCTGTGCACGGAGGGGAGGGGCTGTGTGTGTATCTGTGTGTGAGAGACGCGTGAGCGAAAGAGAGACAGAGGAGAGCAGGGAAAGGAAATGCAGCTGAACGAATACACTGCGTGTTTTAAATAGCGTTTAAAAAAGATAAATATTAATAACGAAACGCAATATGTGGCAGCCGGTGTTGATTGTATGGCGCACCGCCACAAATTAGTCTATGTGTGGGAAACACTGTCAAACCAAGGGAGGCTCGCCATAACGTGTTAGCCAGAGGGTAAAAGAGTTACACAGTTAAGCAACCGATAAACAAATACGACTAGCCAACAGAAGAGCAGTTCGCCTTAACGTGGACACTGCTTTCAAAATGTGTAACCACAAGGTAAAAACTTCTTGCGAAGTACTTACTCAGCAAATCCAGACTGGGTCGGGAACTGCGTTCGGCGACGTAGTCCTTAATGGTCCGTCTGTGAACTATTTAGCAGATAACCAACCAAGCTAGCCTAGAAGCGCTGAGGGAGCTTAGTATAGTTTCTTCACGGGAAGAAAGCGAGAATGATTTGTAAGGAGCTGGTCGACTGTGATTATATGAGGGGGCGTGGCCCTAGCACAGTTCGACCTGTCACAGACAGACGTGGTGTCATTGGAGCTTCCATAGTTGGTCACGCGAGGCGATTCCCATAGTCAAACACCAAACGAAGTTAGAAAAAGAACAAAGCACATGTATTTTCCTCTAATCAAAGTCAGGAAGAAAACTATGTACAGTTTGTGACAGAGGGATTGTGTGTTTGTATATATTAGCATTTGTGACACACCACCCTCTTTTTTTCCATGTATGTGCACATTGTTTTAGTAACAACTAATTAAAATGATTACTTTCATGTCCCACCTTCTCCCTGAGCAGATGTAGATGAGTGTAGAGATCCCAGCTCCTGTCCCAGCGGTGTCTGCGTCAATAGTCCCGGCTCCTTCCAGTGCCAGACCTGCGGCCTGGGGTTCAGGCCTGTCAATGAAAGATGTGTGGGTAAGAAAATCCCCCACCCCATCATAGCAGCAGCACCAAACTCCTACGTTTTCGACCGCTGCATGGAAAGAAGCTGGGTTTCACTCTTACACTGTTAAAGCTTCCTGTATTAGGTAACATTTACGTAGACAAATGCTACTGCTCCTAGTTGGCTTCACCAAAAATAACCATGGCAACAGGCCGTGCCATTAATGACTTGCTGACAGCTTATGATGCAGTACAGTTCATCAAATTGCACACGCTGAATTAGTTTCACTGAATTGCGGCTTTTTGCTCAAAGGGACACTCTGACTGCTGATGTGCATGAAAATTATATAAAATAAGACTTTACATTGGATTTTTTTAAGTCAACTGTGGACCACTAGTGGGCCCACACGACAACCCAAAACCACAGTGATGATGGCTATATTATGTGGGCCTCTCTCTCCATTCAGTTTTTCCATGTACGATATATTAATTGCTCCACCCAGCAGCCTCTGCATATCCCCAATATTGTTTAAACACATTCACTGTGTTATTGCTGATCTTTTGATATCACTGGCCCCTGTAAAAAGATTGTTTAAAATACTTCAAATTGGGAGATTTCAAATATTTTCTCTTGGCCACAGCCTTGAACAAACAGCGTATTATTGTTGGAGAGCTCTGGCCACTGTACTGTTGGGCCCAGCGGAGGCTTTATTACCGCTGCTGGGCTAGGTGAGAGGACCGAGCAGTCACAGGAGATGTATGAGAAGTTTAAAGGGTCAATTCCCCACTGCGAAGAGGTCCTGACACGCAAACAAATTCTCTCACTCACCCATAGTTTTGTCTGTGGTCTGCTGTAAAACTCAGACTGTGGATTATTAGATTTCAATACACAAATGCCCAACAAATTATGTTTGGTGTATGTTGTGTTTAAGCTAGCACGCTAGCAGCTCCCAACCTGAGAGTGGCCCTGTTACATAAGAGCCTGACTGGTGTTACTTACCACATCCCCTCTCTATGACCTTGCACCCCTCTAATTTGTTTGGAAACCTAAGCTCCTGGAGTGAGTATTTCAGAAATCTGAAAAGCTGAAAGACAGAATGAGGATGGAAAATATGGAAATTAACTTTAGTGGTAATTTGGAGTTCTTTGTAATTGATTTCTCAGCGAGTCTGACGACTGATGCCCTCATTTAAACTCTCATGATTCTCTTGCCTCTGAAGAAAACACTAACTTCAGCTACTTTCTGTTTGCGAGTCCACTAATGTTATTCATTCTGCGTTTAAATCAGTGGTGTATAAATAGCAACAGAGAGGAAACCTTTAAATGAGGGATAACATTGGAGGTAAATATTTTTACTCCGAACATCCACCCAGGCAGTGCTAACAGGCCCACAGTATACGTCTGGTGCTGTGAGAGTCACATAAAACAGGCAATATGAGTGCCGGGTTTACAGCATTTGCTTCAGTCAATTGACGGTAGCACAGTGGTTTGGGCTCAATTGGCCGAATCGTGGATAAGCCTAATTGCTGGTATGATAGAGAAAACAGCTCCATTCCCCTGTCAGGGCTTATCGCAGAGGCCTGAGAGATGCCGGATGATTGCAGAAACAAAGCATTGGGCCATACTGACAGACATCTGGCAGTGCCCACTGCTAGGCAAACAAAACCCAGTCTGTGACTCTCTCGCAGTGTTTTCACTGTGTGGCTCTCTGTTTCAGCATCTCTATCACATCCTCTCTCCACCTCCTTTGCAGACAAATACTTTTCCTTCCTCTCCCCCTTTTCTCTTCCTCTTTTATTGTCTCTTTCTTTTACACTCACATAATCAGAGTTTCTCTCCCCACACCATCACCTAAGCTGAAAAATTGCCATTGTTAACACGTGATAAATGCCACTATAAAACATTATTTCAGCATGAGGTTTTCCACAAATGTAATTCCTGGGTTAACTGTTCTGAGTCCCAAAGTGGAAAAGACTGCTCCTGCTGCAAATACTAAAAGGCCTTAATGAATAAGGTTTGGGCACTGATGTAATTTAATGACTGCTGTTTTACAGTCATTTTGCACGTTAATTATGCTGTAACTGTTTCCCCTTTACCGATACTCCCCAACGTCTTTGTTTTTATTTTTTGTATCTTATTGTTGTTGGCCCAATTTTCCCTTATATTTTTTGTCATGTTAAACGGTCAGTATACCCAAATTACAAAAATAACACATTTTCTTATTTACCTATCGTGGTGTCTAGCCATGCACATAGTCATAGACATTTTACTTTGGGGTTTCTGCTCTTCACCTATACAATGGAGTGAAATGGAATTTTGTTTTTGGATTTTACAATATTAAGAATTTCACTTAGAAAACTAGCAGCAATATTTCTTTTTGTTGTAAAGATTTCATTGGAACTACTTTCTACCACAGAATTAGTCTCTAAGAAAACTGCTTACAACCATTTGTCTCGATTATGCAGAGTACCTGGGACATACTGAAAAAGATATGTTGCTGTTGAATGCTTTAAGTGTCATTTTTCAATGCTGTGAGCACCACAACTGAAATCTCATTTATTTTCGGCAGGTAGGTAGATTAAGGGGTACTTTTGACTTTTTAACACCCAGTGTTCTTGTTCTCATAGATGTTATATCTTTTTCTGACTTCTTCTGTTCTCAGATGTAAACGAGTGCTTGAACCAAACAGTGTGCGGTCGTGGTAGGTGTGTCAACACCGAGGGCTCCTATAGGTGCAACTGTTTCCAAGGTTACAAGCTCTCACCAGACCATGTTTGCCAAGGTCAATCAGACATTATTAACGTTCCATATAAAAGAAACAGCTCTCTGAATTTTCCACAGTGCTACTACAGAAGCATTGCGGCACCATTGAAGTTTTATAATAAAAAGCTACTAAGAGTTAGCGTTTTTTAATGAGCCAACCTTTTTTTCTTTGTTTTTTTCCCTCCAGATGTGGATGAGTGTGTGCTCCCTGGAGTTTGTCTCCACGGCCGCTGTGTCAATCTGGACGGCACCCATAAATGCACCTGTAACCATGGTTACCAACTCACCTCAGACAGCAAAGCCTGTGAAGGTCTGCAAAGGATTATCTAGAGCTGTTGGGCGTATCACAGCATACTTCTCAGCTTGTGGAGCTCTCTCAACAGCAGTATAATGTCTGCAAATTGTTTCTTTTTGTTAGATGTCAACGAGTGCGCAACTGCTAATGTGTGCCCTGCGGGAATTTGCATCAACACTGCAGGTTCCTACACTTGCCAGAACTGCAGGCCTGGGTTTGGACCATCTGCTGATGGACTGAGATGTGAAGGTATGAAATCCGCTGTTTAGTGATTTACACTAAACTGCAGTTTTGGACAAACACTGGTCGACGGTGATGATTTGTCTGCCCAGTTGTGGTGAATTTGTTTTTTGTGTTTCCAGATGTGAATGAGTGTGCCCAGGATGACTTGTGTCTTGGTGGGGTGTGTGCCAACACGGAGGGATCCTACTCCTGTACCAGATGTAAGGCTGGCTACAGAGTGTCTCAAGACCGGCAGCGGTGTCAAGGTAAACTCAATCTCCAGCTATGCTCCTCACTCAGTAAAAACCATTAGTGCTGTTACGACAGTTGAAGACTTACTCAACACATCTGGGAAGGTTGTCACCTCACCATTAAAACTCCTGTGCAACTGAATTCCCTCCCCATATTATTCAGTATTTATAGTGATCAGTGTTCAATTAATGTCTGTGCTGGTGTGCATGTGTTTCACCCAGATGTTGACGAGTGCCAATCTCTGTCTACCTGTGCCAATGGGATCTGTCTAAACTCGGAAGGCTCTTACACCTGTGAGAACTGCCCTACAGGGTACAGGGTATCATATGACGGGGAGCTCTGTGAAGGTTGGTTTATTTAACACCAAATTAACCAAATTAACTCCTGCAAAACGCCATATGTATATTATTCAGCCTGAAAGAACTAACACTGTTGGGGTTAGTGGTCCTTGTCTATCATCAGGAGTTTTGGTCTTTTTTTCTTGGCTGTAGAAACGCCCTGTACTGCAGTGAATGTCTTAACCGTGTTCTTTTCACGCCAGATATTGACGAGTGTGTGCTGCCCACTACATGCCCCCAGGGAACATGTACAAACACAGAGGGTTCCTTCACATGTATTGTCTGTCAACCTGGTTTCAGAATATCTGAGGATGGACAGCAGTGTGATGGTGAGGCTTTTGGCTGTTTGTGCAGGAATGTTGTGCTTGTATACTTGTGCACAGGTGTGTCTTTTCTATTCAAACATGCCAGACCTTGCCTTAATACCCAACAAAACTGTGCATGAGGGTGAACATGTTTCCCAGCTGTTTTAGGCTGTAAATAGGCTGCATCAGTTATGACAGCTTGGACCCCAAAGCCCCATCATCTGAGCCCAAAAATACTCCTTCTAGACATCACATCATAGCTGGATCCTGGACCCCTCCACCTCTGGCACCGCTCATCTGATCCTTGCTCAACACAATGAGACTCCAGCCCTCAAATAGAGCAAGATGATGTCAAGCGAATATTCTGCAGATAGCTCAGCTGAAAGGATAGAGGTGTCGACATTTGTAATTCCTAGTTCCAGTGATTACCGATCTAACTGATTACAACTGGCGGGCTTTATTTATTTGAAGCCAGAGATGGTAATCTGGTCTATGATGTGTCTATGTATTTGTGTCCAGATGTGGATGAGTGCTTGGTGCCTAACGTGTGCCTGGCCCAGCTGTGCTTGAACACCCCAGGATCCTACAACTGCAGGAACTGTGGAGCCGGCCTGCAACTGTCTGAGGATGGTTACAGTTGTGAGGGTAAAACTACCTCTGATTTAACCTAACTGCTTAGAACACTTTAAGCTGTCATTATGGTAAAGATTGTAACAAAGTTACAGTAGACCAGAGTAAAAAGAGGAATGCATTAGACCCAGAACATGATTACAGAAAATCTTTAGGGTGCTCGTGATTTGTCATGACATGATTTATGAGATCAATGCAGTGAAACGGCTGCTTTGATGAATCCAGGGTGGGTAGATCTGTCATGACTTCATGGGAAGCAGAAATGGAATGACTGTTTAAATGGATTCAAACATGGCCTCAGTTAGTCATATATACGGTGGTGTGTTTTTGAATGGAAGTGTGGATGTAGCCCAAGAGGAAGATCCCCTACTGACATGTGTCTTTGTGCTGGGAAAAAGTTTTACAAAACAAGCCAGAGTCCAAGTCGGCCTCTGATAGGATTTTAATTGATGTCTCTGATGCCATGAAAAATATTAAGGTCTTAATTTGAAATGAAGTCAACCACTCCCTTGCCTTCCACATACCACAACGAGGTCGTCCCGTTGAACTGTTCACCCAAAGGCAAAATGGAATCGTCTCAATCACTTAACAATGGCCCACACTATTTTCTCCGTAAGAAATACAGTCTGTACCGGCTCGAGGAATTTCCAGTGATCACATAACAGTGAGCTAGTAACTGTTTGTAGATACAGTAATTATGCACCACCTGTAATAGCTTGCTGTTTTGGATTCAATGGCCCTCCTGCATACTTATCTTTCCACCCTTTTTAATAAAACACTGTCAGTGTGATCTAATAAAGAGGGCTTTGCTTACTGTATGTTAGGCTGAGTCACACACACACACACACACACACACACACACACACACACATCATTTTTTAGATAAGACAGTGAACGCTCAAAAAGTGGGCTTTTTAGAGGTCCCTTTGCTTAAGATGATAAACTATAGCTAACCTTTTCCTCTTCTCCTGTCCCTTAGATGTTGACGAGTGCCAGACCCCAGGTGTGTGCCCCATGGGTGTTTGCACCAACACAGAGGGCTCCTTCTCCTGCGTGGCCTGTGACCCAGGCTTCACAGTGGCACCCAACGGGCTTTCATGTGAAGGTACTGCACAGTGGGTGGTTCACTGTGGTCACTACATTTTATGGTTTCTGTGCAATCATTTTTCACAGTCATCTGTTCCAGCACAGTATGACCTACTAGAGTAAGAATAAGTCATTACTTACTGATGTAGATGATGCTGGACTTTCTGACATGCTCACTGTGGTCTGGAAGTTCGTCATTCAAATGACAGATTTAAAGTGAGACCCAGTGATTTTCAGCTGGTGTGAATGTGTCATACTGATGATGATGATGATGTGTGTGTGTGTGTGTGTGTGTGTGTGTGTGTGTGTGTGTGTGTGTGTGTGTGTGTGTGTGTGTGTGTGTGTATGTGTGTGTGTCTGTGTGTGCGTGTGTGTATGTGTGTATGTGTGTGTGTGTCTGTGTGTGTGCAGATGTGAATGAATGTGAGGACCCCAGCCAGTGTGTGGGAGGCCAGTGCACCAACACCATCGGTTCCTATAGCTGCTCCTGCCCCGCTGGTCTGGAGATGGTGGATGGGTCGTCCTGCAGAGGTATACGCACGCACGCGCACACACACACACACACACACACACACACACACACACACACACACACACACACACACACACATATACACAAACGCAAACTCTGGGTCATCTGATAAACACCATTAGTGGTGTCTGTTTCTCGTGGCTTACCTCATGTTGGCATCTTGACACAGCTGTGTGTGCATATTTGTGACAGATATCAATGAGTGTTTAACCATTGTGGGGATCTGCGGAGAAGGAGACTGTCTGAACACTAAGGGCTCCTACACATGTATCTGTCCTGATGGATATACCACCATCGATGGAAGGACCGGCTGCCAAGGTACAGTAACACACTGCCGCAAGAGCAGTAATAGCAATGGGAAATTATTTTTCAGATGATTTAATAGGCCTTGTGTAGTTGGGTGAGGCAGGGTCAAAATTGGAAAAAGTTGGTAATAATGTAATAATGATTTTGTAGCCCATATTACTCAAGCATTTTACAGTAACTTTTTTGGCTTGCACAAGGTTTATTTATTCAGTGGATGGCATGGTGACAGAGAGTATCCTCGCCACACTGTCCTGGGTGCTGAGCTCAGGCCTGGGACCCTTGGCATGAGTGCTCAGGCTGGCCTTTCTGTGTAATTGGCCGTGGCCTCATCAACTGTCTCAGTTCACTCTCCGTTCGGACATCAGTTTGATGTTATTCCAGCCGCACCCAGTGACCCACTGGTCACAGCGATGGGAAAAAAAAATGTAGCCTGATCATCAGCTGAGGCTTTTCTTTTCAACAAACTGGAGCATTTTCTGTCAAAATACATGAAATAACTTTGGCTCAGATGTCAGAATTGGATCAGTGTTATTTCTGGTGTGTCTTGCAAGTACAGTAAGAGGTGAAGTTAAGTAAACGGCAGGATGTCTGGCAGTGAAATATCCTGTCGTGATGTAAAGCAGGTAGGTCTGGATCTCAGGACCCTGCAAGACGCTGGCATGGTCCTCTAATGGGCAAGTTTGACTTTACAGTAGAGGACTAGGTTCAGTCCTTGAACCCTGAGGCTTCGTACGCAGACTCTGAGCAAACTGCCCAGCCTGCATCAGGTACTTTGGCTGCCCGCCACAACAAATACACGGCTCTAATTATCCTATAAATCAGCAGTTGTCGTATATTTTCTTGCAGCCTGCCATTGTGTGTACAGTGCTGACACAATGAAAGCCAGACCCCTCTGATATAAAGGTTTAGTCAGGTGAGGCCAAAATGATGCTTGGCCTTGACCCGGCCAGTCTTTCAGCAAAAACAGAACATACATAATAAAGGACTGACTGCAGACTGAAACCGATCTGACTTTAATCCAAATCAACAGGTTGTGCCATGGCCTTGCTGTGACTTTCAATACAGGCTTTGAACTCCTTGAATTAAGTCCAAAGCTATTCAGTCATAGCATATTTATGTGTTTACTTATAGTCTGGGCTATTTTCTCCCTATCTTTGCAAACGGGTGTTTGTCTTGTCGTCTCTGAAAGATTCATCTGATTATTAAAGGTTGGAAATGAAGACAGGCTTTTTCCCCAGTGATGAATTTCTTGCCTTTTCCCCTCATTTTTTTACCCAAGGTCCAAGTGCCTTAAAGGTTATGTTGTAATGCTGCTATTATCCACCAATCTACAGCTAATCAAGCATGTCGCATTCAGTATTCATATTTTCGAGGCGGAGGGAAATGTTCTCTGCCTGAAAAGCTGAGGTAGATGTTTTTTTTTAACCTTTGCCAGTACTGTATACTGTTAAGTGCTCCAAATGGCCAATGTATCTTGTGCTCAGACAAGCGCTTGATTACACATTCTTTTTCTGATACTTATTAAAAGGAGAAGTGTTCCCTGTGGACGTAACAAAGACAGAGGATATATGGGGATATTTAGTGCTAATCAATATGTAACAGATCTTGACCCACCCTCTCTCCAATTAGCTCTTTTAATTTGTCTGCCTTTCTCTTCCCCTTCTTTCTGCCTTAATTGTAGATGTGGACGAATGCAGTAAAGACAAGGTGTGCATCCGGGGCGAGTGTCTTAACACTGATGGCTCTTTCTTGTGCTTGTGTGAGGCTGGCTTTAAGTTCAACGCTGACACGGCTGACTGTGAAGGTAAGACAGAATAAAACTCCCTTATGTCATAGGGATTGTTGACCCTTAAATCTGCCCTGAGGGTTCTACTCTCTGAGTAAAACAGCATGTCAGCATTAGCTGTTTGATCGTCACGCTACATTTTGGCTTAAGCGTACCCGGTATAGCACAGTTGGCTATGATTGATTATCTATAGGCAATGGGGACTGGGATCCAGTAAAAGTGTCCAAGCCTGGTTTAGAGGCTCTACTCCATGGTCTCAGGAGTGAGGGGTGCCTGGATTACATGGCTGGAGCCCTGAACTCCCTCTCCCCTGAGGGAAGTATGAATGACCCCATTGTGAGCAGGAGGTGTTTCTCCCCCTGGAACGTCTCCCTTTAGCTCCTTCACAAGTTCTTTGGTTGCTGTGATAATATTGTTCTTGGCCATTCCTGTTGCCTGCTGCGTTTACTGAGGACAGCTACACCACAGGCCTCCTGGCCGACTCCTGCTGTACAGCCATTACACTGGAAGCAGCAGCGCAGTGGAGGGAATAGTTTGTGTGCGGGGGTGCATGCGTCCGTGTTAGTGTCTGATTGCACATGTGGTTAGGTTTGTGCCTCTGTTTGTCAGTTACTAACCAACATCTGTCTCTCTCTCTTTCACTGTACAGACCAGAATGAGTGCAAGGAGTTTGGAAGCTCAGTGTGTGGTACCTGGCGCTGCGAAAACACCATCGGCTCTTACCGGTGCTTCATGGGCTGCCAGCCTGGCCTCGAGGGAGAAGACGCCACAGACTGTGGTGAGTGGTCAAACCACATAGTTAAAAGACCAGCACACACAATTATGTTAAGGAAAACAGGCAGATTTTTAGGCTGTCTTTAAACTTAAGCAAGGGATGTATGCATTGTATGGACCTACCTATTTTTGTACCAGTCACCATTTTGGGCTGTAGTTAAAGATAGTGTAGAGCGTAGCCCCAAATCAACTCAGCACTCTACATACTCTTCAGGACTCTCCGTCTGTGCATAGATAATGATATCTGTTTGGCATGCAGACACAAAGAGGCTGATGCGAATCAAAGAGCTATCAGGTATTCAAGGTATTCATGCACAAGAGGCCATGGGGGAGATGAGGAGAAGTGGCCCCTGAAATTGGGGCACTTTAGAAAGAGGAGTGCATTGTCATTGGAGCAGTGTGGGATGCCAGCAGCTGATAATGGTCTCATCCTCCGGACAGCGGAGCTAATGGAGTGTCTCTGGCAGAGACACACAGTGGAACCTGATAACCGCTGTTCTCCTTTTGAGAGGGGATATGATTGAAGGGCCTTACCTTCCCACCCCCCACTCCCTATGGAGGCACCCAGTCACCTGGGTTGACTGACTAGGTTTGTACTTACATTGCTACATTTGCTACATCTGGGCCCACAGCTGGCCAACAACAACAGACACATCTCCATGACCAGCAGAATGCATGAAGCTTTCTGTGTTTACTGGTAGGATTATACACCTTGGGCTTGAGACATTAATATGGTTTGTTGCACAACACTTTGAGTTTATCACTCTTTATTTTGTAGCACAGCATTGCTTGTCTTTGTTGCTCTCTTAGCACCATAAAGCAACAAGACTGGTTTAGGAGAAATACGAGAAACAAAAACAAAAGGCCAAATATTTTCCTTATGCAAGGACAGAATCCAAACACCGGAGAGTGGCAGGCGAGGAGGGGAAAAGCAGTCTGATAGTATCCAAATGGAATGATGTGTTGGACTGCAGATGGAGGCTGTGGGTGTTTGCGGGTGATTGTGTGCGTATGTGTGTGCGAGTGTATGTGTGCATGTGGTTAAATGTGGGTTTTGCATCCCCGCGTTTGTGTTAGAGAAGGAGACTGTTACCGTTGCAGAGATGCACTTGGAGTGCAGTGCGACTTCACATATTCTCACGACCCTGAGTTTTTATTGGACTACCGACAGATGGAGATCCGGGGAGAATATGCTGATCAGTGACAGACCTCCGCCCCCTCCATCACCCTGATCTCGGCTACGTATGGCTGCCTCCTCACTGCACTTTATGGTGTTGCCTGTCTGGCACCAGTCAAAGAGTGGCGGGGCCTGTAGTGTGATAAGGGCAGATTGAAACCAGCTGCTGACCTCCGCTCCTTTAGTGTCAGAGTCAAAATACTCTGCTCATATAAGTTCAAACCAGTGCCATGTTCTGTGCTATGAATTACACATTTTCTTACCTGACATATCTTGTAGACTATGATGGAATCTTTCGGCAGGACCTGATTGAAAAAGCTTCACATTGTCCCCTATGGTGCCACAAAACTCGTAGTTTTACTCCCCTGTATGGGTGCCCAGTTATGACCGTGTCTGACCATCTTTCCCCCATTGCTATGTTGTGACGCTAGCTGTTTGTGTTTTCACTAGATACCATAACAAACACTCATACAGCCCAGCATTGACTCACAGCCCCAGTTTGAGAACCAAGCCCTCTCTCCCTCAGAAGCCCAACGCAGCACACAATAGCGGCCTGTTTCACCTTACGATTGCAAGTTGTGGGAGATGCTGCCGTCACCCCAATAAAAGTCCAGTGAGGGAGCTCAATTACTCCGGGGCATTTCTGTCTGCTTGTAAAAATCATCAAATATTTAAGAAGAGGCCAGACACTGTAATTTGCAGTTTCTGTGAGGGGCGTTGTTTTATTTTTACTCACTGGCCTTCGAAGGGGAAGCGGTTGTCTTTGGCTCTGCTCGCAGCACTCATTTAGATTTAGAGGCCATAATACAAAAGGGGAAAACAGTGTTTTTTTCCACAGCAGCGCGTCAGCTGCAACTGTGCTGTGAAGGCTGTAGTTCTGCTATGATGTGATACACAGGGCTCCTTTGGGCATGTAAAAAAGGCGGTATGTGTGTAGTCGCAGGTCATTGTTTTTAGCTTTAATTCACCATCATGGTCATAAATTCCCTCAAGCTATGCCATGTCTTTAATAAGACTTGCCCAAGGGCGGAAATTGTCTGTGGTCACACACTTGCCAACCTCCCACCCCTTTAAACGTATAGAAGTCTAAAGACTTTACCATGTGTGTGTGTGTGTGTGTGTGTGTGTGTGTGTGTGTGTGTGGGTGGGGGGATTATGCTATTGTAGGGTTGGGCATCGTTTGGATTTTAAAAATTCTGATTCCAATTCCGATTCTTCCTTTTTTATCGATTCTCGATTCCAATTCTTTGAGGGGTGGAGTTGAAACGGGTCACATGCTTATTTTCACAAATAAGAGGAAAGTTTTATTTTGATTCAATGGTGGTTTGTAGTTTTACAGGGCTTTTTCAACGTAAAATAAAGCCACACTAGAGCGCCGCTTACTGTGCTCCAAGGCTGCAACACAACGAGCGCCTGGCTCCTTCGGAAACCAAAACTAGCGCATATTACATGATGTGACAGTTTGACCTCCACGGTTAACAGGTTGTAGATGTAATGTCAGATAAAGCGCACAAACATGTTGCCCCGAAAACACATAGCTCACCTCATCCTTGCCTGACGTGTGAAATAACCTCTGCATATAGGTCCAATTAGACAAGTGGTTGCCTAGAGAATATGGGAGAAGTGTGGGCTGCGGAGGGGTGAGCCAACAGTCACTGATTCTTATATTTTTGTTGCCTGCCACCATGTGCTCCAGATTAACACATGGCACAGAGACCCGAACCATTAACCATCCCTAGCCCCCCGCCCCCAAACCGCAGCATCACCGGATCCAAGAAGCAGGTCCACCTGAGTCAGACCATTAGCATAGGTGCCTATTGGGCCAGGATGTCCCTTAACCTCAGCTCCTCCCACCTCAAATGAACTCCTCAACCTCTTCCCTGCCTCAGTTCTTCCCTCCAGGCAGTTAACAGCTCTGCATGGGTCCTGACGTAACTGACTATTACATGGAAAGACTAAGAAAGGCAACCCCACGTCCTGTTTTTTCCCCACAAATTATTAGTGCTGTGATCAGCAAGCCGACTCTCTGCTTGCAAGACAGATCTAAATGGCTGGTCGAGTAAAAAAAAATTAAACAAAGGCCATTAAATTTGTTTTGGTCTCGATGCTCTCATTCCTCCCCGGGATGATACTTTGATTGCATCTCATCACAACATGTGGTTTGCAACAGATTTTGTTCCATGTTACACATGAATGAAAATCTGCCTGAAGGCACTGATTATTTTATATATTAGCGGAGAGCTTTCATCGCCTTCCTCCCAGACCTCCCAGATGGCAGCCGCTGTCATTCCAACATTCCAAACTCCACTTAAGCTCTTCACACTTGAGGAAATGTTCCTCAAACTCTGATATATGTAAGGGATAATCACAGAGAGGCGGGGCAATAAACAGTTTGATATGCCCGGCTTGTGGACGGCTTCGTCGAGGGCGGTAACCTTCCACAAGCACACACATTTTAGAAACTTTTTTAAACAAGGTTTATTTTTACAATGGACCTCATGTTTGAAATTTCTGTGATAGAAAAAAAATACAAGCGGCGTATCGATCTACTATTTGATGACGCTTTGCTCAGTCAGCGAGCAACCTGCCGGGTTAATATCCTCCTCCCAGCCAATCAGGATCAAGCATTCTTAAACGAAGTAGAATAAAATACTTTTCACCTTACTCTAAGAATACACTTGATTAAGCTGTGGGAACATTCTTCTTAAAAATGTATTTTTCAATTACTTGTAATATGTCATAGTATCCAAAACATGTCGCCACTTCTACATCGGTTTGGAATCTCAATCCTCAGCTGCAAAATGCAAATCCAATGGGTTGGCGGTTTTCAGTATGTGTCCATCCATCCTTTTTTATCATGTTGCAACCATTTGAGCCTACAAGTCTATTTGAGCAATCCTTTTCAGCATTTCCTGTTAAAGGTTTTTACAAACGACAAAGGCAATAGTGTCTCTGCAGCAGTTTTTATTAGCTTGTGGGAGCCTCTGTCTCTGACCCCGGAGGCATGTTGGAGTAGTGGCCAAGTCAGGACAGCAACACTGACAGATAACTTGTCCCCTAGCAATCCTGACAAAGTAGTTGTCTGTGTTGGAGGGGAAGACAAGGCCCTGGCCAAGCACACTGTTCAAATCAAATGGCTTGTGGTTCTTCTGGCCCACTTTCTTCAGTTGATACAGCCTATGTGAGTTCTCTGAGGCTATATGAAACTGGTTTAGACAATATGTGAATGCTGTGTTTTAAATGTTGCCACTGGACGACTTGACTTTTTGTCCTAACTGATGTTAGAGGCAGACTTATGTATGAGAATGTTAAACGGATCAAAATGTTTTGTAAGTATTCAAATTGTTGTGATTTTATTGTCTGCATTCCCCCCTTTTTTCTTAAACTTGTGATCACTCCAGTTACTATTAGTCATGGAAACTTTGAATGGAATGGTCATGGAGGGTTGTTATGAAACTAAAAAGTCAAGAAAAAATGTAATCATACTTCCAATAAAACAGACACAGTGGTGGGTCAACTTATTTTATTAGCACAGTTCCTATCATCTGTCAACTGTCTGTCATTATGTTCCCAACTTAACGACTTGCAGAAAATACACAAGCACTGACTTCATTTCATCTCTGACTGAATAGTTTGTAAGTTGTTTTTTATTTTGTGACAAAAAAGAACACGATGTGGTTTCTAACGAGTTGTGGAACAAATTTCTCATAAATCTATGGTCAAAAGATGCTATTACAGACCAAGTACTGAAACAGATGAGAAGCCAATTTGTATCAACATTTATGCTCTGAACAAGTAAACACTAAATCCCACTAAATTGTGGTTCTGTGACCCTGAAACAGATTTAAAGTAATATGCCACCGTTTGTTGAAATAGGGTTATTCTGCGTGACATACACCCGAGTAGCAGTGCTTCTGCAGCCTACTGCCACCCAATATAGTCCCAAGTCAATATCTGCCTAGGAAATCGTCTAGTCTTAATCTGCATTGCTATTTGTACTCGTTGTAAATACGCAGGCCACAAGAAGTAATTAGGCTTTGTTTTTGTTGTTGTTGGGTCACTTTTACTCACGATATGCTAACCGGCAACATATGATTCCATTCACTACGCTAAGCTAAGCTAGTGGCGGCGCTGCCGGACTAAGACAATGCATGCACTGAGACAAAAATGCGTTTGCCCACCTATATAAATATAGAGGAGACGGTGAATAACCTTATTTCAACAAACAGCGGCGTATTCCTTTAAGATGTTAACATTGACCAGTGGCAGTTTAAACTGATCAGAGAATAAATTCACGTGACTAAAGTGTGATCATTAAACTCTCTGATTGTTTTTTAAACAATTATAATCAGACTTGCCCTCCAGTAGTATCATTCTTTGGCCTCTCTGCTATACTCGAGATGCCAAAGAAATAAGAAATTGCTCATAAATGTTGCCTTTAAACAGTGAGTGGTAGGCAATCAGCAGTGCTGTTACATGGTCCAGTGTTAACAGTCTCAACTTCCATGTCTCTTTCTCTCACACTGACATATAACATGTCCACTGGTTTTATTAAACTTGTTTTATGATGTATTGCCATGCAAACAACGAACTACTGTAGGCTGCCGTCTGCCAGATTTGGTCCCTTTGGGCCTAAAATCCTACAGTACAAGTCCTATGCTCATATGCCCTACGCCATCTTTCTCCAACTGCTTTCACAGTGTCTGGGTAAATGCTGAATTCTGGCTGCATGCTGTAAACTCCTCCGTCTCTTACACTTTGTCAACATCCCAGTGACCTAACAGTCACTTCTCACTCCATTGACACAACCAAAGAACATTCACTTGCAGTTTTTTTTAGATCCGTACCACACTCAATTTCACTGTGTTGCTGTGATGCAGAGAGAGTCTCCATAAAATGATTTACAAACATTAAGTTTGACAACCCTTTTTAATGAATTGTCTAATCCATAAACCATTTCTGGCATGTTATGATGGCAGTGATTTCTGTTGTTATTGTAAGGTCACAATGGTAGTGATGTTTATTTTGGAAAAGGGGTGCCATGTTTACCCCGGCAGTTTGAAAGTCTATTGCACAGGGTGAAGTTGTAAATATTAATGTTGTGCTCACATCTCTGTGTGCTCTCGCCTCGCAGATATTGATGAGTGTGTTAATGAAACCATCTGTGGGAACCACGGCTTCTGCGAGAACACAGACGGCTCCTTCCGCTGCCAGTGTGACCAAGGCTACACCAACCTGCCCGGAGACATGAGCAAATGTGTCGGTCTGTAACTGGTCTTCAATAAATATTCATTGTACATTACTGATTAAAAGATAAGCGTAGGGATACTATCTGTTTTTCTAAAAATCCTATGAAAACACCAAAACCAGCAATGTATTAATCAACTAACTAATTAGTATTGTCTGTGTAGCCAAAGCCTGATGTAACATATTCCTCTGTGCCATAGAGCTTCATTGTTGTACTCACTAGTGCACCAAATGTGTATTTCGCATCTGAAAATAGTACCTAATGAATGCTTTATTTACACCTGTTTGAGTAATGTTTGCTAAAAACTACAGTGCCCAGCTGTTTGAAGAAATCATTTAGCCTTTTTTGAAAATGAAAGTACATATTTGTGAACCTTTTTTTTTTTTTTTTTAGAGAACCAATTGGCTTGAGGTTGAGAGCCACAGATAGAGTAGGAGTGAATCAATCACTACAAAGAAGTGTATATGTCTATAATGCATTAATGAAGTATTTTTTCTGTCAATTGGATATGAACTACTCTTCCAGTAACGAAATAATTAAGATTATTTTGTGCGACCTCCCCACGACCTTGTTGTGCTCATGCCTGTGCGTATGTGCCTGATCCTTTACTGACCTCACGCCCTCCTCTCCTGTCTTTCTCAGACGTGAACGAGTGCGAGATGAGCTTAGCGCTGTGCGGGGAGGCCCTGTGTGAGAACTTCGATGGCAGCTTCCTGTGCATCTGCCCCAACGACAATGAGGAATTTGATCCCATCACCAGCCAGTGCCGCTCCCTGGGTAATGGAGCAAGACTAGCACTCACAGTGACCCACAGGACTTAATTCTCCATCCCATCATTGGGAGACGGAGTTTTCCCTGATTTAATGAGCCGTCTCTCATTATCCAAACAAGGGTGACGAGGTGGACATGACTTACTCCACGTCTCTTGACCTGGCTGTTTCCATTTGTTTTATAGGCTAGGGTTATAGTTGGGTGGGTTGACTACAAAAATGTCTATTAGCCTAATCCTTCAAACGAATGATGAGGTAACTCGTCCAATAGAGCCAAGTAAATACCCTAAGGGCCTAGTTACTGTAAACCAATTTCCTCATCAAGACAAACAGGGATAAGGTGTTGCTATTGGCAATTAGGGCTAAAGACACATTGCTTTCTTCCGTGCTAAAATGATCTAAGTGCAGAGGTTACAGATATGCAACATACAGCAATTTCAGAATGACAGAAAAGGGCTTTTGAGTCATGGAAACACCATCACATCTCCAGCTTGATCGGCGTATGTGTACACAAAGTGGGCGTATTTACATTATTAAGCGGCGCGCCCTCAGCGGGGATGTTTTTTCTTCTGCCTGGGCACTAAACCCCAGCTATGCCTTTGTGTACCTTTTTGCCACATTCCGCTGTTTGCTTTTGACGTGTGTTAATCAATCATGTGAGAGTGAATGGTGTGTTGACTCACATGCCAGTGTTTCCATTTGGCTAAGCCTGCAGCTTAAGGGTGAAATGCGTGAGCCCATGCCTTTGGACAAATGAGCAGGCTCAGCAGTGGCAGGCAAGGGTAATGCACTACCTGCCTGGAGACATGTGGACACACTCTGACAGATGGAGAGCAGAGGCCACTCGATGCTGTTACTGTATGAGGATGTGCTACTGAAGTGTAGGATCTACTGTAACTGTATGTTACTGGGAGATTTGCATTCATGCTGTTCTATCAGTTTGCCCTCCTAATTAACCCAATCCCAACCATATCCGCAGGTGTGTTTCTGTAGCTAACCATGACCTTACCCTTCCTGTCCTGAAGAAATGCTTTCTTTGTTCATCTACAGCTGATATTGACCCGACACCCGCCGCTCCAGTCCCTCCGTCCGCTCCCTCAGCTGAAGAGAGGAAAGAGTGTTACTATAACTTGAACGACGCCAACTTCTGCGACAACGTCTTGTCTCGCAACACCACCAAGCAGGAGTGCTGCTGTACGGTGGGGGCTGGCTGGGGGGACAACTGCGAGATTCATGCCTGTCCTCTCCCAGGAAGAGGTACAACAAGAGGCTGCTAATCTGTATTGACACTTTATCAGAATAAAGTGGATAAAGATTACTCAGTGCATGTGATTGCCATTTTGTTTTGTCTTCTCTTTCACTAATGAATCCAATTTGTATTTTCCAGATGATTATAACCAGTTGTGCCCTCATGGCAGTGGATTATTACCCCTGCCTGTTGCCTCTACACAAAGCCTGGGAGAACAGCGCCCTTACATAGGTATGTTTGCATAAATACTAACTTATTTTATTGATATCCCTGTGCTTTTATAGCTTCCCTTCACACAAAACTTTATATTGGCACTGAAAGGTGCAATGCCAGCAGCCCATTTTACTTTCACCTGCATGAACTTTTAAAGCCAGATAGACACCCATAATCCCTTACCACATTTACGAGGCTGTCTCTACGGCTAGCCAAGGCTTAATGGAATACCTGCCTTCATACCTGACTAATCCAACCATAGTGTGTCTTGACAGCTTCTTAGAAGAGGAGTGAATGACTTTAAAGCAATGTGCCAACGTTTTGATTGTTGTTACTTTCCCTCTCACTTATGTAATACCAAAGTGTAAATCTCTCTCTGTCCTTTCAGATGCAAATGAGTGTGAGATGTTTGGATCAGACATTTGTAAGAATGGACAGTGTTCGAATCTCTTTTCTACCTATACCTGCTACTGTCGCTCTGGCTTCTACTATGACAACATCCGGCTTGAGTGTGTGGGTAAGAAATTCAAAAATTTTCATTCATTTTTTAAAATTTAGATTTTTACTTTTTAAGTTTTTAACATTTGAAAACATCCATAACAGATAAACTGGGATGTCATTGTATAGGTATTTCATTTCATGAAACCATATTCAAGATGATTGGTCCCCTGTGTCTCATGCCAGTGTTTTGGCTACTCTTATGGTTAAAATGCTGGATGTTGCACCTTAATCATTTTAACCACTTTTGAATGATAATTTTTTCATAATGTAATGTGTTTTTAGATTACGATGAGTGTGGATTTGGAAGCGCCTGTGAGGATGGAGTGTGTGTGAACACGGCCGGGTCTTTCAACTGTTTCTGCAGTCCTCCATTAGTCCTGGACAGCACACGACGGCGCTGCATTGGTCTCAACACCACAGAAGGTGTGACAACATTTGAAAATGAAATGTTAAAGGTCCCATATTACGCTCATTTTCATGTTCATACTTGTATTTTACATTTCTACCAGAACATGTTTACGTGCTTTAATGTTCAAAAACACATTATTTTCTCATAATGGGGGTCTGAATATACCTGTAGTCACCCTGTGTCTGAAACACTCCGTTTTAACACCTGTCTCTTTAAGCCCCCTTCTGAAAAAAGCTCAGTCTGCTCTGATTGGACAGCAGTCTCTGAGTCTCTGCACCGCTATTGCAGCCGGAGAATGAATGTAACGGCACTGTAGCGGCACTTTCTACCTATATATAGTATAGTTGTGACATCACAACAGTAACCTAAAGTCATGACGGCTCATTTAACTGTTTCTGAATACCGGCTGTGTGCATTTTTCTGTGGATTGAGCATTTGATACTTTCACAGTATTTATATAGCACCTAGACCGCTTTATTATCGAAAAAGACTTTTCACTTTTTACAATATGGGACCTTTAAGTTTCACAGTGGTAGAACTTTTACTTGGTTGTATTAATCAGTAACCGCTGATGATATGCTGCAAAGTCAATTCAATCAATTAATTAGCTGATCAACGCAAAGTTTGTTTAGTTTAGTTTAATTCAGTTTATTTGAGATATTTGAATCTGTCAGCCTGTTTAAGTGTTTTGCCATGGATGGAGGTGGGGTTCTGTCCAGTCCTTAGAGTTGCACGATTGTAATGGCAAGTTTGGATGGGTTTACTTTTCTACCACAGAATGACATTTAGGTGATTGAAACAGCTATATCTTTTATGTATTTTTTCTCTCTCTTCATTCTATCTCACAGAAACTCTAGAGCCTGATCACGATGTGCACATGGATATTTGCTGGCAGCGTCTGGAGGGGTACAACATGTGTTCAGAACCCCTCCAGGGACGCAGAACTACATACACTGAATGCTGCTGCCTGTACGGCATTGCCTGGAGCGGACAGTGTGCCTTCTGTCCCCGGAAAAACTCTGGTGAGAAGCAGGATGCACATAAGACAGTTTAATAATTGTTGTTTTTGATAATAACACATCATTGTTATCATCATCCAAAATATAACTGCTATATTCAGATGACTATGCAGTGATGTGCAACCTGCCTCGGAGAGAAGGCACAGACAGTCTGCGAGAGAGGCCAGGATACGAGTACGGTCTTGAGGGGCCTGAGGATCCTGCGGAGCCTTTTGTTCCTCCATACTGGGACAGTTATGGTAGCCCTGCAGGACCCTATGACATTCCTGAGGGCTTCAATGACAATGACTACAGCGTTCAACAGCCACCTTTCCGTGTCCCCATTTCACGACCACGGCAGCAGCAGCCACGACCGGTGGATTCCTATGCTGGTGGGTATATGTGTCCTGTGGTTTTTTATCCTCAATATGTTCATAGGTTGGGTCATTTGTGTATAATATACAGTATACTATATGCTGTAATGCAGTGGTAAATAAATCCACTCTGAGCTCTGACAATCGTAACACCAAAAAGATCACCAATATTTGTTCCCTAAAGACAGCTCATAGCTGACCAGTGGAGTGCATCAAACTCATCATTAGCAATACAAAGGGCAAATTACAACATTAAAAACATTTTTTTTTTTTTAAAGATCTATTCAAGCAATACTATGTATTAAAGTACTTAAAGTGGCTATATCAATATTTTAGAATAACAATGTATCAAATGATGACAATGTAAAAAAAAATGTGGCAGTGTGAAAGGGGTCATTTAAAGTGATGAGCCTACAGAGACTTATTACCCAAATCGGCTTTACCGAGCAGTAAGTTTCAGCTGTCCGAACCACAACTTTACTGTTTTGGTTCACTCTCACAGCTCTCATGGTGTTGTTTTGAGCAGCAGCGGTCAGGCTCTAAAAACACACTGTACCCTACCTGCTATCTAACAGCAGCAAAAGCAGCAGACAGACAGTCAGCAACAAGCTGGTGAACATAGTGGATCATTTAGATTTATTTAGATATTTGCTTTAGTAGTTGGTGGAGACCAAAAACAGAACTATTGAAGAGTATTGGACTTGCATTCATCCGGTGGCCAGAAACATAACTCAAAATGAATGATAATGTGCCATAATATCCCAAGACTTTTTTTTTTCTTTCTTTCTAATCTATATTTGTGTGTCTAATCAGAGCGCTACGATGGCTTTGAGGGTCTCCGAGCGGAGGAATGTGGAATCCTGAACGGGTGTGAAAATGGCCGCTGCGTTCGTGTGCGAGAAGGTTACACCTGCGACTGCTTTGACGGTTACGAACTTGACCTAAACAAGATGGCCTGTATAGGTGAGTTCTTTCCCCAGCATCTTTGATATCTTTCTCAATAGACCACCCACATGTAGACTGCCATCCAAATGAAAATGTTCATGGACTTCCCAGAATCAATAGGGAATAAATCACTTCATTAAATCTTGTTTCAAAATGTGGTGTTGAATCTTGAAATCAAACCGCAGTGAACTCTTCATGTTTAAGCCTTTCGGAGCCAGGTCTTGGATCAATTTCAGTGAGGTCACCCTTCATGCGGTAAATCATCAAGCTCAAGGAGAAGCTTTGAATTTAACAACCTTGCATTAAGTTATGTTTTATGGGGAACTAATGAAAGCTGTGTACTTCTTAAAATCATTGTGTGTTACCCTTTGGTCTGAAATTCCCTAGTCACACTCTGCCAAAAGTAAGGAGGCCTTGAATCTTTGCCACTCGGTATATTACATGAGATATTATATCTTTTAAGTGTACTTTGTTTGTTTTGTAAGAAAGTGAGAGTGTCTTGTTGTAATGAAATGCTATGATTACAATATTCTGTCTGCGTACAAGCTTATCAGCTCCAAGGCCAGACGTTTTCCCAAGGAAAGTGACTGAATTTCAACCCTGTGGAAACATGTGGGAGCTGTGCAACTCGTGCCATGCCTCCTTTTATAAATATCACCACGAGCATTTCCCTAGAAGAGCATGACATAAACGGAGGGTCATTTGAGATGGACTGCTATGAAATGACAATCAGACCGCCCAGGCTGAAAAAGGGGAAAGAAAAATCACTTGAAGGCCAAAAGGAAACATAATCCAATGCATTGTTAATTTTACCATCATTCTGAATGATTACAATGATTCTGAAAGCCATTCTGATGGCTGGGAATTCAAGTTCAGACCCCATCCAGCCGACACGCAACATGATGGAATGTTTGATTTAAGATGTACAAGATGAGATATTATGCAATATATCCTTGGTGTTGAGTGAAAACCTTGTACCTCCAAATGTGAACTTTTGTGGAACTAATTGTTTATTGTTCACAAGATTGCATACCATTTTCAACAATTTCACCTCCAGGTCCATTTAGTAGCTGTTGTGGAGCTTTTGATCACATCATCTTCATCCATGCCTGGAGTTTGCCCAGTTGACATGAAATTGTATAGGGTTGCAACTAATGATTAGTTTTATTAGCAATGAATCTGCCAATTACTTTCTCGATTAATCATTTGGTCTAGTCATCGTCTTTTTTTTTTGTCAGCCTAACAGTCCAAAACTCCAAAATATCCAATTCACTTAAATGTAAGAAGAAGATAAGCAGCAAATCCTCACTTCTGAGAAGCTGGAACCAGAGAATAATTGGCATTTTTTGCTGAGAAAAAAAAGACTTTTTTCTAATGATTGATGGATTCTCAATATAGTAGCAGATTCATTTTCTTTTGGGTAATCAACCAATCATTGCAGCTCTAGGATTATAGACGTTTAAATAGTCTGAGCACTTTATGCACTTTTCTTCTACAGTTGAGTAGAAGAAAAGAGCATGGAAGAATAGAAGAAGAAAGGAAAAAACAAAGGAAGGAAGAAAGAAAGGACAAAAGAAAGAAATGAAGGGAAAAAAAGGAAGAAAGTAACGGTTAAAGTGAAATCAAAAGTATGAATTATTTTAGCATTCCAGTATCCCACTCCTCATATACCCATATGGCCACTCAGCAGCAGATGTTGCGCAGGCAGCTGTTTCAGCTGTAAAATCTCCCTGCTGACTAACTCGTCATGTCTCCTCTTCCTGCAGACATAAACGAGTGTGAGGACATCAGCGACAAGGTGCCTTTGTGTCAGAACGGGCAGTGCACCAACACAGAAGGGTCATACAAGTGCACCTGTTTGCCGGGCTTCGTGGCCTCCGCAGAGCCACACAAATGCATCCCAGAGATCCTAGCATCTGGGCTTGTGGAGACAGGAAACTGAGACAGACTGCCAGCTATTCCTGCTCCCTTAAAGATCACCTTACACCCCCTCTGCCCTTTCCCCCAAGGGCCTCGCACTAAACCTCCAACAGTACCGCTGAGACGTCCAAACTCTTTTCCCGACACACATACAGACACAAACGCAAACATACATACATTGCACACATTCAGCACAGAACACATTCATACCCCCTCATACACATTAAAGAGGACCAGGAATTGTGCAGTGAATGTATTACATGGGATTTAGTATTCACCAGATATCCATTTGCCTTGAAGGGATTTTGTGGACTGATCTTGTTTTATTCAGTAACCCCAGGCAATTTGATATGCAGATATATTTTCCACATTTTTTTCTCTGTCACTTTCTTTTTGTTGTGTTATTTATTTCATTTACATGACGGGCCTCTGCAAACTAAGAAAGCGACCTATTTCAGAGAGCATACTTGATTCCTCTTGTTTTATTTGCCTCACCAATTGACCTCAGAGACAGCGTGGGGAGATAATAAATGTCTTTTGTCAAAGAAGGAATGTCATAAGAAATCAGTCACTCATAAATCGGCTTGTGCCTCACTGTCAAACCTCTCACCAATTTCCTCACTCAGTCGTTGTGATTAGCATTGACCTTGGACTAAACGGATGCCAGAGTTGATAAACATCAGAGATTCACAGAAAGAACTTTTCCCACAACTGCCTTTCTATTCTTCAACCACAAGCTAAAGTTGAAGAATCTCTGGACCAAGAAGTAAGAGGTCAACACAGCCAAACACATTTCAAACTTCGGCCTTTACCTGGACCTGGAAAGCCTGTAGATGTATATGATGATCTATGTAATGTTTAAAAAAGGTGCAATAGGTATAACCTGCCTTCCTCTGTTTGACACCATTTAATACCAGCAATGAAGTAGGACAACATGGATTCAGTTGCTGATCCCGATTTTTGTTTTCTTTTTAACAGTATTAATTTATACATCTGTAAAAGCCATATTCACCATTTGATTCCAGGCTACTTCTGAAACCACAGGAAGGTAAATTAGTTGAAATGATCCACAAATATCACAGCTTGAAGTGAAAGGTTAGTTTTATGTACCAGCGTCACACACGCAAAAGGATCCCAGATCTCACGTAAGACCATTCCCATGTGTGCATCTCTGAATGCATGTAAAGACACAGGCTTCGTTGGAGAGGTTTGGTATATTTTGTACAGATCTAGTACTATGTATTATTTTTGTTACATATTCTCTTAATGCATTATAGCACAACCAATATTTTGTTTGACATAAAACATAAAATGTAAGAAAATCTGGCATTATAGCTTTGTAGATGTATACATGTCTGTAAAAATGTTTTTTAAAGCATATCTTTTTATGTATGAGGAGAGTGGCTGACACTGTACCAGAGGAACTGTGTGTATACCCTGCCCTGTGGAGCAGACAATGAAATGTATTTTTTTTTTGGAAGTGGCAGCACTGTTCTAATCACAGACATTTTGTCTCTTCGAGTTCATTACAAAGACAATGCTTTTGAAATGCAAGCACTAACTTCTGTGCGTCACAACTTTATGGCTAAATATAAGTAATTGTGAACATTATTTCTTTTAGTCTCTGTTGGATCCTTATGTCATGAATGTATCATAGACAGTATCGACCTACTCATGGTTTCTGAACTCCCACTTATACCTTTTTGTCTTTTATATTCAGGTTTAGGAAATAATGGCATTACTTGTCTAATGGACTGAACTTCTCTCAGCAGCGCAGAAACATAAAAGTCTAATTCTAACTTTGGAGGATGACTAAAGTTGATGACCTAATCCTAATTAACATGCATTCATAACTTATAAACCCAAGTTGTACAAATGTTTCCACTTGATGTCCACTGTACTTGACTGTGCTGTTCAAATCATCAGACCGGAAGTCTAACATTTAGGTCACAGTTGGAATATTTAAAGCCTTTCAAAACCACAAATAACTAAATGTCTTGTTGTAAAGCTGTGGTCATTGGAAATATCATGCTCATTAATTTTGTTTACCTCTTGACTGTAATCACTATCAGTCATCAAAATAAAAACATAAAAAATATCAATCTCTTTGAACATTTACTTTGAAAAATGGAAATCAACACCTTGCGTTCACTATGTGAATGTATATTCACAGTAATTTGCTGCCGTGGAATTTTATTTGTATTAAAACAAGAATACTTGGTTAGTTGTAGTATGTAGTATAGTATGACTAGTTATAATAAAGGTACTAGACGTTCATTAGACTAGACTTTCTTACACCAAGCAGTGTAGTTCTTGAACAGTTTGGTGCAGGTATATGGATCGTGATGTAAGTGGTCAGAGGTGTATGTTTGGCAGTGATGGTAGACTTCAGTAAAAGTAGTAATACCACAATGTAAAAATACTCCATTACAAGTACAGTCAGAGTGTTTTATTAACACATATTATTGTTCTTGGATAATTTAAGTATTATCTTTGGTGTAGTAGCATGTAAGAAGCACTTAAAGGTGCAGCTGGTCAAGGCAGAGCTAATTTTACCATATTCATATATTGTTGTGTAGTTTAATCTATCACAATGCAACATTTATGTAAACTATTTGTTTTGAGTCTAAATCTAAAAGTAGCTATGGCTGCCAAAAAAAAGTAGTGCAGTTATCCTCTGAAATGTAGTATTTTTCTCCACTAAGAAGGGGAAAATAGGATGTTAATATTAAAATGATGTATTATACTATATCGCCCTCTAGTGGCCCAATAGCCCTGCACATCAATGCTTTTCCATCTTGAACATAACGTTTCCCAATTGGTTAACCTGGATTTATCCCAGAAGGATTATGGGAAATTGTGTTTACCCTTCAACGCCATGCCCACATAAATAACACATTGGAATACATCTCCCAGAAACCAGCTCGATTCATACGTGTTTTTAATTTGACTCGAGCTGCCTGCAACCTCTCGTGTTCTCTCGCTCGTTGTGTTGCTAACTAGCTAAATCTTGAATACTAATAAAACGGTAATTTGAGGCGATAAAGACGGTTAGTAATTTGTAATCATAAATGTACAATATATAACATTATTATGTGGAATGCCGACATTTGACGAGTGGACACTTGGTTAGCAAGCTAGGATAAGTATGTTATCGATTAAAATGTCTTAATAGCGTTGCTGCAATGTAACAAATATGTGTGATAATATTTAACGTTAGATGTGTTTAATGTAACGTTTGTTTTGTTTGTCCCAGACAGCACAGGTACGCATAATCTAGATATCACCCATTAACTATATCAGTTATGGATGTAACGTCTTGATTAGGTAGTGTTACCAAAATACTAGACTTTCCTGGTTTGGAAGGTGGTCTGGTCAATTTATTACAGGTCTCATTCACTAATGGCAAAGGAAGAATGCATTACACAATGGAACAAAACAGGGGACACTTCAACACTACGAAACAGGAAAATCTTTCCCACCTTAGAAAAGACCCTCCATACCCCATCCACTCCTTTGTCAAAAGATAAAAATAGTCAGACTGCTGGACACTCTCAGTGTTCAAATGGGACATCTGCTCAGTTTTTGGCCAGAGAAAATTTTAGTAAGGATCCCCCAACCAGAGTGCTGCTGATGTTGGTAGTGGGGCTTTCTTTTTCTACACGCCTCTACAAGATAACCGAGCCCCCTCATGTGTGGTGAGTAAAAGTCATGAATGCTAGTAGATTTTGTGCATATATACATATATATATATATATATATATCTATATATATTCTTTTTGGTGTTCCAGCTGGGATGAGACACACTTTGGAAAGATGGGAAGCTACTACATCAACAGGACCTTCTTTTTCGATGTCCATCCTCCTCTTGGAAAAGTGAGATCACGGAGTATCCCTTTTGTGTAGTGTCTTCAGGGAAACCACTCTAGTATGAGTATTGATCGCCATTAATCCGTTGCAGATGCTGATAGGTCTTGCCGGTTACATGACTGGTTATGATGGCACCTTTCCTTTCATAAAGCCAGGAGATAAATATAAACATTACAACTACTGGGGGATGAGAGGGGTAAGCTGCTTTCCACACCAGAAACCCTGCTCTTTTCTAATTGATTAACAATGCAATTTGAATATACACTACCGGTCAAAAGTTTGGGGTCACTTATAAATTTCCATTCCACTCCATTATAGACAGAATGCCAGCTGAGATCGGTTGCATTGTTTTTTTAATCAGGGCAGCAGTTTTCAGATTACATTATGTGCTTACATAATTGCATAAGGGTTTTCTCAGTTAGCCTTTTAAAATGATATCAGATTAGTAAACCGAATGTGCCTTTGGAACATTGGATGAATGGTTGCTGATAATGGGCAATGTAGATATTGCATTAAAGATCAGCCACTTCTTTCTACAACAGTCGAGAACCCTTTTGCAATTATGTAAGCACATAATGTAATCTGAAAACTGTTGCCCTGATTAAAAAAACAATGCAACTGATTTCAGCTGGTATTCTGTCTGTAATGGAGTGGAATGGGAATTTCTAAGTGACCCCAAACTTTTGACTGGTAGTGTATACATATGGTCTTTTCACAACTTTTAAATGACAAGACATTAAGGCTGCTGATGTGCCTGTCCTGCCTCTTACCCTACAGTTTTGTGCCGTGTTGGGCTCCTGTCTCCCAATCTTTGCCTACCTCATAGTGCTGGAGTTGTCTCAGTCTCACAGTGCTGCCCTTATTACTGCCATCCTGCTCATATTTGGTGAGTAAACATCTTGTTTAAAAGGGTTGCACAACTCAAAAACATGTTAAGTTGCAATACACTAACTACTCAACCTTCCAATATCCTTGTTTTTCCTGAAAAAATAAAAGAAACCACATGTAGCTCTGGATGGAACCTGCACATCCACATTTTGGGAGTAGGGAAACCACCATGTCCAAAGTGACTTTGAAAGTCATCTTCCATATTGGCCATTGTTTTCAATTTAATATTGTCTCTTTGCTGATTTTACCAACATGCAATTTTGATACAGTAGTACAGGAGTATCTTGGACCTTAGTAATATCTATTTAAATGTCAAATAACCCTGTTGTAATAAGGAGAATGAATTTGTGCTGAATTTCCTCGTCCTGCAGACACTGGCTTTATCACCATTTCCCAGTACATCCTGTTAGACCCTATACTCATGTTCTTCATCATGGCAGCAGTGCTGAGCATGGTCAAGTTCAACCAGCAGAGATGCAGGTAGGACACCGCTAGGACTTTGATTTTGGTTTGGTTTAAGTATGGTAAGATAATTATAGTTACAGTCCTAAAACAATACCAATCTATCTTCCAACAAGACCAAATCTTGCTTGCTAATAATAATGTTTGATGCGATGTGGTCATTTTTCAAACTTTTTTTTTTCCAGCCCTTTTGCTGCCTCCTGGTGGCTGTGGCTGGTACTGACTGGTGCAAACCTTGCTGGGGCATTGGGAGTGAAGTTTGTGGGTCTGTTTGTCATCCTGCTGGTTGGGGTGAATACAGTCTGGGACCTCTGGAGGCTTTTGGGAGACCTGAGCCTCTCACTGGTAAACCGCAGCAAATTTTGAATGGTACTGGTAACTGATTGTGTTGATGAGTATCGCTCGAGGTTTGACTGTTAGGCTCTTCTCACCTTATTTTCTGGCTCTAGGTGGAAATTGCAAAGCACTTCCTGGCTCGGGTTGTTGGACTCATCCTGCTTCCACTTTTCCTCTACGTTACAATATTCGCAATCCACTTTGTTGTGTTGAACAAAAGGTGTGTCTGATTGTTATATTATGGATACAGTGTGATTACTGCTCATCTCACCCGAAATACTGCGTGATGATGTCTACGTTGTTTGAGTAATCATGATTGTTTTCTCTTACCAGTGGACCGGGAGATGGTTTCTTCAGCTCAGCCTTTCAGTCCCGTCTAATCGGGAACAATCTACACAATGCATCCATGCCTGAGTGTGAGTCCCAAACACAACAATTGTTTAAATACTAATAAGAAAATAGAAAAGTGGGATAACATTTTTTTGCATTGCAGCCAGATGGGCTGAAATGTTTGCTTACATTTTACTCTCTTCACAAAGTAACATTCTATTTTTATTGTTAAGCCTTTATGAAACGTAATTTTTCATTAAATGGAATTTTTGTTTGTGTTTTGTAATGATTTGAAGCAATATGTTGTTGTTCTGATGTAGATCTGGCATATGGCTCAACCATCACAGTAAAAAACCTCCGTATTGCTGGAGGCTATTTGCACTCTCATTGGCACTTATACCCCGAGGGAGTGGGAGCAAGGCAGCAGCAGGTCAGGCAACACTAGGAAACATTCACAAACATAATTAAACATGCCATTATCTGTGATAATTGTATTTATTCTAAATAAACAGTTTTCTCTGCCATTTATTTACAGGTGACAGCCTATCTCCATAAGGACTATAACAATTTGTGGCTTGTTCACAGACAGGATGCTAATGAATGTGAGCGGATGGGGTTGATTTACTGTTTTAGAGATACCAATGGCATTAATTTAAGTCATACGGAAGTAATGTATGAGCCTCTTATTGTTTATCCCTATTAAGCTCAATCTGGGACACCTGATCTGGTTCGTCATGGTGACATCATTCGACTGGAGCACAAAGAGTAAGAATCATGACTCCACAGAGCAGTGAAATGAAAAACGTTATTTAGTGTTCATGATTCAATGTCATTCCAATCCAAATTATGTGCATGTTTTTGCATTAATGTAATTTTGACTGGTCCTTTCAGAACAACCCGTAACCTTCACAGTCACCTCCATGAAGCCCCTCTGACCAAGAAACACTTCCAGGTCACAGGCTATGGCATTGTGAGTAGACCCATAACATAAAGCGCCACTAAAAAAGATGACTTTTTTCACCTTACTGCTCTGACAGTTGACAGATGACATGTCGCACGACTTCTGGGTGAAGTGTGTTTTCTGTTAAAGTTACTTTTATTGCGTTTTTGAGATGCCAAACTATTAATTGCCTCATTCAGCATTAATAACATATAGGATTCTGATTGCATGTCCTCATATATATTTGTATGGCCCCAAGCTTAACACGCATCTCCACCTTTGCTCTGTTGTTAGAATGGCACAGGTGACACCAATGACCTGTGGCAGGTGGAGGTGTGCGGAGGTCGGAATGGTGACCTGGTGAAGGTGCTGCGTAGCAAAGTCCGCTTTCTGCACCGAGCTACCGGTTGTGTGCTTTACTCCTCTGGCAAGACTCTACCAAAGTGGTAAAGACAAGTCTTCTCTGCTCCTCCTTTTCTGTTCAAGATTCATTATGGGTATGGACAGTCAAAGCAAAAGTTTTGTTTCTGTTCAGGGGCTGGGAACAGGTGGAGGTGACCTGTAGTCCCTACTTGAAGGAGACGCCAAGCTCTCAGTGGAACATTGAAGATCATATCAACCCCAAATGTAAGATTAAAAAAAAAACATTCTTTGTGCTCCTATGTTTTTGTCTATACTTTATGATGTCAAACACTAACCAACATGTTCCTTTTCCTCTTGCATGTTCTGGCAGTGCCCAATATTAGTTTGTCTGTGCTGAAGCCCCATTTTCTGGAGATCTTACTGGAGTCCCACATTGTTATGATACGAGTAAGAAACAATGAGAAAAGATGTTAATCCATCTGTGCTTAAAAAAATGTGTTCTGTTAGAAATCATTTATTGACATAAAATGTGTCTTTTTAGGGTAACAGTGGCTTGAAACCCAAAGACAATGAGATGAACTCAAAACCCTGGCATTGGCCTATCAACTATCAGGTGCATTGAATGATCTATGTTTATGAAGTACATTTTTGAAAAAAACTTAATTATATGTAAAACCACTTTAAACTAAAAATGTTCTTGATTTATTTCTTTAAAGGGATTGAGGTTTTCTGGAGTGAATGACACAGAGTATCGTGTTTACCTGCTGGGGAACCCTGTAAGTCTGTCTGAGGCTTGCTTGATTTTTTCCTGCTGTCGCTCTTCTCTGACCAGCGCACATTAACACTATAAATACTCTTTTGCAGGTGGTGTGGTGGATGAACCTGGCCAGTTTGGGATTATATCCTATCATGGTGGCAGTGGTGTCTATAGCCATCCAAAGAGGTTTCTCATTGAGCCAAAAAAGAATAGGTGTGCTTATTGATAGTGGTACTGACTGGTCGTGGTTGCAGCAGCAGTAAACAAAAATAAAAATAAGGTGATTTAAACATCAAATAAATGTTCTGTACTCCACTCTTTCAGAGCATTCTCATGTGCTTATGAGAGAAGGAGGACTGCTACTCTTTGGTTGGCTGCTGCACTATGCACCTTTCTATACAATGGGCCGTGTCCTCTACTACCACCACTACTTTCCTGCAATGCTCTTCAGCAGCATGCTTACAGGTACCAAATCTCTTACTGCATTTTGGATACTTCCATTATATAGACCAGAGGTTTGCAGGGAGGGAAGACGGAGAGACATGTGGCAAGGATACTACATGAAGTGAAAGGCAATTAAAGTACTTACAGCATACAATTTGCATCAAAAATCTTTCTTCTTCTGAGTCATAACCAAGTCAAATATAAACACATACACATTATACCCATATTTTTTTGTTTTTCATTGTGACTTACACTTGCTGAGGATACCATTAACAGCCATGTCCATCACGAGTAAACATCCATAAATCCACTTAGAAATCACTGAAAAAAGAAAAGCTCCTTTTAACTCCAAAACTTGCCTAAGAATCATCAGGTTTTTAAATTTTACAGTGATAGTTGCATCATTGCAAACAGGAACGGCTAATAGCTAATTCGGCATACTTTTAATGGTGCCAATTTACCTAAATGTAAATGTATTATGTTTAATAAAAAAAAAGGTTGCCCACAGCTCAGTGACTCAATGGCAATATTATACTGTATATACTCACACGTCATCAATGTATCATTAAACAAAATCTCATAAGGTACAATAATCATATATAAGCCGCGTGAAATGGGGAACCCCAAATAAGCTACTAAAAGCTTTTCGGAGGGGGCCCGATAACAATAAACAACAATAGATAATATACAATCCAAAAACTCAATTTACCAGAAACACAAAATAGACAATAGAAAATGCAACAAAATACAGACATACTTAAACTAACATAGACAAATACTACAAACAGACAGACGATCCCAGCACAAACTATAGCATTTAAAGAGTAATCATCAATCGTATGTTATAAGCAATTTTTCCTTGAGGCTTTTCTTGAAGATGGAGACAGAATACGACACTTTCAAGTTTTCCGCAAGCTCGTTCCAACGTCCCCTACAAACTATACTCGGGCTCGTACATTTTAACCGTCGTTTTTTGCCAGTAATTAAGTGTTTTTTCCTTGTGTCATAAGTGTGCAGGGGACGATTTATTGGAATAAGCTCACACAAACGGTAATTTAACTTATGGATAACCTGGAATATCATGCATACATTCTGAAAGACATTATATTCGGTAAGCCTTAATATACCCAGACGACGAAATAGAGGACGAGTGGGGGTATTGGGCTCGGACCACGTTAATGCCCGTATGATTTTTTTTTTTTCTGTAAAATCTGTAGTTTTTTCCTACATTTCAATAGTTTAAATGAGGTTCAAACAGCATTTTGTATAAGGTGAGAAGTGCTGAGTGTTGAAGAAAATGTCTTAATTTAAAAAAATAACCCAACATATTTAGATAAATTTTTTGTTAGATGATCAATATGATGATTTGAAATTTGAACATTCATCAATATAAACACCAAGGAATTATGGTGGTATTTATTCTTTAAATAATTTGGTCATTCATTTTAAACCAAACATGCCTGTTTTTCATTTGATTTTTGTTGGAAAGAAACACAATGTAGTTCGTCTTTTTGATGTTAAGAGAGAGTTTATTACACCGAAACCAAATATCTACATTTCTTAACTCTCTATTCACTATTTATTGCAGTCCAACTGGACTCTTATGTGGCATAAATAAATTAGTATCGTCAGCAAATAAGACTTTGTGTAAAACAATGGATTTGGATAGAATTTTCAAAGTCATTAATATATAAAGAGAAGAGGGCCCAAAATGGATCCCTGTGAGACTCCAAATTTGATGGTTTTGCTTATGGAAATTCGTTCATTAATATTTACGTATTGCTGTCTGCCAAATAAATAACTTGTAAACCAGCTAAGTGCTACTCATCTGATTCCATAATGATGTAATTTATTCAATAATATATCAAAATCAATAGTATCAAATGCCTTACTTAAATCTAAAAATATACCTATACCACAGTCACCTTTATCAATGGCATCATTAATCTTTTAAATCAGATCTAGTACAGCCATACATGTAGTACTTCTTTTCCTAAAACCATATTGGGATGAAGCAATGATATGTAGTTTATCAAGATAGCCATTTAACCTATTGTACACTACTCTCTCTAAGACCTTAGAGATTGTAGGCAAGATTGATATTGGACGATAATTGCTCATATCATTTTTATCCCCAGATTTAAATACTGGTATAATTCTTGCAATTTTTGCCCTTTTCGGCACAATTCCAGATAGCATTGATAGATTGATACAATGAGTAAGTGGCTCTAAGATATCAAGTGCAATGGCTTTCAGAATTGTACTACAGATTTCATCCTCGCCAGCAGTGTATGTGCTTCGTAAGTTTGTAATGATTTTAAAAACTTCATGGCAATCAGTAGGCTTCATAAAAAAGGAATTTACATAGTTGCCCGACAAGTAATGGTTAAAAGAAATAACTTGAGGTTGGTTTATTTTATTAGAGCGTTTTTCCCCAAAGGAGACAAAATAGTTATTAAAGTTATTTGCTAGATCAATGTCATTTGTTAAATTATTACCTAAATGTGAGTGTATGCCCGCAGTATTTGGGAGCACAGTGCTGTTTTGGCCATTGTTAAGGACTTTATTTAGCACTTTCCACGACTTCTTGGAGTTACCCTGTGATGCTTGGATGAGGTATGCAAAATGGTTACTTTTACTTACTTTTACATTCCCCAAAGCATTGTGGTAACTGTGGTTCCAAATCTTAGAGCATAATTATCCCCAAATCGAAACAAGACAAAGAATCCTAATAGACAAATCCATTAATATTAACTTAAAGTTGCACAATCAATGTATTATCTTTTTGTATTAGAGTAGACAGGTTTGTTGGGCGGGAGGGGGGCACAGTGCAGTTGTTTTAATTGTGTCTGATCTGATGGGAGCCTCCAGTGTCAGACTTTGAAAACCTCTGATACAGACAAAGCAGTCATGTTGGTCACAGGTTTGTGGTCAAAGCACTCACTGTTTTTTTTTCACAGGAATTACATTCGATATTCTGTTGAAAAGCACTGACCTGGTACTCCGCCCACCTTATTCTGATCGTCTGCAGACACTCGGGCAAATGGTTCTTCTGTTCAGTGTTCTTTACAGGTGAGATGACTAGCAGAGTAACTATTGTGAAGGAAAACGTCAATGTAGTTTATTCTTACACTGTCATAAACGGTACACCATCAGTTTGTGATGTCTATTGCATTTAATGAGATTTCTTGTGATTATACATCCATCCCATTCTCACTTTCCCTTGATTCTCCCAAAATGCTTTTCAAATACTCAAAAAAAAATAATAATTCTGCACTTGCATGTAAAGAAAGAGAGTGTCACTGATGTTAAACCTTTTGGGAAAAACGATAATTTTCTTTCTTACCGAGAGATAGCTGAGAAGATCGATACCACACTTATTTGTCTGTTAAGTTAAAGCTACAGCCAACTGGAGTTTAGCTTAGCACAAAGATTAGAAGCAGGAGGAAACAGCTAGCCTGGTTTTAGATTGCCTAAACACATTTTGTGTAAAAGTGCTTCTTTTACTTTGTACAAATCACTGTAATCCATTCTCTGTCTGTCAGTTTCTACCTGTTCCATCCACTCTCCTACGGCATGACGGGTCCTCTGGCACACGAGCCGGGCAGCACCATGGCTGGCCTGAAGTGGATGGACTCCTGGGAGTTCTAGTCCGCTTTTGCATGAAGAAGACCCTAATATTGTGATGTATAACTGTTCTGAATATGAAGGAATTTAATCAATATCTGTCTCACAGACTTGTGGTCTTACAGTGTTTACACAAAAGCATAATTTTTAATTAGGTACTTACTGCACACACTACCTGTCCATGTATTTATGTGTCTTCACATTTCCAAGTATTGTAGTCTATAATGTGTAAAACAGGGGTGGAACAGTTGTATGGGATGGACCTGAATCTGTGTATAATGAAAGCCAGAGTGTTGTGGAGAATAAATATTTAGACACTAATCATCACCAAGCTGCCTTGACTCGCAACACATCTTACATCCTGGAATTGTATATGGATATGTGTATACTGTATGTCACAATAATAAGCTAAAGTGCCTGAAAGGAGCTAGTGAAAGTAAAGTGCAACTGATGCATCACCCTGTTGGTCAGTTTTGAAGAAAACATTTTTTGTTAGATAGTTACAGGTTATTATATTATTGTATTTTCATTTGTGATTGTCTCGGTCTTAGCGCCTGGTATTTTTGTATTAGTGCTGTTCAGTACTGGCTTCTGTTTTTACATTATAAGACTACTACGGACTCAGTGTCATATGCACATTTCAGTATGATAAATAAACTGATATTCTTGTAGTCTGTGCTTGTCTTGTTTATATTGTCAACATTTTATCTCAATTTTCAACTCTTTTTCTAGAGTGTTCTGGCCAGGATATAAAGAAATAACATGCATAGGCCTACCACATATAAAAAATAAATAGAAATGTGATCATAAATTCATGAAAAAGATGTATTACATGTCAATGGAAATTTTAAATAATCCAAGAGCTGCTTTAAATTATGAAAAACAATTTAGACCAATTCTGATTGGTGTGATTGTTTTATGTGATCCCTAACTTTTTTTGTGACTGTTTTATCAGTTTGGGTGTGGTAATGTAGACTAATTAACACCATGAAACTTAACTCTTAGAAAATGTAATAGCCCAACTTCTGTTTGTTCCCACAATTGGAAGGTCAGAAGCAAAACAATGAACAGAGTCACTTTAAATAAAAACGACAATAAGTGTAAATGGCTGCTTACAGTCTGATTCTCTCTGATACTCTTACTCTATTTATAAATATGGAATCTATGAATTCCCCATAGAAGATAAGCTATTCAAAAGCTAAAAATATGAAAATGAGATTATGATAGATTGCTTGACATACAGCTGTATTAATTTATTCGTGTAGTCAAAGAAGGCGGTTATGCTGTGAACGGCCCCCAAAAAAGGTCCAGTAGATAATGTCTACATGATGTTTTTTTTATACCTCTGGCTTCACCTTGATGCTGCATTGTATACTCTGACGACCAGTGGGCCGCCTGGTGGCCTGTTTGTGACGTACTCCGGTACACGTCGACTCCAAGGACGGCTGCTGTGATTGGCTGTCGTTTATCACGTGTTTATTCTGAAGATGGCGTCTCCAAATGGAGGTAAATTCTAATTCCTTACCCTGCTATGCTGTGTAAAAATTGTAAATTCTACATGTTTAAGGACGTTAACTCGTTAGCGAGTCCTATGCTGTCTTACACGAACATCCCGAGATGACAGAATACACATATTAGTGCTGTATTCTTACTGTTTGAGATGGGTTTTTTTTCGTTGGTTAAAGCCTTCACTGTTGTGTCCAGTGTAGAAGGAAGCACAGTAACCATCAAGCTCGAACCTGTCGTTCAGCCTGACCCACAGCGCTGAAACTGTGGGTGCTGCTAACGTTAGCCCCGGAAGCTTGCTGTTGTATTGTTGTAGGGACAATATAACGTTACAGGCTAGCTACATCACCTCTATTATGGGTAACACTTAACAGTGTTTTGTTTAAAACATCGTGACTAGATATTTGTTTTTACTGACGACTGTCTTTCGATTAACGTTATTGTTATGACCGCAGTCTGTAACGTTAACGTACACTCGTGCGAGATTTTTACAGCATAGTGCTGTATAACGTTATATGCCATCATACCTTGCAGTTGATGACCAATAGTGGTGACCAACCGAATGTCCCCGTCTAATATATTAGACATATTGTTGAATTACTAAGCTAAACTATGTATTATACTGTATATATTTTGTCTTCCATGATGGCCACTTTCATGCATATTTTATATTAAGTTTTGTATATACATGTTTATTTTTGTTTTGTGTAACGTAAGGTTTTATAACAGTGCATGACATAACTTAAAGTAATACAAAATATGTATTGATTGAGTATTGAATCATGTCCAAAATGTTATGTTGTATACAATTTTCATATCAGATCACATTGTATGTCATGATGATATATTGTATAATTTTGTACATTTTACAACAACACGTTTTCTTCATAAAAGGCACTGTAGGGATTAGTATTTAAACATGCAGTTTGGGTCTGAGGTTAAAGGCACTACTGGGCCCTATATTTGCTATATTTAGTAAAAGGTCAGCTAGCTATAGGCCTATTGGTTTAACCCAAGTTGTGACATTTTGATTGAATAGACTTAATTCCTCCACTTTTGTTGTTCAGAGGTATATGTTACATGCAATAAAACATCTACACACAGTACTTGAAGTCACTTTGGATAAAACCACCATACGTTTTCATATTTGGATAAAACCACCATATGTTTTCATATGTGCTTGCACTTTATGCTTTCTGAAACTTTGCCATTCCAATATTTACAAATATGCAATGCATGCATTTTCCATAGAAAATGTAAAAAACAAACAAAAAAAGTACATTTTGTGCCATGACAGGTGACGATTTTGAGAGCTCTTTGCTGAGTTTTGAGAAGTTGGACAGAGCTTCACCTGACCTGTGGCCAGAGCAATGTAAGTTTCCATTCTCCCTGCTCTTGTGTTATTAGTAACTATGGAATTGTGTTTTATGTTGCCATTATCTTGATTATCCTGTAATCTCTCATACAGTGCCTGGAGTTGCAGAATTTGCTGCATCTTGTAAAAATGTGAGTTAGATTCACTGTGGCTCACTTTGCTTTACAAACTAAATAATTAAATAGACTTGACATACTGTGACATATAATAGGCCTGATCTATACATCTTGTTGTGTACTGAGACCTTTGTTGTGTCTTACATCACAGCCAATCACTAATTCGCCCCCCAAATGGATGGCTGAACTAGAGAGTGAGGACATTGAAATGTTGAAAGGTAATGTACAAAATGTTTTTTGTAATGGTTTCAGTTGGTGTTGAACAGGAAGATTGTGGACAGAAATTGTTTTAACATATAATCCTGTCAAATGGGATAACATTTTGCCAAAAGCAGTTACATGTAGAGCTTTCATTATGGGTCCTGTTATCCTTCTGTAGAGCTGGGTAGTCTGACCACAGCCAACCTGATGGAGAAGGTCAAAGGACTTCAGAACCTCGCTTACCAGCTGGGCTTAGAGGAGTGTAAGTACATGAACAACACAAACCTTTAAAAAGTGCCTTTATATTCAAATGTTTTTGTTTGTTACCTTTTCTGATCGAACACTTGTCACTAAATCTAAGTGACAAGTATGCAAATGCACAGATAACAGCTGCAAGTATGTTACCACTAGATGGTGCTCAAGGCCTTTCTGTATCTAGCGAGTGGATTTCACAGCATTCATTGTGTGCTTTTACTTTCAAAACCCAAACAGGTTGACTGCATATAGGCTTATATGTTTTTATCCAAAGACAGAATGGATCATGTAGAAATTAGAACTTTCCATTCATGTCAAATAGCAAATATAAGTTTCAGAGGTCTTCAAATAATGAATTTAGGTTAAAATGGAAAAGGTAAGAAACAAGGGCATGCCCTCAAGAGCTCATAAAAAGAGTGCTAGAGCATTTGATTAATGCAAAATCTAGTTTTTAATCCATTCTCCACTGCCTCCATTGTCATAATCCATGTGGATTAGAGAGATGTAGCTAAGTGCTCTAAGATAAAAATGGGTATTTATTTTTCCAGTGAAAAAGCACACAAGCAATAAAGAATTGTGGTATAGCCCCCCCCCCCCCCTCCCTCCTCCCTCCTTAATGGGATGGAAGATATAAATAAATATGCAGTGATTTTTTTCAGTTACATCCAACCAACATGAGCATACATAGCAGCAAAGTGATGTGATGAAGACAGTTGAAATGTTGCACCGCGGCCTGCTTGTGTGCACTGCTTTGTAAAGCTTCATAAAGATAGCTTGTACTTCTGAATCCAACATGATTAGCAGGATTTGATGGAATCTGAGAGATGCATGAGGTGAAACTTTTTATTTATCTAAGGAGATCATCAAATTTGTAGGCAAGGGAGTTGACTCCAGAGTAATTGAAATGATGTCTGCAATGGTATAATGCACAAATATTCAAATGGTCATACTACCAGAATCATGAAAGTGAGCCTAGATAAGGGTACATATTAACAGGCTATCGATTGTGTAGCGTGTGTTGTATTTGCATTGACCACAAGTCGCAAATTCAATAAGTTGTAAAAGTGTCTAATCTCCCTGACTTTCCTAAACCCACAGAAGCATGTAATCTTGCTGGTATAAAGATGTTAGCTGTCACAGGTGCAGGCCTGCAGGCTTTGCAATCATGTTGTGTACCTCGGTATGACGGGACACAATAATGGTTATTATTGGTGTCAGAGCAGCCCTGTAATGGGCGCCTGTTTAATGCTCTCTGGTTTAATTTTCTCCTTTTCCTGGCTGTCAGGGGAGGCCTTGTAAATCTCAGCTACTTTTTCATCATGTTTGTGCACTCTTCAGTACCCGTAAACGAGACTCCGCAGAGGCACGGCTGAGCGAGGGCAGGGGGACAGGATTTACTGCCCCTCCCCCTTCAACATGTGGACCATTAAAGAGGAAGCTGGTTAATGGGCAGAGCACAATCAAGCAGTGAAAACTCAGCTCCCCTACTGCAGTGAGAAAGGGGACCTGGACCAAACATTATTACAAGAACACCATTCCCTTATGCCTAGAATACACCTAAGCAGGGCTAATGTTGGTTTCAGATTTTTCTTGCAAATCGTGCACTGTGCACATACTACTGTGTACTTATGTTTGTACATATTAACATGGATGTGAAGCGGGGCTGTAACACTCCCTTAATCCCCTCCCACGCCCTCTCCTCCACCAGCACCCCCAATAATGGCTGTGTGACGCTGGCCTGGTCTAGTCCCAGAGGGACTTGACGCGTGCCTCTTCGTCGGGCCACAGCTGTTACTCCACCCCATGATGAATGCCCCTGTCGTGGGCCGCTGAGCGCGGGCATCAAGCCCTGAGTCTCTGGGGAAAGCTGAGGACTCTGATAAGTGCTGTTATTGGAGGTAATTGAAAGCTGAGTGTTCCTTTGGGATGCACTGGAGGACCTGGGCTACAGAGAACCAAACTGCTGGAGTTGGTGATGGTGCTCTATCACACTTGTGGGCTCAAGGCTCCTGAATACCATTTAACCACTTGCTGTTAATTCGGAAGTGTTTTTATTGTAGACTGCTAAACAACTGCTTAAAACCAATCACAGAAAATTAATTAAAATCAATTCAAATTGACTGACAAGTGCATTACCGTGCTTGTTGGGCTGAGTAACATTTTTGAGTGAATACCTTAATTCTGATAATGTGATTATATTCCCCGGGTGGGGCTTTTTTGTAGATATTTACACACAGTCCATGCTCCTAAAATGTCACTTGATGGAAAATGTAGAAAAATGTGAACTGTGTCTTTGACAGACAACAGGGGTCGGATAAAAGCGGAGAATGTACCCTTTAATGAAATCCACCTTATAGTGAAAGACTAATTAAACTTAGAATCAAATTTAGGAAATCTTGTCAAGGCCATGGACCTTAGTTTTTTTCCCATCCAGATATTCAAACGCATTAGAAAGAATTTGTCACTTAACTTTAAAGGCCAGGAAAAGACCACACGCAGGCGATATCACCATATTACAGTGATCGGAAACTTTGATATCTAGGTAAAAACAGCATCACTCAGTGTACTCTGGGTGTAGGACCACCTGTTGTTGTACTAAAGAGCACCTCTCCTCCGCCGCGATGCCACCCGGCGCAGACCCCGGCTGACCCCTGTTGCGTCTGCCTGTGTGAAGGTGAGACTGAAGGTGGCCGTGCTCTGACAGCTCCTAATGGGCCCGCATTCACTGCCACCGCCTCCTCCTCACCCTCAGGATCAATCTCTGGCCTATTAGAAGCATGCCGCTGCTGAATATGATTGCATTCACTGGGCCCCACTGGTGCTAATGTGCCTCCATCAATCCATCAGACGGGCTGACCACAGGGTGGGCGGTTATGAAGTGCCTGAACTGACAACCGCTGAATGAGGAACAGGGGATGCTTCCCCGCCACCACTACCCTTCCTCCTCCTCACCTCTGCTGCACCACTGTGCTCGTCTTGTCACCTCTCTCCTGTGTCTCCCTGGGCTCATAGTTGCGATGAATGGCAGCATTGCGGTGCGTCTCTTTGAAGGTTACACCTTCTGTGTAAGGAAAGTGAAAAAAAAAAAAAGCCTCAAGGATGCTTCAGTTTTTGAAGCTCAGTTTTTATCATCTTAATATTCAGTAACCTTGGGCCTTGTGTGGTTAGTCCTCTCAAATTGGCTCCCATAGAAATATATATTTTTTAATTATTGGGCGTGCTGTTTCCTAATAGGTATAGGGCTGGCCCATTGTTGGAAAATCTTTAGCACTTCCACCCACATTTTACAACAGGATGACATGAGTGTAGCAGGTTGCAGCTGTATCTGATAGAGCCTGTCTATATCTCAAGCAGGATCAGTGTCGGAGCTGTGGGAAAGTAGAGGCAGGCAGAGCTTTACACACACACACACACACACACAGCTCCTCAGTTCTGCCTGCCTGCTGCCTCCCTGAGCAGATCGGAAATGACACCTCATTTCCATAAAGGCATTAGGAATTCATTGGATTTTCTTTCCCAGCTAATCATAGTGTTGGTGTAAAACCTTTTAGGCTTTTTAATGAATGATTTTTGACTGATTGCCTATTAATAAGGACACCTCTTGAACAGGCATAGGCTGGAGCAGGGGTTGGGAGGTGCAGATGTGTTTGTTTTGGTGTGTGGATGTGTGTGTGTGTCAGCCAGGCGAAAATGTATTGGAGGAGGAGGAAAGGAGGGGTGGGCCCTTTCGGCTGGGACATAAAGAGGAACCAGTGGCTCCCCTGGGAAATCACAGCTCGTGTCTGCATCTTAAATATCCCTGTGAAGTATCAATAAGTGGGTAATTGAATTTTGAACACAAACATGAGCGTCAGGTGTATGTGTTGCAAGACGGGGGTGCTGTGGGGGCGTAGGCTGAATGTGTGTGCCTCCAAGTGTTTCTTTGCTTGTGTGTGTGTGTGTGTCATCTCCTCTGTGTCTCCCTTGTCCCCCCGGGGAGAAAGAGGATGTTAAATCCATTAAATAAAGCTTACAGCCCGTAATGGGTGAGCAGCACTCAGAGATGGGCAGTGAGGGTCAGATAAGTCCTCTTAACTCTTAATGAAAGTGAATTGGGGCAGTCAGGGCCGGGGTCCAGGACTCCAGTTAACCCAGGTGGTCATCTGTCTTTGGAACTAACGGGTGCAGCAGCTCATCGGGAGCGTGCCATCGAGAGAGGCAGCCAGGGGTGGGGGTTGCGGGGGGCGAAGTGATGATTACTCTCATTTTATACACAGGGGAGTTGTGCTGGGGGCTGGGAGTGGGCTGTGACAATGACACCCAGATCACTCACCGTAAACGAGGGGAAAGTAAGATGTTACACCACTACATTTCCTCACCCATTTACATTTGAGCCACCTGGGATTCGCCCAATGAAAACAATTTTCCAGTGCAGAACAGAAAATTGCAGAAACATTTGGGTTGCACCACACAATTTACTAATGTGTAGTTTTAGTCCTTGCTGTTTAATTTTGGGAAAAGGGCCATTTTAAATAGCCTCAGGGCATATTTTGATGTTTTCAGATACAGGTTAATCTGCATTGCTGCAATGTGCTTTAGCAGCATTAGGCTCCATGCCGGCCTCTCTGCAAACATGTCCTCAGCCCTCATTCTGATGATAACATGGCTGAGCTCTGTTTGTTTACATAATTTGTCTTATTTATGGATGAAAATTATTTCAAATTGGTTAGATAAAAATGGATTGCAACGTAGAGTCTAATATGGGTCAAATTGTTATATACAGTATGATGTGGCTGTGTTTACTGATCTACCATGGTAGACTGTGATGGAAACTCAGACCAGATAGTGTTGAATGATAATTAGATAGCAACAAATCAACAGGGCAAGGAGATGGCCCACAGAATCCATAAGGTGTCATTTAGTATGGATGGCAGTGGTAACAAGATGCTGATTAACTTAGTGCAAAATTAGTAATTGACCTTTCTAATCAACTAAACAAATCTTTAAGTCCCACTAATCAATATTGATCCCCCCTGTTGTATGACAAAGCCTGTGTGTGTGTATAAGTGTGTGGGCGTGTGTTTTTGAGACTTTCTAACTTCACAATCACGTTTTGGCAAAAATAACTTCTTTATAAATAGTTTGTTCAATAAAATAACTGTGTGATAAAGAAATAACATAGAACTGATACACACTTCTAACATAGAAGATAGTACAGCAAGTTAAATATGTTAATTGAAATCAACCATTTGTCATCCATTTGACATTTTTACTACCTGTTAGCGGAGGACTTTTCCACTGACTGTGTAGATGATTTAAAAAAAAAAAAAAATGATGGCCGAATTCCATTTAGCTGCTTCAGTTTCAGGGTCCTGGTATTGCATGCTGGCTCACTGTCACACTAGCCAAGTTACCATCCAAATGTAGCACAAATTATAAATGAATAATCGGTAACAATAATCCAGATGATCAGCAAAAAAAGGTGGACGAATGCATGGTAACATCCACTACCGTTACGCAAATATTAGAAGTTTGGCACATCAAGATAAACAGCTGATGGCAGTAATCTCAATTCCGGTGTCATTTAACCATTGCAGAAGAAGAGGGTGCAATAAGATGACATAATAAAAAGAGTGCTAGTCAAACTTCCAACAAATGAAAACATGGAATTTATGTTTATTTCACGTAATGATTTGAGAAAGGTTAGCATCTTCTCATCACTCCACAAAGATCAGATGTTTTATTGATGCACAAACTTTCCACCTCAGCCAAACAGAAACTTTTTTGTGATATTTCGAGATATTTAATGCACAAATTGAAAAAGCACATAAAAACAGGTGTATGGAAACACACTGAAGGCTAACTGGGAGACTTGAACACCTGTGCCTTTCTTACTATGAAATTTAGTTAGTCATTCTTCCCCACCTTTCATATTCTGTTATAACTTGTTGAACACTTTTCCCCATATTTACTTTTCATAAAAAAAAGAGAGCCACACATCATAAATTAAGCACTGGTTTATGTTTAATGGGGTCTTTAATGTGATGATATCAATGATATTTCTATCTGAGTAGGGGAAGGCTGAACTGAACCGTAATTAATAAGAAGCTCAGTGGGGCGAGGGGTCTCAGGAGGAGTGGAACAGCCATCCTCATCAAGAGCTGGAGAAAGAGAGAGGGAGAGAGAGACGGGACACCTTAAAAATCAGAAATGCCCTTTACCTTTGCTTGTGTAACTACTCCTAATAAGAAAGCGACATCAGCGAACTTGCGGCTTTAGGGTCATCCTGATGTAATTGCTTTCCCTTGCCTAATTTTGATGGCTTCATTTCAATCTAAAGCACCCTATGCATGTCCAGGGGTCCCGTGATGACTTTGTTTAGGGTGATTTGAAGAGACAGGAAAGTGCAAAATGAATCCATCCCATTCCAATTAGCATCATCTTTAACCTAATGAGTGACACCTCAAGGTGACGTGGCCCCCACGCCCAGATGCACCATTATCATTCTACACTAGGCAACTCATCTAAATTACTAACTGGCCCGGCTTTTTCATTAGCAGCCATTGGCGGGGGAGGCGGGGAGCCTGCACACGAGCAGACAGCAGCCAGCTGAGATCCTGATCATATTCTTCTTGCAGGCGTCACAAATGACTTTCTGCTAAATGCCCATTTGAAATCAGTCCTCTCTTTGCTGCTCTATAGTATTATTTGTTTGATGTATAAGATTAGTTAGAAACTGAACAGAGTCGCTGACGTGATCTTGCAGCTCATAAAAACTAAAGTGGTGCTGCCTGATGCTCTTTTTATCTTTAACAAAGAGTAATTACTGTACCTGGATGGTGCATCTCTAGGGTTTATGATGATGCTGCAGAAAAAGTCCCTAAAGTCTCCATAGTGACACAAGGGGTTTGCCTTTGACAGAAAAGCCTCAGCAATGATTGCTCTCCCAGTGAAGACCAGTTTCACAAAGAGCCTTCAGCAGGGACAATTCTGTCTATAGCACAGAGTTAACACTCGTGTGCGGAATCCTGGTGTGTAGGGCCTTTTAACAATGTGTTCACAGATGTCATTGGGACTCTACAGACTGTGGGGAAATGAGTAGAGCTGGGAAATATTTGCACTTAATACCATAATGGCAATTATGTGACAGGGGTTAGTGATATGGCCTCTGGGATAAAAGATCAATAGCCAGTATTGAAATGATTGCATTTTATTGTACAGCAAAATCAAAAAAGATATTTAGTCCCATCTCATGCAGGTTGTGTCAAAATACTATAAAAAGAAAGTAAGGAAACCGCTCTGAGGGCAGTATTGCCTAAAGTAGTGGTTGCAATCTTTTACATTGTGTCCCTGTTTATTTCTTTTTTAGACCTGTCCTTTCTTTAAACAAAGCTAAAATATCTACTGACAGCTTCATATGTTTTAATACAATACTGTATGTATCCAACATTTCCAAAAAATAGCAATGATTATAGAACCGTTTGAAAAATAAATATAATTTTGTATAGCAGAAGATGTTTTTCATTATTTCCTATCCCAAGTCACATCTCGTGACCCCTCAGATTAATCTCCCAACTCCTTTGGTTTGGAAACCACTGGCCTAAAGGTTTAATTGTAATAACCATATTTATTTAATATATGCTTAGTCTTTGTTACTGCTTAGATGAATGTTGCTCTTTTGCCTTTATTCTTATTTTGCTTATTTTATACATGGCCATATTCCATAAGCACAAGTTGAGGATAGAGACATTTTGCTTCTATTCTCACTCATCTTGCATCCACACGAACACACACTTTCATGCCTGCGTAGGTCTGAGTACTTGTACTTCACTACATTCAGACAGCAATCAAGCAAATCACAAGACTCTTTGGTAGCTACGCTTCCATTTTATGTTGTTTTTGTTTGTATAAATTACCTCCCAGTGTGACACTGTAGATATTAAATACATGCTTTGCATTACTAAACAACCGTTGTGAAGTGGTTAGAGCTGCAGGCAAATGTTGTGGAAGACTGACTGATTTTACCAACTCATGAAGGATTGTTGGAAGGGTGTAAAGCAAGCTAGAGTCTTAGTCGCTTGCAAGCATAATAATGAAATAAAGGTCTCCTAACCTGAACAGTGATTTATCTTAAATATGTGATGTTGTGTCATCTTGTCTTCCAGCCAGGGAAATGACCAGGGGGAAGTTTCTGAACATCTTGGAGAGGCCCAAGAAGTGACATGTTTGTTTTGCAAGCAACAGGAAATTTGGGGACTGCATGGTGAATCTGATCTATGTGTTTACCAATATGCTCTGAACATACAACAACAAAGACTTTGCACTCAAACTGTAAATCGGAGCAGAAATGCTCTCTCAGTGCACCTGTTGGCCTCCTAGATACAGTAGATGCCTTCACATTTACGGAAACTTTAAAAGCGTTATTACTTCTCGCAGCATTTCTCTATCGCTTGTAGACTTGCCATGATAAAATGTTCTCTATTTATTCTTATTTCTATTTTAAACATGATTTTGCAATTTGTGAAGTTGTATAATAAAGTTTTAAAATGAAAAGATGATTGCCTTTTATGTAAAGTCCCCTTTAATCATTACGTTTGTAGCCAAAGCGGCTAACGTTTGTGTTTTTTTTAGAGACTGTTCAACTTTTAATTAGGGCAGTAACTTCATGCCTCTGCCACTTGACAAAGTGCAGCACCTCTCCGGATGTGGACATGTAAGGAGCCCCGACATGAGAGTGCTTTCCCGGCTACCAGGGCATGTTTTCCATTTAATGAGCATTGGAAGCAGGGTCCCTACACAAAACCTTGCGTAAAAATAATATAGCTCATTGTCATCGCCTTTAATGAGAGCTGACATAATTACTAGGACCATTTCTTTTCTAATTAGCACACTTCTGCGTTGTTGGAGCTAGCGGCCGGGCAAAAAGAGAATCAGACAGGCATGCCGAATGGGAAACAAAAAGAAGTCCATCCGCCATAATTAGGTAAGACAATGCCTCGGACTGTTCTCGGCTGGAGATGTCGCTGGGGCTCTGGTCGCCCACTCCCAACAAGTTACACTTCTCCCCGGGCCGCTAATAAGCCCCTAATCGTCTTTCCGATTCACACGGACAAGCCGCCATTGCTTCAGTGGCTTCACCCCCTGCCTCTCACGTGTACTCTGGCTCACCCCTCCTTAAAAAAAGAAAAGATTATTCACAGTTCTTCAGGTTTCAGAGAGAGTGGCTTCTTCCGCGGCTGGAGTGTCATGGGACAGGGAGAGAGGACTTTGTGGAGCCTTGGACGCTTTCTTGTGTGGACCCAAAGAAGCGACCACTTTGTGGAAGCTAATGGGGATCCAAAAAGAGAATAAAGCATGGCCTGGTAGCAGGATGGGGGCCAGAAATCCTGTTTAATTTTAGCTGTGTTCAAATACTCTAATTCAGTTCTACTACAAATCTTTTTTACATCAGCTGTGTAAAAGCACCATAGGTAATCCAAATACAAACGCTAGCCTTTTTATCCCAAATTATATCAATAACATATAACTGCCAAATTGTCCTGTAAAACAATGCTGTGGTTTGTATACCGTTAAACAATGTATGGATACATTTTTATTTTAATGAACATACGCCTACTGAAAGTCTCATACCATGGTAAGTACCATTTACTAGTAAGGCTCCTTTAGAAATTCCTTATCATTTGTAATTAGTTGCTTTATTATTGGTTGAGAAAGCCTTCACTGATACTTTGTTGATCAATAATAAGCCATTAATAGATTGAAATCTTCTTCCACCCACCTACCCTCTAGAAAAGAGTTTAACAACTTCTATAGCCCATACTGTGAGAAAAGAAAAAAAAAGTTATTAATGACGTTTTCGACATTCAGAACTGCAGACTTTATGACTTATTAAAGAGTGAACCGTCCCTCAATATTTATTAATGCATTTATAAATGCATTGCAAACATTTATAACTGCATTATTGCCAAGGGGCAAGGATAAACAACATCAAACCTGGCAAACCAAATGGTGTTTGGGTTATAAAACCATTAAAAATTACCAGGGTTGGAGGAAGTATTCAGATCCTTATGTAAGCAAATCGACACTGTAAAAATACTCCATTCAGCCAACAAGTAAAGGTCCATTGAAAATGTTATTCAAGTGGAATATTAGCTAAATGAACATAAAGTAAACATACTCGTTCTGTAGGAAAATGGCCTATAGTGAATTATATAGCCGATTATAGGCTGGTATTTTACTGTAAGTAGCATTTTACTGTTGTCATTGGTCAAAGTAGAGCTGAGTTTAACAAATTCAAATACTGTTGGGTAGTTAAACCTATAACAATGTATCATATGTTTAGCCATGTGAATTATTAATTTGTAAAGTAACTGTCTAAATATAGTGCAATAAAAAATACAGTTTTTACCTCTGAATTGTAGTATTGAGTATAAAGTATTAAAAAATACTCAAGAACTGAAATAGATGTAGGCCTACCTAGCCTACAATGCTTGGATAAATTAGTTACATTCCATCACTGAAACTTATACAAACCCTTTATAAGAAAGTGATAGTGAAATGTTTCAAGTTTTTGTGACTGTTAAGTAAGCCTGCTGTCATGTGGACACTTGCTGATGCTGACTTGATAAACATTCATTCTGCTGAGCGTTGACGTGGTAAGCGACCTGACATCCTCAATATGGTGCACGCACTGGTGGCTGCCTGTCACCCGCAGCCTCCCTCCAGCCAGACAGCCTTTTCAAGAAACGGGTCAGTCCCTCAGAGCTGGTCATCCATATGGAGAGAGAAAAATCTGAGCTCCATCCATCCATCCTTCCGTTGTGCGTTGCCTTGACCTCACATAGCCTCTGTGCCCCGACAAACGTCAATCCGATGTGCCCCGAGTCCTTAAATTAGCTGTCAATTAGTGCAAATTAATCAACTCCTCGCCTAATTAAGCAATGCCGACGGGCAGCTTCCAAACATGCCATTGTGGTGGAGCCATGAGAAAGCTGCGGGGCTTGCAAACTCTTTCTGAACTGGGAAGAAGGAGGTGGGGGCATCGCATCACATCACGCCCTGCAAGTGCTTTGGGAAAGCAGAGGCTCTGGCTGTGCTTTAGTTTTCCCCTGACTCGGCTCTACATGTGTGCTGTCATCAAGTTGTCCTGCACCCTGCTTCGACACTGGAGATCCGGCTTGATTTAGCACTACAGAGACTGAATCACATCAGCGTCTTGCATAAGAGGTTTCTATCCTTATTTCTGGGGCGAAACATTTGCTTATAATCTGTAAGCATAGAGTTTTCCACCACTTTAATCAACCCAATAAAAAAGGAGACATTGAATGCACCAGTGCTACATAGATAGAAGTTCATATATGGGATATGACTTGTTGAGAAATGATTCTTCATGTGCATATCTGCTGTGGATCAGTTAATGCATTCAGTTGTATTTCCAGTGCTGCTGTGACCTTCCTGCAAAGAAAAGTTGTCTGCTTATTCATTATTACAAATGCATTTCAAGCTTTAGCAGTCACATCAGCAGGATATGATATTCATTATAGTGGGCGTTTTTTGCTTGCTGCTGCTTATCAGTGTTTGACCTGCTGCAGAGATACACCTGTTTGAAGGTTACAGGCTGGATGCTTTTATCCCTGCTTATTCATATCTTGGCTGTTAACATCATTTCTAAAGGGTTGAGAACACTTTGTTCCTAATTCTGCATTATACGCCTAAAAATGCGACATGCAGAAACAGGAGGAATGAAGGCAGCCAGGAAAGGAGGTGGTTGAGGGGGATAAACAAAAAATGTCCAACAGCTGTTTGCTTTTTAATCTGTAGCCGTCAGATCCTGCTGGTCTTTGATGGGCAACCCAATCTACACGAATGACTGAACTAAATCTTCCCCTAATCTAGAGCCTTATTAGGAAGCCTCTCTTCTGCATGTAAATCAGCATCCAGCCTCTTTCATAGGAGATGGATTATGAAAAGCCATACAGAGAGGAGAAGAGTTGCACTATCAACAAACAAACAAAAAGCCTGTATAGAGTGCAGCAGAAGTGATGATGGAGTGAAAGGGGGCAGTAACTTGCCTGTAATTGACGGGTCATCCTGACTCAAACCATTCCATGTTAATAAATGACTTGATCCCAACAGGCTGATGTGTCATTAGCATATCCTAATAACATTGATTTCTTCATTACTAGATTTTCCACTAAATAGGCCCTAATTAGTTTCAACTGACCAGACATTATTTGCAGCAGCAATATGTTTCTCCTTGATCAGCAGATCAGTTCACACTGTTTGATATAAAATATGACTTTGCTGGGCGGATTTGTTGAGACTACCTAAAGTCACAATTCCTGTAGTTTTAGGTTACATTAGTCATGTTGTGCCTTGTGTAGAACAGCCCTGTATGGCCCAGTTTCCCAGCATTTTCATGTTTTGCTCCGTAATTGACATGATAGGCATGTCTTTATTTATTATTTAGCTTGAGATATACCATTATTATTGCATTATTATTTTGATGATGCCCATGCAAGCCATGTGTGCAAAGTAAATCTATTAGAAGCCATAATGTCCTTATTTTCTGTTCTAATTGATTTGCAAAAGAAGTGATGCCAATGTAATGTAACACTTAAATTATACCATAAGCAAATAGGAAACCAACATATATCTATGTCATTCCATGAGTTTTAATTTTGGCACAAATATGTAAAATTAACTTTATAAAGTGAGATCTCTCTTTTAACCCTCAACACTCTCTTTACCTGATTGACACTGAAACACCAAGAATAAAGGATGAGGTTGGTCTGCATCTTTAATATTATTAGAATAAATAGGGTTATTAAATAACCACATGACCGACAATGAGAATATTATTCTCTTTTTTTCTGCAACTAAGTCACAAAACAGGCCTACGTGCAGAGACTGGCATTAACTAAAAATGCAAATACAAAAAGAATCTACTAATTGCCTCAATAATATCAACACACCAGCATGTTTTATCAATTTCCTGACACCAAATTTCTGCCATAATTTCACTAAAGATAATGTTTCAGGCCTATGTGACTGTCCTACCAGCCGTAATAGCCATTATTCAGTGTAATGTTCAGATGAGTTTTAATAACAATAAAAATGATTATGCATAAGATAATAGTGAATAACAGGTCAGGTAATTATTTAATAGCCTTACACTTGTGACCCATATTCTGTATAATTCTCCCTCTCCTCCGGGGAAATGTTCCTGCGATTTAATCTGTTCTGTAGTCTGTGCTGCTGCTGTGGGATTAGCGCAGTGCAAGACCGTGCAGCGCCCACTGGGTCCATATCGTCCAGCTGTCGTTTTTGGGAGGGCCTTTGATTTGCGTGTGATGAGTTTCCCATAGCATCTGGAGATCAATTATCTATTCGTGTGAGCCAGTGGTTGAGAAGAGAGATCATAGCTGGCTCTGTGCGTGTGTTTGTGTGTAAACCATTCAGCGAAAAGCAATACTGATTTATTTTAGAAGATTGAGGTAATTTTGCAGCATTTCAAAGGTTTAGAGGTGCAAATAGAGGATTTAATTAGGCCTGACTTTATAGCGAAAAATGACATAAGCAATGGTAGGCTATATCTGCAGTGAGTCTATAGGCTACTGATGTAGCCCATACATTGTAGTTTTTATGTTATTTTGTCATATCATTGTCTCTGTAGCCTATGATTCTAGGTGTCAATCTTTCTCAGCATTTCGCCCCTCTTCCTGCAGCCTGCAGCCTTGGAGACAATAATCTCGTTTCCTCCTTTCTTTCTGTAGCCTAAATCCCCTCCTCGTTTATCCATATAGTCCTGAGGAAAATGCAGATATGTATTCGAGAGGGCGTATAATGCATCCATGATCCACAGGCATCCTGAATCCTTGCAGCTGATTGGCTGCTGGGTCCTGCCTCTTGTTGGGATGGACCTGTTGGATAAAAGGACCATTTTCTGAAGGACTCTTGTGTGTGATACAGAGGATCATGCACAGGGGACCGTCCGGTAAGACGGTATAATAACTAATAGGCCTTTTCAAGTAGCATCCGAAGACAACATGACGGGGAAACAAGGCGCTGTGCTGACGGAAAGTTTAAATATATCGGAGAAAACCTCTCTGGGTGCAAATGGAGGGAGTAACAGCCACCAGCCGAAGAGCAGCGCGACCCATCCGCCGCCCAGGTGCACCGGTTTTGGCATCCAGGAGATACTAGGGCTGAATAAGGAGCCGTCCGCGGCCCCGAGGAACCCGCTAAGCTCGCTGCCGCCCGGGGCGCACCTGATCACCGCCAGGTCCTTTCTGGGCCCCGCCGGCGTGGGTATGGGTGTCGGGATGGGATTAATCGGCCCTGGTGGAATTCCGTCGTTTTACAGACAACCAGCGTTTTTGGAGACTGTGCTGTCGGACGCACAAGACGTTCACCTGCAGCCCCACAGCAGGTCCGTAGGGCCGCTGGACACCAGCCAGTCTGCCAGCTCAGGTGATCTAAAACCACTTCATAATCAGGCCTATTCATACCAAATACGGATCCCACTGCTACACAATATTTACATAATTCCAACCTGGGCTACTGTGCATGTAGCACTTTTTTTTTACGTTGTATAACTATGATAGGCCTATTATTATTATTAGCATATTAGTATTATTATTATTATTATTATTATTAGCATATACGTAGTATGTCTGTTGTGATTTTAAATGAAATAATTAAATGTAGGCTAATGTCTTAATAAAAAAAATAGCCGTGTTGTGTCAGTGTGAACAGTTTGCATTTATTCCAAAACGCTCTTCATGTTATTAACTTTAATGCTTTCTTCTGTTTTTAAATCCAGACTCGGATGATTTATCTTCAAATGAACGAAAACTCTCAAAGTCATCAGTAAGTCAGAGCAAGAAACGCAAGAAAAGACGCCACCGGTTAGTGTTGATTTCTGGTTAATAATATGGCTAATATTGTTATTGTTGAGAAATTATAAATTCGTAGAAATTCACACGACGACGCCCCCCAGTATAAAATCAATGTGCAATGCTAATTGTTCTTTTTATTATAGCCTTATTTAAATAGATAATGAACTAGTCAAACTGATAAGAATGTAAACAAATTGGCCACAGATTTTACTTTCTGTCATCACTAACATCCACAAATGTTAAGCTTGTCCTGTCTGGTTTGCTTTATTTTATTTTTTATACCCATAATAGACATTTATTAAAATTGGCTGTTATTTATAGAAATGTGTTCAATGTTGTTTTACCTTTTGCGTTTTTATTTCCGTCTTTATTAAAATCAAATTGGTTTACCCTTTAGTTTAATATCTGCAGGACACAATATGTCCAATATGTCCACATATTTAAAATGATCCCCCCGTTTCCACAGAACCATATTCACCTCATATCAGTTGGAGGAGCTGGAAAAGGCCTTTAATGAAGCGCACTACCCGGATGTTTATGCCCGAGAGATGTTGGCCATGAAAACAGAGCTACCTGAAGACAGGATACAGGTAATACTCTAGTTTGCACGCTGTGTTATATGGTAGAATAATAGTGATTCGGCATTATTCAATCGAAGGTTTTTAGGCTATGTGTCGCTGTTTGAACATGGACCATCTTGCTAATTTATTTTCATTTTTCGCATTGACGGTTTGTATGTGTTTCACTTGTTTGAGTCCATTTTCATTAGGCTATATCGATCGTATTAATTAATTAGCCTGGATACAACCTTTAGCCTAGATGGTTCCCTTTAACTTATGAATTAAGCTATAGGCTATTTAAAATGTCTCAATTCGTAGAGCCTACATCAAGGTTTTAACAAAGCACTATTTTAGCTATTTTATTTTAGCTATTAAGTGCTACATTTGAAAGAAAAAAGACATGCTGGCTGTTTTAATTTAATTTTTGGCTAAGTATTAATAGCAAAATACTCTAAATAGGTCCCTAAAATTATTATTTTTAAAGCCATAGAAACATAATTTGATCTATATTCTCTTTGAGATGCTCTTTGAGATGAAAATATAGGCCTGTACAAAGTCTGGCTAATCAAAGCCAAATAAAGGCACTTATGTGATAGTTAAAGCATCTTATATTGCTGATTTCTTCGGCTATTTAAAAGATTCGATATAATTATAGGCTATTTCTTCAGATTGACACTGCACATTGCAAAGCACACATCATAGACCATTCTTATAATAAGCAACAGTGTCTGTAAAACAGAATTCATTATTTTCTAATTGATTTGTGTGGAAATTATAAGGCAAATATTATTGCCTTATGAATGTTCACCTGTGATCGTTCACTTTCCCATCAGTGCTAATAGCCTCCTCCTGTAGGTAATATTGGAGTAGCCTACTACAGGCCGCAGCTGCCTCCCACGCTGCTCTCATGTTTAAGGGGGGAGACGGGCTAAGTGAGCCCCCGAAAATCGATCAGCGATGCCCCATCCTGTCTGAACAAAGATCGCTCTCCTCCAGCATTTCTCGCCAGGACAGATAATCTCTCATCAGGCGCAGTTGGATGTGAAACAATTTGTTCTCGGAGAAGGAGCCACTAACGACCTAATCAAGCTATCAAGGCGGAAGAAGATTGCAGTGTGACCTGGACCATCCATCTGCCGGGGCGCCTTTTAATCTCATTCTCATTACGGGCTGCAACAGTAACAGCGGCGAATAAATAATAAAAAGGGAAATAAATAAATAAATAAGCCCAGCCCCTGCTCCTATCCTAAATAAAATGAACACCCAATTTTCTCATTGAGTGTAATTAGTTAAATCAGACGAGCTCAGGAGGCAGGCTGCTGCTGCTGGAGAGACGCAGGGAGTTCAAATGAAATAACTACATTGAATTTATTAGCACGGGTCAATAGCGCTGCTCCCCCGAGTCCCGGTTGTTTAATTTCCCGTGATATTTGCCCGCCTGCCCGCCATCGATTGGGCCTGAAATTAACTTATTTTTCAATCAGCCTCGGCGTGCCCCTGGGTCACTCCTCCTCGCAGCTTCCACACTAGCTTTTTTTGAGGGGCAGATAAGCAATTTCTCATAAAAAAAAAAAAACTATCTTGTATGAAATAAGGGTTGTCATCAGAATTACCAGGGAAAAAAAGCATGAAAACGGTTTGATCGTTTTCAATTTCATATCTGTCCCCTCGCTTGAATCTCCTCTCCGGCCCCCTCCTCTCCTCTCCTCACAGAGCCATCAGAGGTGCCTAAGCAGAGTGTTTAACAATCCTGTGTTGTGCTATCAATTTGGTCTCTCTGAGCTGACAGATAGCCTGCAGAGCCTTAAGCAGTTGTTGGCTGTGGCCAAGTGAAGTGTCATGATGTGTCAAACCATCTATAATGCGGCAACAGGTAGCTGGAGATCAGCTCTGACAGGAGGCACAGATCCTTCACACCTGTAGCCAGCAGGTTATGGGAAATCAATGGACTCAATCCAAACGGTGCAGTTGTTATCTTAAGTTACTTTGAATCACAAAGGTCATTTTTAAAATAACTGCTCAAATCCTAAAATTGAGTTTTCATACACAAACAATACATTGTTGAGTACCACATTAAAAAATGGCTGTAGTAATGGTTAAATAATTTACTAAAGCTTTACGGGTCATCTAAAAGCCATTTATAACAGTTTTTGGGTTGCCAGGTTGTGAAAAATCCCATTTGATGATCTTTTCTAAGAATGCAGTTATAAATGTTCATAATGCATTAATACATACTGGGGTTTACACTTTCTAATATGCCATCATGTCTGCAGTTATAAAATGTATTAAGTCATCAATAAAGAAAAAGGGCTGTAGAGTAAAATGACCAAATTCCAAATAGAAACAGCAGCCACATGGATTGTTTCACAACCTACAAACCCAAAAAGTAATCGTATTGATAGCTTATAACTGATGTATAGAGCATTAGTAAATTGTTTATTAATCATTAATAAAGACAAAACCTCTTTAGGGTGCTTTAGTAGAAAGTGGTACCAGTTGCATCTTGAACATAATAAAAGATGGATGGATGGTAGATAGATAGATAGATAGATAGATAGATAGATAGATAGATAGATATTGGGAAATTCTTATCAGGAGATGCTAATTGCATGCTGCAGTTGGATTGTTTGCAACCCTTAAAAGAAACCACTAATCTCATGTTGTTCTATCTTAGCCATTTCCAAATTAATATACTATAAATACATATCTTCCTCACTGGCAAAAACTGGACTTATTTGTCTTATTTGAAGGTGAAGCTGCTGGTAGTGACTAATAACTAGGTGTTTTGTCCTCCTGTCACAGGTATGGTTTCAGAACCGCAGAGCCAAGTGGAGAAAGAGGGAGAAATGCTGGGGCCGCAGCACTGTGATGGCTGAGTATGGGCTGTATGGAGCCATGGTGAGGCATTCCATCCCCCTGCCAGAGTCCATCCTCAAGTCTGCCAAGGATGGCATCATGGAGTCCTGCGCCCCCTGGCTGCTCGGTGAGGCTGATGTCTTACTGTTTCCCCCAAAAATTCAGCATCATTGCCTGATTGTGTCAACACTTAATGGTCGTTTAATAGGTGTGGAGAGTATATTTACCACATAATTCAATATTAACAGTACAGTACTTTCTATTTGAAAGTTATTAACGCGTTATCATAACAACATTGGTGTGACGGACTGATACAGTGTGAAGGATCTGATGGTAGAGGCTCTATTTAGCTAAGCCTGACCCTTTAAAGCAAAGAAACGTCCTAAATATAGAGAACATGGCATAGACTTTGCATTACAAAAAAACATTCTCATCCTCTACGCTGGTCACGCATCACCATCGTTTATTCAAACATTATATTCTAAACCGGAACTATTTTTGTTTGCTATTTTCAGTCCAAGATGGCTTACCAATCAACAGACGCTATTCTAAATCTGAATACCCGCAACTCTTTGCAGGGATGCACAAAAAGTCCACGGAGGCAGCGGTCCCCCCGGCAACAGGACAGTGCGATGCGCCCCAGCAGCCGAGCTCTCAGAGGGTGGAAGAAGCTGAAGCAGAGGAGAAGAGGTCAGAGGGCAAGTCCACCATTTCTAAAGAGGAACTGCGAGAGAATAGCATTGCTGCACTCAGGGCCAAGGCACAGGAGCACAGTGCCAAAGTGCTGGGGACGGTTTCTCATGACAGACTGTTGGAGGGCAAACTGGAGAGACAGGTGGCCGAGGAGAAAGCCGGTGATCCCCTGAATCCAGCAGAGGAGGAGAAAAGTCCGTAGAGAGTATTACATTCCTGTGGACTGCTATTCTCATGAGTGAATGCAGTGGGCTGGCTGTACTTACCCAACATAACTCACTGTCCTGCAGGTTTCCATCCCACATTGACTTCTCTTAAACTGGCCTGTATCTGGACTTCTTTAAGAAGAAAACTCATCTGGCCATCACCAGTTCACTGCTGCACAGAAGATGCAAAATGCACTTTTTCTGATTTACTTACAAACCCACAGTTGTTGTTGTGTGTGCATAGTAGGGAAGGTTTGACTGAGAGTAAAGTGTTAATATTGGTATATAGACCCTACAGTTATATATATAGAGCCAGATGATTCAAATTGTATCCAATATAACAGTTAGATCATATTAATTAGGACTACCCAATGACCAATAAACGGTCAGGTACATTTAATTCTTGGCATTCATTTTTATGTTGCTTGTACAGTTACTAAATGGTGACATTTGAAATAAGAACCATCCCACCGACAGAAAGTAATTGTTGTCCTATACCGCGCTGTATATACTTGATATATTAATCTCTCTCACTAAAGGCACACTTTGACATATGTTTTCTTGTTGTCTTAAAAAATGTTTGTTGTCGTTTTCATTTCAAAATATGTATAACTCAAAATACAAAGCATCAAATAGAAATCACCTTTTATTAAATGTGGCTTTTTGGTGTCTATTTATTCTGCTTTCCTTTCAAACAAATGTCAGCTGTGAGGGCATTACTGAAACTCTTAAATGGCACGAAGTGGCCCTCATTGGAGTAGGAGTAGCAGTAGTAGTAGTATTAACTTGTTGTCACTTGATGCTCTGCTGGCTGGGCTCATTGGGACACCGTCGACGGCTGCATGCTCGGGTTACCCCCTATAATCTGTCGCAGTTGAGAGCCTTCAATTTGAGATTAAACTAGGGGACCAGTGCTTTTGGGAGAGGAAAGAGAGTGAAAGCACCCCCTCCCCCCAAGTAGGACCTTAAATCACTTTAATAGATGCTATTATTAGCCGGCTTTCAAGCTGTTTCATCCTCTTATCTAAATACTTAGCCAAAGTCTTACAGCATTATTTGTTGGCAATCTTTATTTCCCCTATAAACCTTTTGAATCTGGTCACTTGAACTCAGCTTTACAACACATCTATGTGTCTGCATTAGCCATAATCCATATCACATTTTACACTTCATCCTCAGTTAGCTAATGGGGCTTCCTAATGAGTTGAACAATTGAGTTCTTCTCCAATTTAGTAATTTTAAAAGGGCAAGGGACGAGTATTATCAGTATGCTGCTGCATGTCTCAGCACTGAATGGCCCTCAGATTGGAACCATAATGTCACCGGATGGGGAAAAGGTTGCTAATTACATTGTTGACAGAGATAAGTATACACACAATAATGAATGATGGCTAGGAAATGGACTGGAGTGTGTCAGAGTAATAAGAACTGTTGATAGAATTAACCTGAATAGTAAGACAGGTGTATTTTCATTTAGGAAAATGCTTGACCACATAAATCAGAAGTGAAGAGATGTATGCTTGAGATTTAAAGGGTGGATTTGTGATGGAGACCCCATGCCATAATATTCAGGAAGTTTTGTTTTACATTAAAAACTGAAAAGATACATGGAAGCACTAGACACCATGCATCCTCATCCATTAAAGAATTATTCACTTTATTTTGAGGTCACACAAAACATAAACTCAGCTACAGAGCAGTCTCCCTGAGCTGACGAAGATTCAGTATTTTCAGCAGAAGTTAACACGCATTGTCTTGAACTTGATATCACTGGTTTATCTCATTGCTTGCTTTCTTTCACTATTTGGCAGCTAAACTAAGACCTGTCATTTCCGTTTTCTAAGTCAGTAGGGCAAATAGGGACGATATTGTTGATTGTCATATTCTTTAGCCGATCAAATTTCGAGTTTGCCCTGTTGGGCGTATTCTTTGACAGACCTTCTTGCTGGCCCAGCCACCTACGTCGGCATTTTTCGGACCAGTTTTTGTAAAATTATTTTACTAGCAATTACTGCTTACTTTAGCTAGCCTAGTTGCTGCTGATGTTAGAGATTTGAGCAGTCAGTGGCCGCTGTGCCCTTGTGTGTTCGTGGTGGCATGTGTGTTGAGCCCCAGCAGCTTGGCTGGAATTTGTGGGGAAGCCTGTTGATCGCAGATTGTGTTATTTATTTATTTATTTTTATTGCTTTGTGGTCGTCCTATGAGTAAATGTGACCGGTTGTTGTGGCTTGTTTTTGTTCCTTTGGTAATTACATTCGTTTTGACTATATGTGATGCAGCATCCGCCATACTGCATAAAAAGTGATGGCTTCAGTCACCGTGTATTTATGTCTCTGCAATGGTGTATTGAAACTGTCTAGGTGTTGAACCTTGTGTTAAATCACTTTATTCCACAAGATAATGCCCTAGTGTCATGGTGAGGTTATTCAAAGGTGGTTTAATTGCTGTAGTCATTTTCCCCTCAGGACTTTGGTGACCCCTAACTTTTCATATGGTGCCATCATCAGGTCAACATTTTCAGTTTTTGACCAAAATCCATGCCAAACTAATGACATTCCCATCAGTCCAGCTGTACTTTGTGTTTAGTGCTATTTAGCCAATGTGAGCATGCTAACAGGCTAAACTAACATTGTCAACATGAGAATTAAGGATTTAACATGATGTTTATAATCATTATAATGATATTTAGCAGCTAAACATCAGCATGTTAGCATTGTCACTTTAAGCATGTTGACATTAGCATTTAGCTTAAAGCCCAGCCTATTAGAGCAGCTATCATGACTCAACCTTACATGAGGCTGACTTTTTTGGCCCTTGCCAAATCCCCCAAAAACTTAAAATTGATAACTTGTGAAGGATTTTATAGCAGCAGTATTTCCAAAAGTGTCTTTAACCTCACACAAGTTAAAACATTTTGGTTTCTTCTTAAATTTCAGGAGAATTAGTTTCACATTTTAAGCAACAAACTTTTGTTGCTCATCCTCTTTTTAGGTGGAATTCTCATGAAACCCAATAACAATTTAAGGCTGAGTGACTGAAATGATTTGCAATAGAACGCCGAGCCCTCACCTCCACATACCCTCAACCCAATTCAGTTATTGAGGCCAAGACATACAGAGAGTGAGGATTATTCCTCTAAAGTGCAAAGCTATTTAATCCCCTGAGAGTGGAATAGGAGGTTATGACAAATCAGATTTGCTGAAGATCAAGCTGTTTACATTAGATATGAGGAGGTTATTCACAGTATCACTTATGATGGGCAGTCTGCTTGTTGGAAGACCATCATAAGAGCATTTCAATCCATGCAAAGTGAGATCAGAGGGAGTTTTATGGAAAGATTTCGACTAATGCAACATTAACATTCAATTTCTTTTTTGATAGGGTTGTGAGCAATATGATTTCATTGGTGAGATTAAGTGCTTGCAGATCATTTTAGGAAGACTCTTGGCTCCAGTTGCGTGCTGAGATGAGATCAAACATAAGCCATGTATTTAAACTAAAGCCTATTGAAACGTGGTGTTGTTCTGCCCTCTGCTGCATAGACTTATCAGTACAACAAAAGTCCAAGTATGTTTCAGAGTAATTTAGAGCTGGTTGTTGTTACAAAAGAAATGGAATTACAGTTTACAGGTTTTTAGAAATGATTATTTATGCATCATTTTTGTCTTCCAATGCGTCTCTTTGAAAATGAATTTGTGATCAACTTCTTTCTATTACTCATAAGAATTTTTGTCTTCCAATGCATCTCTTACCCATACCCATTACCCACATGGCTGGGTTATGGGAGAAAATTAAACTATATCTACAAAACAATCTCATAACAATGTTTGTGTGTATATGTATATATATATATATATATATATATATATATATATATATATATATATATATATATATATATATATATGTATATGTATATGTGAAAAATAAATAAAATCCACCTGTCATCATGAACCATATGTAAAGTAGTTCAAATTCATTTATACATCTGAGCTGTCTCGTAAAAAAATTAAATGCGCTTTACTTAATTTTTTGATATTATTGAAGATGTTTTAGATTTGGGAAATTTACCCAAAAACAAGTAGCCTAATATTTTTTTAGCCTGACAGTTGTTGACCTTGAAAACAGCAGATGAAGTCATTACATCTTTGTGTAATATGGTTGAAAGCTCTGGAATAACTCAGTAAAATAGACCTTATGCTGAGATTGTTTTGTCAGTTCTTTTTTATTTTCTATACAGTATGTACCTCAATACATATAAAAACACATCAATAAATGTACATAGAGCGAGAGTGGATGCATAATATACTGTATTCTGTAGGCTTTAATACATGCACATATATGCATAAACGTATACAAACTGTGTGTGTGTGTGTGTGTGTGTGTGTGTGTGTGTGTGTGAGAATATGTATGTGTACATGTTTCTACACACAGGCATACATACAGTATATGTTTATATACATATTCACATTAACATTACATGTAAGCGTACATGGGTCTGATATAACGCATTTGAGCATGTGTCTATTAATGCAGGTAAACTATGAATTAATTTGCCAAAAATATCAGCATTAAATTGAATACTGGCATTGAGTGCTTCATCTAACTGCCTGCATGTAGTGCAACATGTTATCCACATGGGGGCAGTCTTGAGCTTCATTCAAAATCAGAACCCCTTGTGATTTGGTGTACAGGTGAATTACATTACAAGTTCACAATCACATCTTTTCTTTAATGCAGTCAATATATGAAACTCCTGGTGCTGAAACATGTGCATCTGGACATTGATTCATATCTGTCAGGCTGGGAAAAAAGGGTTATATTACAAGCTTTTGAGCAGACATCTTGATCAATATTCTCATCTCTTGTCCCTCCTCTGGCGCTCTCAGTGATGAGGCTGTCTACTGTAGGTTAATGGAGATGGGATTGATACTGTGGCTAAATGATCTGTCCTGGCTGGGGGCTGATTTCATCTTCCTAGGTTTCCCTAAAGCTATCCAAAGGGTTTGATCACACAGAGCCAATCAACTCTCTTTTACCCTTCACTGGGTAAGAATCATAATATCAGTACTTCTCAGTATTTAGAGTTTGTGAAGGATATTGGCGCTTTATTTGCGTTGGCGCTCCTATGGGTCGTATTAAAGGGTAGGAATAAACAACCTATATAGCTGTATGGTTTGGAGGACTTGTTGGTGTTTTAGTTTAGTTTATTAGCAAATTGTTTAAAAAAAAGGAGCAATGATAAGGCTTGATACAAAGTAAAAACATTGTGCAAGGGAGGTTAGAAGCCAAGAAAAGGCATATAAAGAAACCACCCCTTTAAAGGTCCCATGACATGGTGCTCTTTGGATGCTTTTATATAGACCTTAGTGGTCCCCTAATACTGTATCTGAAGTCTCTTTTATATAGACCTTAGTGGTCCCCTAATACTGTATCTGAAGTCTCTTTCCTGGAATTCAGCCCTGGTGCAGAATTACAGCCACTAGAGCCAGTCCCACAATGAGCTTTCCTTAGTATGTGCCATTTCTGTGTCTGTAGCTATTGAGGAGGAGAGGGGGGCAAGGTGGAGGGTGGGGGTGTGGCTTTGACCAACTGCCACTTTGCTCGTTTGAAAGCCATGTCTCTCTCTCATGGGTGGGCCAAATTCTCTGGACGGGCAAAGCAGAGAAAGGGGAGGTAACCTTGCTCCTTATGACCTCATAAGGAGACAACCATGAGAAAACCATGTTTTTTAAGGATGTTATGATTGACTGTGGGCTCTTGACAAGTCTAAGAATATGCCAAGAGAGATTTTTTTCATATTGATGCCTGTACAGTATGTTGCTTCCATCTAAATGTTGTTTTTTTTTCATTCTTGAATAAACAAATTTTCCAAGAACTTTAGAAAAGCAGGGCAAAACAGATATAGGACTATAGTTGGTGAATTGGGTGGAGTCACCAGATTTCTTTTGTTTCCCCCAAAAAAAGAATGAATCTGAAATCTTGGTTTGCATCAAGATTACAGGGGTTAGCACGTTTACAGTTGTTATGGTGGGAGTTATGTGTCCTCGGAAGGGTTGGGTATCGTTTGGGCTTTTTCCGATACCGGTGCTTAAACAATACTTTTAAAACGGTGCTGGTGCCTAAACGGTGCCTGAACCGATACTTAATAAAATAGGGGAATAGGGAATAGGGTATTTTACAATAACTTTCAATACACCACGAGGCTTACTAGTTTCAAGTGAACGCACCGTCTGTGTTGTCTTTCCGAATGTCCCGGTGTTGGAATATTCTACAGTGAAATACAGTCACACTTTACACCGTTTAGCTGTCAGCATTTTAACCATGTTTAATCCAGCTGCTAGCTAACGGTAGGCTAACGTTACCTGCTGTCAAGTGTAGTGTTAACTAGCGTCATGTGCAGCGATGCTTCGGTTGCCTCTAACGTCTGTTTCAGAGCATCAGAGAGCAGCGAAGAAGGCATTTAAGTGGCACCGAAATGAGGCACCCGAAATCTGCATTGCAATTCGGTCCGGTAGATATCGGTCGTTTAGGCACCAACCCTAGTCCTTGCTGCTGCCTAGTCAAGTACAGTATATCGGTTATCTCTTGAAGTTGGACTTGGCTGCTTGTCCCAGAAAGATTTATGATGTGTGGTACAACACCAGTAGCCGTCCACCGCAGCTGCCCTCCAGCATTCACTGCTCGGTAGTTTCAGCTGGCCATCTGTGGGCAGTTTCAGATGCTACAGTCATCTGGGTGGTTGTAAACTGTGTTAGTCTGCTTCATATCCAATTTATTTCTCAGAAACTGACATCACCCCTCCTCGTGAAGTGTCAGGTACTCAGGTTGCAATTAAAAACCAACACATCTCCCTGAGTCTTATCTGAGAGCTGCGTTAGATGCTTTGCTGGCACAAGACGCAGTTTTGAGGAATGCTCAGAGCAAAAAAGAAGTCCAGTTTATACTTATCTAGAGAACAGAAACATGAACAGCAAGACAGTGCTCCCTTGTTGCTCAAGAGTGATAAGCAAAGCCAGAATATGAGGCTGTGAGGTCCTTATCAGTCCAGAGTCCTGGCAAATGCTGGCGCCACAGAGAGAAGCGTATTGCTGTGCGACAAAGGTGTTAGGGCAGATAAGCATGTATGTGTGAAATGCTTCAAAGATGAGCTTAACTCTGATATTAAAGGAGAGAGAGAGAGAGAGAGATTTACAGACATGAATGCTGACATCAGAGTCGCTGTAAGGATATCTTTATTTCCGCACATGCTCACTGAAAAGTGCTGTGGAAAAACCTGTTGGGAAAACAGATTTTTCCTTTTAAAGCTAGCGGTGGTAGAATAACTCAGATCCTTTATGTAAGTAAAAAGGCCAATAAAAATAATGTCAAATATTCTATTGCAAGTAAAAGTCCTGCATTCAAAACTGATACATAGTACATAATATTATTAGATAAAAGTTTATACATTGTCAAAAGTAAAAAGATTAATTCTGAATAAAAAATGGCCCTTGTGACTGATGAAATGAATTCAGCATTATTAGATTGTTAATGTAAATGCATGAACACATCAGTAGAATTTTACTGTGTTAGCTGGTTGAGGCATAGCTAGTTTTAACTATACAATTAGTTTACGCCAATGATATATCTGAGGGGTCTTCAAATGATTAATGCAAGAGGAAAGAAGAAAAAAATGCTACACAAATTTGTATTCATGTTTCGTATTAGCATCAAAAAATAAATATTTTACCTCTTTGGACCTAAAACAGCAACTATGACTCATATTTACGTGTATAGTGGTGGCACCCTCTAGTGGGGTAGCAATTATGACTGAGGCAAAGTAAAGCTAGGTTTATGGTTGCTGCGGTGTTCCGGCGCGAGGTGCACGAGCCATAAAATGACGTCACCACGGCTGTTGTTTCCAGCACGAAGGCTCCGCAAGTTGTCGCATCGTGTGGGCGTGCACCTCTGAATTTTTGTAACTCTGCACGCGCTGCACTTTCCGTTCAACATGGCCAGCTGGAAGACTGGCCGAGCAGGTTCGTCTGTACAAACATGATTCTTCATGTACAGACCACAGGGAGTCAAACAGTCTTAAATATGTGGTCAGAGAGAGAAACCACACTGGGAAAAGAAGAAGCATTTTGCTGTAGAGTGTGGAAAAACATGAGAGATCGCTTTGTCAAAGCTAAAAAACGGCTTCATGGAAAGAATGTTCTTAACAGTGTTAGAGGCAGACAGTAGTTTCAATTAGGAGATAAACGACAGTCAGGTTAATGATTAGAGTAGATATATATAATGTTTGATGGTACGTCTGTGTTTATCATGGATGTAACTACTGTTGCCAGGCAGTCTGCTTTCCTTTACTTCCGCTCTTTTCTTCTCTACTACTTCTTGCTTATTCACAGATTATTTAGTTTTTACGCCCCCTGGTGTTTCAGAGAATACTGCAACGAACAATGTGTTGAGCATGAATGTCTCTGTGCATGCTCGTAGCGCGCCATAGTGTCGCGGGCAAGTATAACCAAAGCTTTAGGTGACAAAGTATAAAAGTACCCAATACTGGAACAAACAAACACAGGACTATCACCCAGGAGATTGGGGTCAGTCCTGTTTGAAAATAAAAGTAAACGGTAAGGTTCTTTTTAACTTTAAGAAACAAATGGAGCTATGTCACGTTCTGCGTCACGTGCTTTACCAGAAGTGAAGTAACATCAGATTTTAATCCAAACCACAATCTTTTTCTAAACCTAAGTAGTTTTGCTGCCTAAACATAACTATACTGTGACCGTGTAACGTTAACGTGTTTAAAAACGTGACCGTTACATTTTCTCATGGATGTATTATAAGACCTGGATACAACGTTTGAGGCGGAGTCCCATTCATTCCTATGACAGTTGCTCAGTGGCGCATATAGCCTTCACGGAGCCAAAAAATACCTGGATATTTTGCTCTGCTTCTGCATTATGCGGCCCATAGAGCATCGCACCAGAGACCTCCGCCGGCCGTGCCGGCTACTTCCGGTTTAGTGCTCTGCTAACTTGAATGTGGAATACATTATTTAATCGTCCGGCTCTTCTAGACTTTCTGATAGTTAAACAAGTCATTTCGCAGATGTTGTGACGCTCAAACATTTTTAATCCACTGATTTACAGACATCTCTTTCGCCATGTAAGTCTATAGGAAAAACCCTTGGACTAGAGGGCATCACGTGACATTGCAATTCCACCGTTTGGCCACTACGTTCAATTTGCTTCAAAGCCTGGCGCGCTTCCTGGGGGCCTGGTAGATAAGCGGACGGAAAACGCTCCCTTGGGTCGTATTAGAAGGTAGGAACAAATTACCTACATCATTGTATAGTTTGGAATCACAAGCCAAAAAGGTTGGGAAATGTCAAATAAATGTAGTGGAGTAAAACATACATTATTTACCTCTGATAGTGAAGTACAAGAAAGTAGCATACAATGAAAGTAAAGTACAAGTACATCAAAATAATATATATAGGGTACCACTAAAGCTAGGAGTTCTAAGACTGAATCCTTCAAAAATACTATTGAAGGGATGCAGATACATAATAGCAGGCAAATATGTTATTTTGTTTTTAGGACATCAGATGAACAGTAGAATTAGTAGTGAATAATTATGGGATTGCTGATGAGAATGTTGCTTTTATTAGATCTACATGGTACACAATCCATCCCTTTGTTCACCTATTGGTATAACAACTGGGGACCTAAAAACCCCAAACTCTTTCATGTTGCTTTGCTATAAAGGATTACTCAGTTAATAGCCTTTCCGTTTATAAAATACATGTACATAGATTGTTGAGACATAGACTTAAATCTTCTTGGACATTTTAGATTCCACTATGAATTCAAAGACGTATGTATTTTCCTTCAGTGTTAGTAAAATAATTAAAAAATACATTAAGTTGTTAGACTGTAGCAGTCCCTTATTCTTTGCTACTTGCTGTAATTTCCTTTTTCCCAATTTGTTTTAGCTGAATGCCCCTGAGTTGATTGGAGGGTTATTCACATCACCTGTTGTGTGTGTGTGTGTGTGTGTGTGTGTGTGTGTGTGTGTGTGTGTGTGTGTGTGTGTGTGTGTGTGGGGACTGACTCCTAAATACGAATTGAGGACAGCTTGGTGCATTTCCCCTCTTGGCCTATCAGGGTGTGACGACGCCCTTTCTTTAGGGCTTAAGAGAGGTGAGGTGCACACCCAGGACATTCTGATCCTTCCTTGACTAACGCCACGTCCACACGTACCAAAACGATCTTTTTTCCCCTCAGTCTTGCATCCAAACGGTTCCATTTGTAAATGACTCAACACAATACTTCATATTCCAGGCCTATAGGTGGTGCTGTTTCTGCTACAGAAATTCACCAAAAATGGAGAAGAATAGGCGGAGCATGCGCATAAAGCTTGCACGCTGTATACAAACAGACAGTAGAAGAAGAAACCAAACACAAGAAGAAGACAACGAAAATGGCTCAATATCTTCGCCAGCAGGAACACAAGCATGTAGTCCGCCATTGTTGTTGTTGTTGTTGTTATGAGACGTCGTCGCAGGATAAGAGGTTGAAGGCTAGAGGTCGAGTATGTGGCTTTGCCGTCCAAACGAAGCCGCAAGGGCGGCGTTTTCGAATTTTTTCACTCTGGGACCAGGTTTCAAAAAAGTACGTCTTCAGGCAGTGTGTTTACAGCAGGGTTCATACGTTTTGAAAAAACCTGGAAAAGTTATGGAATTTGAAAAATGCTAATTCCAGGCCTGGAAACGCAGAAAGTTTTGGAAAAGTCATGGAATTTTTTTTAACACCGCATAATGCATTAATAAATGTATTTTCACGTTGTCTTAACCTCAACGTTCTATATTATTCGATATTACGAATCCCACTATGAACCACATAAATTGTCCTTCATTTTATTGTTAAACCTCTGAGGGTAAACTTTAACACAGATTTTTATTCTTATTGTATAATGTCAACTGACATTTTCAGGATTACATAGTCATGGAAATTTGCCGAAAAGTCATGGAAAAGTATTTAAAATGCGTATGAACCCTGTTACAGGATTCCCTTGGACGATCGGCCAAAACGATGCAAAACGTGCGTTTACACCAAAAAGCGTTTCCGTGTGGATGGCCCCTAAATTCAGACCTCATTTTAGCAGATATTGTTTGCCAGAAACTCTGGTCTATAGGCCCATTTGAGACTTCTTTGCTATCTTTTGCTTGTTTGCTTCATGGTGATTTTGAGCATTCTGAAACCTAGCTTGAGTGAAATATTAAAGAACACCTTTACACTAGGCAGATCTTAGTGCTGTTCATGCAAGGTTTTAGCTTGCCTAACACCCGCAGGTTTTTTGTTATTTTGTTTATTATTAAAGAGGCATTTGTTTATTACGGAAGCGTATTACATTCACCATAGAAAATGTTTTTTTGACACCTTATCTCGTAATGACGAGATCCTGATCTCCTGTAATTATGAGAACAAATCTCGTAATTATGAGATGAATGCATTTTCACAACACAGAAAACAGCTCTCTTGTGTGAAGCTTTCAGGCTAGCTGATGCCATGGAAGCAAATAGGCCTATGTCATATGTTGTTTGTGTCTTAAAGATGAGACATGAATGAGCTTGTGCTCAAACTTTAATGTACGAACCAACATCATCACCAAAACCTAGCTTGTAGCTACTCTTCTTTGTCTCCCTTAATACCAATATACACCATTGTCATATACCTAGACACCCTCCGCTGGTCACTCTAGGTATTACAGTTGATTAATTACAACACACGTCTCACCTGTTTAGTTTAATCAGTTTTTATTTTGGTTTGGGTTTGAGACATTGGGAGATGCTAATGTCTTTAAGTACGAGATGGGATTGTTATCAGTTTGTCGACTTTGCACAGGCACCTCAGGACTTTGCGGTTGTTCCGGTGGAAAGCCCATTCTGATCTGTTGAACAGATATGTCCATTAACTAATACTATCTATAAAGTTACATAACAAGTATCACGCCAACTTAACCCAGCTGAATTTAATGTTACCTCTCGGTGGTAGCCTACAGTTGATCACTGAGCCGTGGCCTACTGACAACTAGCTAGATATGCCGCCTTCCAGGTGTTTAAAATGATCTCATAATTACGAGATCTTTTCTCAAAATTATGAGTTATTTTCTCGTAATTACGAGATCTTTTCTAAAAATTACGAGATCAGGTGTCTAAATTTTGTTTCCTATGGTGAATGTAACATGCTTCTGTAGTTTATTATTGAAGAGGCCTTTTATTATAATTTAAGAGGCATGTTTACATTATTATTAAGAAGCCTTTTTTTTTGTATCATGAAGGCACTTCTTCCTGATTATCAGGAATCAGTACCGCCACAAGCCCTTCTGTCAACTTGTGAAATCCATCCATTTTCTGTACATGCCTACTTGGTGAGAGGAGGGTCACCAGTTCATTAAATCAATGTGTGTAAAATATAAACAACACACTGACTGCAGTAAAAAACATACTGCACTCTGGATATGGTAGAATACCATTGTGTGAAACTCTTGGTGTGTTGAAATGCTGAGTTAGCACTATTACATCCCTTGTGAGTGAACAACAGAAAGTTCTTTTTGATCAGGTTTTGGGGAAAAACAGCACAACACAATAGCAGCCTTAAAAGTAGTAAATTATTTTTTTATTGACTTGTCTAAGGCTTTTGATACAGTGGATCATGTTATACTGAAACAAAGACTTATTTGTATAGAATTGTCAAAACAAGGTTTAGTGTTGGGAAGGTTACTTTGGAAATGTAATAGGTTATCGATTACAAATTACACTATTACAAATGTAATAGTAGTGTAACTATTTAAATTACTGTAACATATTACAGTTACCTCTATTATGTAATTAAATTACATAACGCTGTTACATGTAGGTACTCCCCAACACTGCTCTTGGTTTAAAAATGATCGATCAGGCAGATCGCAATGCATGCAGGCAGAAGGATTCACTTCTCGCTCCATTAATGTATCAAAGGGCGTTCCCAGGGATCATTCCTGGGACCACTACTATTCATTATATATATCAACAGTTTGGATCAAAATGTTTCCATGCAAATTCCCACTAACCTGGCTCTTTGTCAGCTACAACTTGCTTTTAATTCTGTACGTACGTACCCTGTGTGATTTAAAACTTGTTTATGTGTTGACAAAACAAAACTTATGTTTTCAAATGCAAAATCAAAGCCACTGAACCTTCCTTCTATTACCACGTTTTTTGGCTCTGAGATTGAATGTGTATCTCAATCTTGGAAAAAATAATTGATGATTCACTCTTATTTAAGCCGCACATTCAGCAACTGGTGAAAAAAATAAAGTTAAAATTGTTTTTATTTTGGATACAAGTAGGGTAGCTATCGATTATTTTAGTAATCGAGTATTCTACAGATTATTCCATTGATTAATCGAGTAATCAGATAAGAAATACTTTTCTTTTATTGAAGAGCAATAATATACAATAGTTTGGTTTAATTTTCAGAAAAAATATAATTTCTCAAAAAAACTAAACATATTAAGTGCATTTAAGTGCCATATTACATTGTTTTCAGCTGTTTCTCCGTGGAGAGTGAGAGTGCGCAACAATCAGCTGTTTTCCGAAGTGATAGTCAACAAGTCGGCTCTTTAGATCAAATTGTGGTCACCACTATGTATTTTCTTGTCTTTGTTTTTGGTAGTTGTTGGTGTAGTTTCACCGTCCATAGGACTCTGTGATTTACTTTTGTCGGGTCCACTTTGTGGAATGGATGATTAAGTTAGACTCAATGTTTTCTGTTGAGATGCTGAAGCATTGACATTGTGCTATTATTGTGGTAAGCTAGTTCAATTTTGTACACTTTTGATACACTATACAGAGTTTTCATTTTAACTACGTTTGAACTGATTCCAAATTTTGGACACTCTCTGTTGTTTTCTCCAGCCTGTCTCTTCTCTTAGCCCCTCACTATTTACGCTCTTTCTTCATTTTGTAATGTGTCGCCACCAGCGTCAGCCCGGTGTGCGACAGTAATAATCATCCATGTGGAAACACCGTGAGCGATACAACGTTGGTGACATTGATTAAATGAAGCTTCGAGGCAAATCGTTTTGCATCGAGGTTTTTTAGTGATTGAATTATTCGAGTTACTCGAGGAATCGTTTCAGCCCTAGATACAAGTCTTGCTTCTCTTTTGAGACCAAAAGGAGACTTGTTGCTGCTACCTTTATGTCTGTGCTGGACTATGGCGTTGTATACATTCATGCATCCTTACAATGTCTTTACATGCCGGATACTGTCTACCATGGAGCACTGAGATTTATCACAAATCTCAAAGCCCTTGTCTTTGCTCCTAGGACTTTCCCTAAAGTCTGTACTGAACTGGGGAAAAGGGTGTTTAAGTATGCTGCTCTCTCTGCTATTATTCCTGGTTAAATAAAGGTTAAAAAATAAATGCTAATTGCCATTCATATCTGCATGTAAACTGTTGAAATCTCAGAGGGTGCTTGACATGAGTTTAGTCCCATCCATTGCCAGTGACCCAGAAAGTGTCCCTGGAATAATCAAATATACATTAAATGTATCTGCCTGCATGAAAAATGATCTCTGGATGAACTTCAAACAGCATGCAAGTGTATGTGATCTACCAAAAAAACTATGTGGTTCTGATTTAAGATCTGTCACACAATACAGAGCCAAGAGGCTTTCCACTTTAACATTTCCCCAATAGCTTTAAAATTCAGGACAGAGTTTTCATACTCCTCATTCACATCCTCCCATTGTGGTTTCGGGTGCTGAGTTAAAAATGAGTCTTATTTTCGACTGTTACACTTGATGTTTCTATTCATTTCACAGGGGGGTTCTTTGATAGTTTTCCAGGATTTTTTTTTCTACTAAATGTCAGCAAAACGAAAGGATAAAATGTCTACATTCACAGCTTTTTGTTTGTTTGTTTTGCACAGTAATTGTCGCAATCACTTCAAATAGGCTAAATCCTCTTTTGCAGAGGCATGGCACAAACTGAAGATATTGTTTGTGCGTCTGTTGTCCAGAGAGTGGTGACAGGTATTTTATCAAAGCAGCGATAGGAATCTGAAAATGGCTTTCAGTCGCACGAACAGTCAAGAGCATCATGCTCCTTATTAATGTAGCACTCAGTGCTAATGTCTTTTTGTCTTTCCACTCCCTTTCAGTTTCTTTCCATTTTGTTTCGGCTCATTTATCATTGTTTTTTCTTCTAGAAATATGTTTCTCACTTTAGTTCTGTGTGCAAGACGCATTCATTTTCTTTTTTTGTCATTTGCTAAATGTGACAGGTCAGGGTATGACTTTGTCAAACTCGACAAAGACAGACTTTTGGTTAATTTTAGATACAAAGATTATATTTAGAAACAGTGTGGACTAATAATTATTTTAAAACAAAGACCTGTGTGCCATACAGTAATACCCACACTAAAAGTGCATTTCAACATAATGAAATATTTGCACTAGTTCAAATTCAACCTGCTGCTGCCTCTTGGAAAGTTTTTATTCATGTGGGGGTGGATGACTAATAAAATCAGTTTGCTTCTGGTAGTCTGGATACTGTGAGTGAGCGAGCAGGCGTGGGTGAAGCTCCCTATCTATTGAGGGAGAGAAAACACATGCAGTGCTGCACTCGCTCACAGAGTGAGCCCACTTCAGCACCCTATACAGCTACCATTGATGAGAGCGGCACTTTCGCCCCCGTCTCCCCCATCGAGCCACATTTCATGCATTAGAGACTTGCATGAAGAGAAGCTGCGAAAGACGAAGCAGAAAAATATGAGAGGTCAGGCTGTGCAAGCTTTCCTGTAAAACTTGCTTACCTTGCCATCTGCTCCATTTATCCTGGTGCAGTGAATGATAAGGTATATACTGTAGGTGTAGTCAATATGTTCTCCTCTGCTTCTTGAGCTCAGTATGTGACCAATGCTGTCTGCAAGTTAAACCTGAAGGGCAAAGAGTGGTTTAGGATGGCTCTGGAGGCTAGTGTTCTGATTGGATGGCAGGTGGGGCAAGAGAAAGGGACTTGCATGATGGTCCTTCCAAGTCCTGGATGGGAATAAAGTGCTGCTCTCAATTTGTTCTGACATCCTAACTTTAGAGAGCAGGCATTGTTCCTGACACTCACAAGCACTTTGGCAGGTAAAGTCACCTCAAGGCTAGACAGTGAGTGATGCCAAAAGACGATGAAGAGCCATGCCAGTTACAGCGGAGGCTTGTGCCAGCATTAGCAAATTGTCAATATAACGCTCTATGGTTGACAATACACTCTGACAGGCTTCTCTAACCACACAATCCATGTCGTGTTCACAACCTTTTGTCTGGTGATGTACCCCGCCAGCCTTTAAGTTGAGCTCAATTACCCTGTCATCGACCTTAGCCGTCATGTTCCAGACTTAGGCCTACTGTGTTATAAACTGGATGTTATTAGTATAAAAGTGGATGCTCAAAGACACTACTCTCAAAGAGACAACGCATAAGAATATGAGAGACTTGGCAGAAGATGTTTCATTATTCATGCCAAATGTATTTATTGACTAGATTAACAGTACACAATAAACACAGATAACCCTCTTGACCACTGCTCAGCAACTTTGTGTACAATTTTTTCTCTTTCTATTAAGGGTCCACTTTCTCCAAGAAACTCAAATACAAAGTGGACAATACACAATCTGCAATCATATTGGCAGAGAAAACGCCTACTTATGAAGTTAAATAAAACTGCTGTAAATGACTAATGTGATAAAATGTAGGTAGTTCTTTACTGTTCTTTACTTTACCGTTTTTTTCTAACATATTAGTACAGCACAGTCTTTGTGGAAGAGTAGACATTCTTCCCAGCACTGTCTTTTCTTCCTTTTGTGGTGGTGGAATACCTTGGAGTGTTGTATCCCAGAAATAAAGATTCAGTCCGGATCAATATGCAGTCCTGCCATTCCAAGTAATACTCCATCCACACATCTTGTTTTTTTTTTCTTCTTCTTTTCTCTCTGTCTTTCTGGTTTAGTCTTTTCTCTTCATATAGCTTCTTTCATAAACAGCACAGGCAAATCCCCCCAAGCAAACCGGTCTCAGTGCTATACATGTCCAGGCTTAGACAGGTAGGCTATGAGGGCCACAACCACCCCCACATACATCCCTGTTCCAATGGTGATGGAAAGAGCAGCCAGGAATAAAGCTCTTCTGGAGCTCATTCCTGCTCTGGAGAAGTCTCCCTTAGCGATGGCCTTGCCTGTCTGACAAAACAAAGGAGAGGATGAAATGAGCCGGTGTGTTACTCATCAGCACAGAGTGTATGAGTAGGTGTTAAGCCACAGTTAAAGGAGAGAAAACAAGAAATGCTCTTGGGTAGCCATTAGTTACCATGGCAATTAGGTCATTATGCCTCTGACAGTGACAAATGTGTTGTTTGGGTGTTTTGGTTTCCTATCAAAGAAATGAGCCTGGCCTTTATTTTTTCTTCTGACACATTCTTTTCTGGTATTATTGTCTCTGCAATTATTGTGGAAGATGTTGCAAAACCATTAAGATATGCTGTGCTTTGCTTGAGGTTGCTGGACGTGAGCCTAATCTTTTCGGACCAGAAAGATCCTGACATTAGACCAAGGTCTCAGCTACAGGATGGATGAACAACTTAAAATAATGTAATCACAGTGCACATGCTCACACAGAACATACTGCGGACCAAAACCTCAATGTTAATGGTTTCCTAAAGTGGACTCACTGACAAGTGGTCCGAACCTGCTGAATTTACATAGTAAATCATCTGAAACAACTGAGAGGAGGGTCACAGGGTGTAAAATGGGCTGCAGTAGCACTTGTCTGAGTGCTTGTGCTCGCTGACCTTAAATGGAATGCAGTGTAATCAGACTTAATGACAGGCTTGAGGTCTCTGGTCTCCTTTACCTTGTGAGAGTAGTAAAAGGCAACGATGCCCAAGGGCCAGAAGCAGCAGAGCATGGAGAAGATGGCTAGGCCCAGGTAATCCCGAGGGGGCAGCACGATGAAGTTGTCCTCGCTCTCACTGTCACTGGAGCTGTCACTCTGGAAGACAGCGGGTTGATGAAGGATAGTTAAATGTCAGAAAAGGAGAGGATGATGATGATGATACACTTTTTTACATGACTGCTTGTAGACAAACTACACACTGACAAAAAGAGACAAAAGGTGATCTTGAGACTGACACCTAAATAATAATGGGGTCAGGTTGACACGTGTAGATAGTCAAGTGTACTTGGACATCTTGGTACTTGGTGTAGCTTGACAAGTCATGCCCTCCCCCCCCCCCCCCCCACAAGGCCAGTGTATCTGCCCTTGTACCACCACCACCACCCAGGACAGGATGTGCTCAGCCAGCCAGAAAGGATTTGATGCCTCTGTCAACACCCATGAGCGGCCTTACAGATAACAGAGGATTGACGGATTGTTCCATCATTGCAAGGTGACAGGAGAAACAGCAAGAAGACAGGGTCATTTATGTGCTCAATTGCTTCTACAGCATGAGAGACCTCCACCATCTCTCCTCAATATACCCGGCATCTTACAACAGGCTCCTTTACTGTGCCTCCATACTCAAACTCAGGGCCACAAGGGCTTGAACGCCACTCAGACTACATCGGCACATCGCGCCTGCAGCAGGAATGGCAATCTGACTGCATGGGTGACCTTTTAAGAGGACGTTACCTTACTTCTGTCAGCTGTCCCAGGGACGGAGTGGATGTTTGTCTAAATAAATAGCCTCCGTAAGGAGCAGGTTTCATTTGTTAGTCTTGCTGCCTTCAGGGATCAATTAAAGTGGGTAAAAGGAAGGCACAAAATAAAAATCAATATGTAAGGCAGGAACTGAACCAGCCATTTTTAGAGGTAATTAAAGAACAGTCAGGGAGGCAGGCAAAGAAGAAAGGAACTATATGTGTTTGCTGACAACTAAGTTTTTAAGCTTGTGCAAAATTTTCTTTGCTTCTGAGAATGCTGATCTACATTGACCAAACCACAGGATCTAATAATTATTACTGTGTCGAAACCATATTTAGATGTTAGAGGGAAGTGGAGGATAGCAGTGCTATATACTATCCAAACAGGTTCCAAACAGCTACCTTTGCCAAAAGAAGATTATAAAGCTCCCTGTTATCTGCTTTATGAACACTGTCCACCTGGACAGCCGGCTGTGATCCATCAAAACAGCAGCTGGTCATAACCACATAATCTGACATCACATGAATAAACCGGTGGGTACAAACAGCAGTATCTCCTTTTATCTTTATAGCAAGACCTGATAACATTTCTGAGTGACTGGTGCATTCAGACCTACTGACATCCTGCCTGACACTGAGTCCGGCCGCCTGGGGACGCACTCCCAGTCTGGGCTGATGCCAGTATAGCTGATGGGGCTCCGCAGAGGCACAGTGCTCTCTGAGGCCTAGTTAGGGTCTGGAGGGGACAGTTGACTCCACAGCAGGGCACACACAGACCCCTGCACCCTGTTACTTGTGGCAATCACAGTGGCATCACCTACATGCTCTTGTTACTTTGTTACCTGCAATTTATTTTTCTCTGTCACACAGTTGTCTTACTTCTGCTGATAGACAGTTGTAGATTTACTATTGTGAAGTTACAATACCTGTTTTTCTGTTGCTGGATCTAAACAAAGGATGAGGCATCATAGAAATGTACAGTGACGATATGGGTTACAGTAAGTAGTATAAAAAACACATGCTGACTAGAGTGCGGATCCGGCTGCATTTTTCTGTCCGAGCCCGGCCTGAGCCCGACAGAACAGTAACCAAGCCCGGCCTGATCCCGACAGGCATTAAGATATTTATGTCCAAGCCCGATCCGAGCCCGACACAGTTAAAATCAAAATTTTTTCTTATACTAATGACACATGTACGTTTGTTTGTGTGGAAAGCCCGCTTTTATTAAGCAACTGTGAGAAGGCATTCGGAAATGTCAACAGATGAGCACATCAGCGCACACGGGGCAACAAGCGCACGTTAATAAGCTGTTTAATTTAAAATGTTCATTGCCTGATTGCGCTGATGTGACATCAACATCATTTCTAAATATCTGTCTGAACCCGGCCCTGCCAACAGGCTCGATTTGGGTATCCATCCTCTAATGCTGACTAGGGGTGGGCCGTCAGGGCTTGCTGGCCAAGAGATTGTCAGAATCAGACAATTATATATTTATAATTATATCTATAATAATTTCTAAAATATATAGCCTATATATTTATTTATTAATTTAATTTTACAAAGTACGTTCCCACGAGTCTATTACTGTGATTTCATTGCTGCTCTCTCCCTTGGTTTATCCAATCAGATTTTCCCCTGTGCTGTCTCCGGGTGAAAAATCTACTCTGAGGCCTTCAGAATTTTGAGCGTATTCTTTGACAGACCATGAGCCTTCTAGTTAGCCCAGCCACCCACGTCGGCATTTTTCGGACAAGTTAGTATTCGGTGGCCGAGAAGCAAAACTAGCTAGCGTCACATAACCGTAACAGTAACGTTAGTTCAAGTTTTTTTTAGATTTTTAGATGTAAAGTTAATGAAAGCAAGGGGGATGTACTTTTTTTTTTCAAATGATGAGCAACTTGGGTAAGTTTAATGGATTTTTATACATTTTATTAAACAGATTTTTCTAGCTTTTACGGCTTGCTTTAGATCTTTGCTGCTGGTGTTAGAGATTTAGATAGATAGATCGATAGATACTAAATTTTAGGCATCCAGTAGCTTAGACAACCATAACACAACAAACACACATACACACATATATCTCACATACATAAAAATCACTCACAGAAATGTAAAGAGTTAAAGGTGCTATGGTAGACTGTGTGCAATGGTGGTAGTGCAAAAGAGAACAGTGCAGGGATTGAACAGTGCAATAGCTTATTATTAAATATTAACTATGACTATGAAAAGACAAGAATGTAAACATAATGTAATTAGAATTGCTTGACAAACAGAAATAATATACATTAATAACAATATTTAACAGGGAATAAGTTATAAGATGTAGATGTTATGACCACAGTCCATATTGTGTAGGATGGCTAATATAGCCTATAAGACAGTGTGGTGTACAGCAGACAAAGTGATATAATGGTAGGGGCTGAGCGAGACAGACTCATGCTGAAAATTCCCCTTTGTGTGGTATTGAAGAGTTGGATGGCCCTGGGGACAAAGGACCTCCTCAACCTGGTCTGTTGAGCATGACAGTGACAGAAGTCTGCCACTGAACATGCTCCTCTGTTTGAAGAGCGTGCTGTGTAGTGGGTGGCAGTCATTGTCCATGATCGCCAGCGTCCTACTCATGGTCCGTTTCTCTGCAGTTGCTATGAGTGACTCCAGCTCAATGCCAACAACAGAGCCAGCTTTCCTTACCAGCCTGTTCAGTCGCCCAGCGTCTCTCTTCTTAATGCTGCCTCCCCAGCACACCACAGCAGGCAATGACTGAATGAATTTGAGCAGTATCAGTGGCTGCTGTGCCCTTGTGTGTACGTGGTGGCATGTGTGTCGAGCCCCAGCAGCTTGGCTGGAATTTGTGGGGAAGCCTGTTGATTCCTAATTGTGTAATTTGTGTTGTTGATCGCTTTGTGGTTGTCGTATGAATAAATGTGACCGGTTGTCGTGGGTTTGTCTTTGTTTCTTTGGTAATTACATTAATTTGGACTAGGCCTATATGCTATGCTGCTTGAAAGTGATGGCTTCAGTCACAATGTATTCAGGTCTCTGCAATAGTGTATTCTGCTCTAGGTGTTGTGCCTTGTGTTAAATCACTATAATGCCCTAGTGTCATGGTGAGGTTATTCAAAGGTGGTTTATTGCTGTAGGATAGTGCTAAAGGCCTAGGTGTAAAATACATGGCCCGCCACTGATGCTGACAAAAACTGGTTGTATTATGATGGAAAACTGCAGCAGAAATTGTGTGAGCTGTGAAAGTCCTCTTAAAGTTTAAATTGACTTCTTTGCGTCAACACACATCTGGCACTGTTTGTGTCTGTTTTCATGATTCACAAAGGGCATGAGTCTTAGCACAGAAGCGCACACACATTACAGACACGCAGGAAGGGAAAATAAAGAAACACAGATGCTGAGCAAAAAGTCTCATATTCCAGCTGGCAACCCAACTTTCATCTGAGAACCCGTTCATCAGATTAATTTGCTCTTTTGAATTGACATGGAATAACTTTGGCTCCAGGCTCACCTGCTCCGACAGCCATGCATCAGCGGAGACCCGCTTAATACCCTCACAGCACGGCATTACTTATGGCATTAATGGCAGTCACTACCGTGTCTCTATCTATCTGCCAGGCCTCCGAGTGACAAGAGCTGGCGTGATCATCAGCCCAGTTAGGGTGCTATACTTCTTCCTCTGCCAGCTCAGAGCCCTCGGTACTTCACAAAGTCCCTGGATGAAATTAGATTTTACCACTTCTGAAAAAGACTTTTCTTTTTTGCTGTCACGCTGTTCTTCAGAGAGTGTAGTTATAGTCCTAAAAGAACAATAGCCTGGATAGATAAACTTGAGATGATTTTCTTAGAATGTAATTATAAAAAAACGCACAATTACCCTGCACTAGATATGAAAGACTCCAGCAAATTGACCATTTAGAGAAGAGAAATAAGCATGAATCACACTGGCAGTCTATTAGAATGGTAAATTAAATAATAAGCGTCACTATCCACGCCATGACTCACTTTCTGCTGAAAGATGGCCCTGACAGTTATGAGTAAGTCTTGTAACGCCTTTAATTTCATATAGCAACTCAATATTCTAATACCACTGTCAAGCACTGCCAAATGGCTCTTACTTGCATCAATGTGCTCTTTGAGCTGTATAGTTAAAGTGATTATTCCCTTTAGCGTGTAGCAAGAGTGAAAAACCTCTATAATCATGTATCAGGCTACAGTATGGACCCAGTATATCAGGCACCTAGATCTCTAAATACAATACCACTAAAGCACTGGAGACTGCCATATACATATTTATTTGGTGTGACCTCTGACCTCATACTCAGGACCCTGCTCCTCTTCCACATCATAGGACACCGTCTGAATCTTTGCATCCTTCTCTCCTTGTACGCTGTCCAGAGGGTTTTCTGTGGAAGCTCCATCCAGCACAGTGTCCTTACTCTCTGTGAAAGTGGTCTCAAAGCTCTCGCTCTTGGAGTCCTTGCTGTGAAGGCTCACGTCGTCCTTGTACAGGATAAAGTTGGGCCTGTAGAAAGCCTCCACAGCCAGATGCAGGGATGTGGCATCCAGGAACTGTTGAGTCTTATGCTTGCCATTAGTCCCAGTCCCAGTGTAGTAGTAGCCAATGAGGCTGTCCTGGTAGGGCTGACTCGAGTAGTCACACTGGTAACCCTGGTAATCGTTGTGCACCTTTTGTCTGCTGGTTTTGTCTAGCAAGGGGTTCTGGAGCTCACTGAGGCTCTCCATGATGGCAAGTTCAAATGTCCAGTGGATCAGAGGATGAAGTCCAAAAAGGATTTGGCAGTCTGGTAGCTGGAAATAAGTACAGTTGCAATTAAATGTGATTAATACAAACTTTAAAAGCAATAAATGACAAGCAGTTTGTTTAAATGATGGTACATTCTTGGGGAAAATGCAGTTAATCCATCCAGTAGCTCAGATCCAACATTGGGTTTTTAGTAATGTTATAATCTAGGACATGAATTCAGTGCAGGAAATATTTCATCTTGCTTGGCAATCAGCATTCCTCTCACAAGTTCTCACCAGTCTGGGCCATAAAATCACCATCTGCTGTATGGTCAACTGTTGCATCTCACACCCTCAGATTCATACAAACATGTAGGGAAAAAATGTCTTCCTATATCACGGCTGCCTGTATTGAAAACGGGGGGGAAGTGTGCAGAGCTCTGCTATATTTTGCACTGCATACTGATTACTTTGACTGTCTGTGAACTGGCCTCTCTCAGTTATCCTGAATGTTTTCAAATGAGTGGAAGATCAGGTAAAAAACATAAAACAACAACACAGTAAGACTGTCAGGAGAGGCCGTCACTAAGGCAACACGTCCGCCATTAGAGGCTGTGTGAGCATGTCCAGATTTGACTAAACACTTACAATGGTTCAGCCCCCTTTGGCCAAGAAAGACCTCATCCATCAAATTAATCGTTCATGTTACGATGAAATCAGAAAAAAGCCATAGAGGCAACTGTGTCATGTTTTGGAATTAGTAGAAAGTAGCAAATCAAGTCAGAGTCATTTCACACTTTTTTTGTTGAAAGTACTGTAGTGAGAAATGAGCCACTGGGTGGTAATACACAAGAAACTGTAGAGGTTTTTTCACACATTAGAAAAAAAGAGGTATGGCAGGGCTTGATTTATGAGGTTTGGGAGGCGATTGAGTTGCACAGACCTGGACACAAACAACCTGGGCTGGGAAAAATAACATTAACACCCAAAAATGAAATGCCATCGAGTGCAACAACATGATCCTCAAGACTTATATCAAAGCCTCTCAACAAAAAACTATAAATAAAGAACCCTCACAACACATAGCTGATACTGTATTTGTTTGCATTTTCTACATATGCAATGTCATCCTGGCCCACAGAGAAGACACGTAGATCTGCAGCAGACCTTTGGCCTTGTGACCCGAGAAAAAGATCATATCCTGATCATGAGTCACTATAGGTTTCAGTGCATGAATAATGTGGGCCAGTGGCTGAATCTGAGGCCACACACCCAAGACTCAGTATCTTCAACACTGTGTCCTGCGGTTTCCATTCTCAAATAATTCTGAGGTTGAGCCACTCTCCAGATAACAGGGAATTCCATTACACACTACATTAGACAACAAAAACCACATCCCACATCCACTAATAATTGATCTCACACCATTAAGATGTGCACTTAGCACATGTGAGTGTGTGCTTAGACTCCACAATTATTAATGGTCTTCTCTTTCCTCTGTTTTTGTCTTTACAGTGTAATCATATATCTATATGAATTTCTCTCACAAAAACACACTAGCACACAATTTTCATTATTTTGATGAAATCACACCTTTTTTAACCGCTCATAAAATTGCAAATACTGCATTTTCAAATTTTATATAGCTGATCATGACGGAAATCTTCATATTTCTTGACTTTTTTTGCTCTTTTGTATTATAAAGAGATCTCATATCTACTCTGAAATAAAAGGCGAAGAATATTTTTTTACTATAGCCTACAAGTAGCGAAACACCTCCGAAAATCATCTTACCTGTAGTGGAAAATCCTGCCGCAGCTTTGCTCAGCATCGTTTCTCCGCGCAACTGAGTCGATGAAGACGGACGGACCCACGTTTCTGCTTCACATCATCAGTTTTGGGAAACTGCCATCGTAGCGCAACATATGACATCCTTTTAAAAGGAAGTTATTCCGTGTGTGTGACAATGGACTTTGCTCGCTGAGCTCTGCCTGCCATGGCACGCTGCTGCGAGCCGTAGATTTTACGCACAGTATCACGCTGAGCTCAGGCTCCAAAACAACTCCGACAGAGGCTCCAGCCAACCCATTGGCTGTGTGTGGCGCGCTGTAAACTCTAATAGCGACCACGGATTTGACATTTCCAAACGCTACTTGCCTTGCCTGGGCGTCTTCCTACAGCTCAGTGTCTCATGTGCCCCCCCCTCTCCCCCCAAAAAAAGGTGCCGTTTTGCCTCCTTGCATAAGCAGAGAGTCATTTAGAAACAGGTTGATAGCCACTAAAATATATTTTAGATCACATGAGCCAGCATTCCCACGTTGCAGACTCATTAAATTAGTGTCCTGAAGTAATTGTATTGCTTGTATTACTTGCACAACTTAATTGTAAGCTGTTTAAGTTTTATTCTTCCCCACTGAGAACGCCCACTAAATGAAGAAAACACGCAATACGAAATCTTCAAAGAACATTTTAATAAAGCACTCTGCTGCATGCATTTTAAGATTCCCCTTCTTCACATAATTCAGCTTTTATTCTTTATGTGCCAATTTACCTTCATTTCCTTGTCCATGGTCCCTGCAATGTGCATGGCTCTGAATGTGTTTCTAAACATAGCTCAGGAGTAAGCAACTATTAAATTCATTGCACATTTATATTTGATTAATATTTTAGACAAATCCCATGCATTTATCATGAGCCTGCCAATTTGGTTGTGCCTTTAACCCCACTCTGCTAAGCTGCTTATGATTCCATGCCACAATTTATCATTGTAAACACTGTTTACATAACATTAATATGGATGTATTTTCCATGCAAGCAAATGGGTGACATAATACTTTCCAAACAGCTAAACTAAGCCTTATTTATTTTGATCTCGCTGGAGAATAATAATGACATAACGACAGTATTTACAGGGACATCGTCTGTGGTTTAGACACAAATACACTAAAAACTGTGCTTATCAGAGGCCGTAATGCTATGCCAAAAACGAAAAGACTGATATATAGCCACTGAACACTGGACACATATCTTATTCAGAAGGAGCACTCTGTTCCACAGGCTCATAAAAATGTCTGGAGTTAATAATGTGCAAGCCCAGGCTCTGTCACTTTCACTGGGAGATGCATTAAGGTGCTGATGGACACTTTATGGGGGAAACATGGAGCTGCATTCATAAGACTGGGCATACATGAGCTGTTTATCTCCCAGAGTCACCTTGTGTTCACATGCACTAGGCGACGTGGCATCATCAACAGCCTGGCCATCTTCGTGATGGATACCTCTCCCTCAGGAGCCAAGTATATTAGAAGAGGGGGTGAGGAGGGGGCCAGAATCTCTAACTGTTTATCCATTATTATTCTTTCTTCCTCTCTCCTTCAACCTTCACGACAGGATTCAGAGTAACATTTTCTAATGAAGATCTGTGTCAAAATGGCACAGGAACATATGCAAAACATCCAAATCTAAAAAAAAGTGGCAGTATATAGGTAAAACCAGTACACCTCAGTGGTGCTACATTAGGGATAATTAGTGAAAAGAGAGAATTTCTCCTTGGACCAAGCTTCTGCCAGCCTTCTGTAGATGGACTGTGAATATTTATGGTCCTCACTGTGCTCCTTTCTGCTGCTCCATTTTCCACTCTATATTTAGGCACTGTGTCACTACATAGCAGATGCACAATTTGTCAAGAATTTTCTCCTCAGAATCCTGTTATTTCAAGAAACAAAAAGATTATTAGAGCTGCAGGTATTCATGTGCTGTTGACTGACAAAGCAACACTAAAGCAGAACATGTTTTTACTTACTTTTTACTTATTGTACTTTCCTCCACCACTGTTTGATATCACAGCCAACTCTTGACACCATGAACTTTCCTGGGGCCCATTAACCAGCTTTAATCATTTAAACACTTTAGGGAATTAATCACCCTAAGCCGATTGGCAGAGAAAGTATCAAACCACTTAATTTGATCTGGCCTAGCTGGCTTTTAAGGCAAGGAAAGTGGAGATTTAAGCAGCTTTTCCCACATGGCCGTTCTGTGCATTATTTCCTGTTTGATTAAACACTTTAACAAAGCATATGCCAATAGAGCACCTCTGACCACTGAAACAGCCCATTGGACTGATGAAAAAGAGCAAAGAATACACAATTAAATCGGTCTGAATACTTGGAAATTCACATTTGCAGTGTAGTTTAGATACATTTGTGTACAGCACAATTTAAACCATATCTGTTTCATTCTTTTCATATCAAAAGTTGTCAACCAATTCTTATATTTTTCTGCTGCTGGTGTTCATCGCAGACCAGTGTTTCATCCATTTGGCCAAAGAGGTCAGTTTGCAGAAAACAGTGGGGCTTCAATCCCTGCGGCGCCAGGTTCAGGTGCAAGAGCAGGAGGAGGTTCAGCATATGGGAAGATTTTGGCAGCAACAGAGGCTGGAGCTCCTTTCAGACCTGGAGGAATGCTGCAAGCCTCAAATTGAAAACTCACGAATGCCATAGCTAAATACTGCCTCGTATTCTCCACCTGACTCAGGGTACAATGAGCTGGCCAGGAAGTGGATGACAGTGCCATGTCTTGTTATGGGCAGAGAGAGTATGCACATTTGAGTTGGTGATGAATAATATAGTAGGTAGGTGAGGAAATAAATAACAGATCCAACTGAACACCTTCAGGCACTGGATATTTCTTCCAAAGGAACAAATTTAGCTTCAGAGCTGACAAGCACGATGAAAGCTTCTTTTATAAAGCTCAGTTTGTTTACCATAAACACTGCTGTCAGGCTCCCACAGAATTAAATTCAGAGAGCCGTATTTCAGAACTTCACCTTAGTTATTTGTTAAGGTCTATAGCTCTGTATAGCATTAAAGGAAATGGATTTATTGCCCTCTTACATCCAGAGAAAATGAAAATGAGTTTGATTCCTACAGTAGGATGTCATAATGAAAAACATAATAGTCGGTGAATGCCAACTTATGAGAAGCAATTTCATTAAAGTGTTAGAAAGTTGCACAGTATGTGACTTTTCAAGGTTCTTCTACAAATGTCCAATCAGAATATTAACAGTATGTGTCTGGAAGTTGGCCCACGTCTGTGTGCCGGTGCAGGGGGAATGGATGTGTGGCGAAGTCCCGAGGGGCCGGCAGAGGCTTTTTGGCTTTGCAATTATCTAACACACAAATGCAATATGTGTTGAATTAGCTGGAAGTGCTCCATCAGGAGGGGAGAGGTCGGAGTTTGTCATCCCCCATTTCAGACAGAAGTACCACTTTGTAGCTCTACCCTTCACCTATAAACATATCTCTTTAGCAGTACATAGAAAATGCAAAGTGTGCATCTCTGGAGACGATCCAGTCTGGAGCCGCAGTAGTTAACGTCAATCACAACTGGACTTCTTTCCACAGAAGGAACGTGAACGAGGACAGTGGGGAGCTTCTCATCTTCACAGATCGTTCCACTCTGGAGGAACGCTATGTGCAGATTAATGGCATCCTCCGTGGCAAGATTTGAAAACTTCCATTAATGGAACACCAATGATAATTTATTTGGACAGCCGAGCTGCTTCTCTGTGAATAATGAAGTGGCCTCGGGATCATTAATATGATGGATTCCCTCTAATGTAGGGATGCTGTGCCAGAAGTCCTAGTTGTAAAAAACATATATATATATATATATATATATATATATATATATATATATATATATATATATATATATATATATATATTCTAGCTGTGTACATTGTATTAATAATAATTAATAGTAAATAATACCTCAGAGGATTACCATTTCAAACATTATTAGTGCTAATGAACACGTTAATCCTGTGGTGAGTGTGTGCAGGTGTACCAAGTGATGAGTCAGCCAGGCATGACAGTCTGCTGTACGACTTGCCGGGATATGGTTTTATTCACAGTCTATCCCATTAGTCCAGAAAGAAGAATTCACAATTAAATGTGCCCAACCCTGTCAGAGCTGCCATCCCTGATGTGTCATGGGACCAGCCTGCATATGTTGGAGCTCTCTGCTTTAAGATTTTCCATTAAACCTATTAAGGCATCTATTAAACAGCAGAGGATTTAGCGTTATGCCTTCAATATGCTTCTGAGCAAAACAGAGCACAGAGGAAGCCATATTTCCCCTTCTGTCTGTGGTTGTGGGACTGCTTGGGAAGGGTTATAAATAGGTAATCGTAGATGAGTTGCTGCAGGTTAAGCAGGGGAGCTCGCTGAGGGCCGGGGTGACTCATCGCCTTGTCTCTTTGCATCATGTCAATTACCTGGAGTCTGCACCTGTCACAGGTACTCCCTACCACCTCGAAACCACTGACTCGCACACATAAACGAGAGCCTGTTGAAGGGTTCATCACTGTATTTCACTATATAAGTATTTTCCCCAAGCGCCTATAGTCATTATTTTTTATAATTACAATGAATCATATTACTACGTGTAATGTGAAAAGAGTCGCTCTTAGTGACAAACCCATAATTCTGCTGTGCAGTTCCCCACAGCACTAGAGAGTGTTTTAGTGTCTTTCAGCTAATTGTTTTGGTAGTCATTTTGTGCTGCAGCTGTTTTCAGCAGAAAAGATATAAAACCCACTTTATGCTACATGTCTAGCTGGTGAACATAGAGCAGCTAAAGAACCAGATATTTCCCTCAGGAGTTGATGCAGAATAGTCCAGAATATTTGATTTGCATTTATTAAGTGGACACACTTGACTCCAAATGAATGCTATTACTGCTCCGTCTGTTGCATGTGTAAACAGGCAGGTGTTAGCTAACATATTAGCCACAACAACTTTATATGTCCGTGTTGGGTTCTCAGCTAGTTCACAGCAGTTATTGCATCCATGATCTTACCAAAACAGTCTTTTTAAACGTTAAATACAGATTGCTTTGTCTTTACTCTAATTTTAGATCCCCAGCCCTATTGCAGTGCTGGCACAAAGATTGTGGTTTATTTACGAGTCTAATGCCTTTGTGCATTTAGCTGCTGTGAAAATAAGGCTGGTCCACAAAATCATGTTGGTACTTTATGAACAATAAAACTAAAATGCTGATGTAAACAAGATTGTAGTAGATTGCACATTCCCTGCAGTGTAATATGTTTGAAAACCATATAATGCAAAAACAAAAACTGTCAAACTAATTATTTCAATTCATGAAGCTTGCATTATGTATGCACCGTAAAACTCCTCTTCTGCTTCTCCTTATTTGAATCAATAGCCACATGTTCTCTAATGTTCCTCTTTAATGTTATTCTCTGAGCTGTAATTTCAGGTGGGTTTATTATCTGAGCCTTGGCAGGCTGCCGTCTGTGCTCTTATTTAAAAAGCTATTTTCAGTGCACACTACCACAGTGGCTGATGGTGTGCCTAATAAACAATACAAGAGTCCCTGTGATTCCTGTGGGTGTCAAAAGGTCATGAAGATTACTTGTTTGTGTGTGCCATCCTGCCTCTCATTTTCAAAAGCCTCTAATGGACACACAGGAGATGCAAGTCTTTCCACGGTGAAGAACCAATCAGGACATAATTACAGCATGGCAAAAATCTAGGTTGCTCTGCCACGCGATCGTTTTCTGTGTCAATGGCCGCTCACAACTGCTCTGCAGGATGTGTTTACTTGGACAGGCTTAAAAGAGAATCAATGCTCGCATGTGTAACCCCTGGGAGAGGAGTAATCATCAGGATCTGAGATGAAGAAAGATGAATTTCTGTAACTGCTCATCCAATAGAGCACTCTGGTCCAAGGCTCTTTAAATGACCAGTCTGCTCTGCCATATTAGTTTGGTCATCTGTCCCTGGACAGCTGCCTGCTGCAATAAAGTGAGTCTACTGAAAAGTAGTAGCTCATATTTTTTATCCCAACATGTGGTCATGATGTTCTATTTCATGACAGCAATATTCCCTTGTTCTCTAAAGGCCCGGACACACAGAGCCGATAGTCGGCCGTTGGACAGTCTGGCGAGGTCAGTGACTTGAGTCCGGTGTGTTCCGTGTGTCCGTCCAAGGGGCCGTCGGCCTTCATTTTGGCCGATTTGACATGTATAATCGGCGGGGCGGGCACTGCCGGCAGTCGGACTCAAATGACCCATGTGATTGGTAGAGTCTCTCAAAATCTGACGAAAATCTTTTAAACTGACCTTTGTTGATTTGAATAAAGACAGATTCAGCAACTGCATGGTCTATTTCTCACTTAAAATGTTTTCAGAAACATGTTTCGGTGAACTATTTTAGTACAATATGAGATCGTATTCTGAACAAGCTGCCATGACAGTCTGTCTTTGAATTTCCGGAGAAATAAGACCCACGTGACGCGTTCATCCAATCAGCTGCCGGTTTCTATTTTTGGGCGACAATACAGATTAGCGCCGCCTGCTGTTATGGAGACGTATTATGTCTCGTCTCTTCGGTGTGTTCTGAGGCATTTTATTTACGAACTCGGGGAGACTGATCAGTCAAACTGCCTTTTCTGCCGACAGTTGGCCGTCTGGTTGGTGTATAAGCAACTTAACATAGGAGAGTAAAGATTTAGTGAAACAGGCTGTAAAACAGTAGCTGAAAAATGACACCATGTGAGAAAATGTGTCCATTGTACAAATGAAAGCCTCTCCATGAGCTGATCTGACTATGGATGATACTTGACAACATTGACATTGCTTTCCTTTGTTAAGCTGAATAATAGATGCCTTGTGCATTTATAATTTATCCAAAATACAGTTTTGTGGGTATTTGTTTTTTTTATGAGCTCAAGGCTGGAGTTGTCACAGCCACTGTCATTGTGTTAGTTGTTTGTTTTCAACATCAAAAGAGAACCGGAGGCTATCTGCAGGATGTAATGACAACATCACAACCCCAATTGGAATTATTAACTGAACATTTACGCATGTTAATGAATAAAAGCACACAATATTGGCCTATGCACCCACTAAACAGATTCAAGGTTCATGACAAACAAATTGTGACTCCAGAGATGCTGGACACTGAAGTTGAGTCAGTTTAACCCTGGGGAGTGCTGGAAGTATGCATATTTTATTGGCATATCCATATTTTATTGAAGTGCTCATTATGTTGAGTGATGGCTCGATGGAGATTTAATCAGGTCCTTTTTAATCTCTCATTCATTTCATAATGACCCATTTCTCACTTGACATTGAGTCAGAGGTGGACGAGCTATTTTACTGTGACACACTGAAAACTGTCAGTAACAAAGTTATCCACTTTGCAAGATAGAAATTGAAAAAGGTTTGTGAGATACTGATGATTTTTATTGACTTCCTCCAAGGACTGAAATTGAATAGACACGAGACTGCCCTGGGGTCTCATTTATAAAACTGTGTGTAGGATCCTTACTAAAAGTGTACGTACACCCAAAAGCAAAAAATGGCGTATGGCAAAAAAGAATCTGATTTATAAAACCGTGAGTACGCACATCTGTAAGCGATGTTCCCTTTATAAATCACAGATTACGTTACATTATTAGATTAATGTGTGCGTACATGAATCAGCCTCTTATCCCGCCCTGTACACGCCCATTTTTAACCATAAATAGTCAATGCAAAGTACCTCATGAATGCTGATCAGTATGTTAATAACCTGGCAGTTCTTTACGCCGAATCATGACAACTGGTGGGGAAAAAGCAAAAACTTCTCAGACGCTCGGGAATTGCTGCAAATTTGCTGCATGTCATTCCCCCCTCTCTCCCCCCTTTCATGTCTTCTGTTGTCCTATCCAAATAAAGGCTGAAAATGCCCAAAAACATAATCTTAAAAAAAAAGCAATACTATATATTATATCCAAACAAGCCTTAGTGATAAAGTTGAAGATTATATATAATATTTATATAAAACACTTAGCTGTCTGCCATTTCCCTCTGGAAACAGCCCGTTGCCCCCAGAGTGGCCAGGACCTGTATTTGGACCGGGATGGCACGGTTCCGGCACGTTGCCCTCTCTACTGGACCCAGTTCAATACATAGATCCAAGAGCACAGCTTTAGGGAATTTAAATCGGCATATTAGCCAGTCATCATCATGGTCCCTGAAGCCTCTTTGTCTCCTGATTCTCTCCTGTTACTTCAATTAGCGTAGTCCTCCTGCAGGGCCAGCAGTGCCATCATGCAGGGTCACACCACTATTTATGTTTACAACAATTTGTGATTGTTAACATTGATTTAAGATTTGAGTTGGATTTTACAAGGTGTTTATGGAACAATTCTCACTCAGTACAAGCGCAAATAACACTGCTAGATTTAATCTTCATGATAACGTGGATGATATGGAGTGAAGAAATGTGCGTCAGACATCAGTACTTGAACATATTACGAGTAATCGTTATTCCCACATTTACTTTCTGCAGTCTGACTTCAGTTCACCACCTCACCATCTGCCTCGCCAATTCCTATTTTGTCTCCAAAATGTGAGTACGCATGGGTCAGAGTTTGCGTGGAGGACCTCACATTCTCCCATCAAGTTTGTTTTTTATAAATCACAACCTTTGTGTGTGAAGTGGCGTTCACACATTTTCAGCCCCGTTTTGTGCGTACGCCACGTTTATAAATGAGACCCCAGGTTCAGAATATCAAGTTGTCTTGGTTGGATGATCTTTGGTGCTAACAAAAAATGTTAGCTATTGCTGCTGTTTTATGCCTCTTTGATCATGTTTTCATATATCTTACATCATCTGTTGTATGGCATGTTCAAGATTAAAGTTGTGGTAGGCACTTTTTGGCATTGTTGGGCAAACGTCCCATAATAATCTGTATCGCCTCCTTGGCTCTGTATTCAGGCTTTAGAAAATCAAGCCCGTGACTACATTTCTGTACGAAATGCCTATCTTAATGAGTGACTTGAACAGCCAAAATCACATGGCCTGGTGCTGTATGTACACTGCATGTGCTATACAGATATTAGCACAAATTAAACATTACATAACTGAAACTAGCAGCATGACAAATAGATCAGCTTCCTCTGACAAGGTGTGTGCGTGGTACTCTGTATAAGGGATGACAGTTAATGTGACACCTAAGGCGACCATGGTTACCAAATATGAGGTAGAGGAAGGAGGGAGGGTGAACCTGTAGAGGGAAAACATGGGTAATCTGGGTTAGTACAGCTAATTTACTAAAGATTATGTGTGGGATCTATAAAAAATAGCCTATATTTTCTTTAGACACAGTGTGTGGTATGTATGGTGTATGTATGTGTGCATACATACAGCATTTAAGCCTGTGCAGATTGCCACAACAGAGAGTGTGAATGTTAAAATTAAAGCTCTGTTCCATGTAAAGGTTCCTCTAACTGCAGGCATGCTCGCCAAGATTACGTTGCCAAGCATTAAGTGAGAAACAGGAAATCACAGAGACAGCCGTGTAGGAAAGAGACACATTTTTTATCAAAAGTGTTTGAACAACACCTGATCTCAGAACCACAATAAGAGATGACAAATAAGTGTGTTATCTATTTACAGTAAGATCTTACCTATTATTATCATTTTTTTCAAATCCTGGTATTCTTAAAAGGCTAGTTGATAACTATAGGTTCATAATTAGTTGGAAACAGTATTAAAAAAGTAAATTCTATATTCATATATCTCATCTAGATATGAGAGCCCTGAGCGAATGTAGTTTGAAAGTGACTATTCAGTGTTGGCTACAGAACTTTTCAAATGATACTCTGAACTGTGGCGGCTGCATTGTGACCCTGTTTTTGCTCATTATTTCTGTTTCTTCTCTCCCTGTCCATTTCCCACTCCACTTATAAGTGTAAGGAACTCTTGCAAGTAATTGCAACACTGCTCACAGCGCTCAATTCCAAAGAAATGATCTCAGATATAGTTTTGTGCATAGATAGAAATAGAAATATTTCACCAGGCAAGAACAAAAAGTATTGCAGTTTGAAAATGTACAAGTGGGAGGAGAAGTGTGCTCTTTCCCACATATCTATGCTCATCAAAATAAGCACAACTTCAGGAGTCAACATGGTCTGTCCCTACATTTGTGCAGCATTCTGCACCACTGCTGATTCCACTGGGATGTTAGAGTTTGAGGCTTTCTAAAATACCAGGAGAGAGGTTCCCAGGCGGTGTAATCTATAAATGAAGAGCTGTGGCTGCACAGGTCTGAGCTGTCTACTCGCATTATCTGCTGGCTTCCTCCTCTGATGCAGTTGGTGAGGCATGGGGAAGGTCAGGAATCAGCAGTATTTCTGTACCTTGTGGGTCGATTGAAACATTAGACCTTGCTCCCTGACTCATGTGGTCATTACCTCGCTGCAGCAATTTTACATCAATGACCGTATGTTTTTTTCTGTTCTACTCTAAATCTAAATCTAAATCTAAATCTACTCTAATTTGAAAAATCGAAAAACAAAACCGGGCCATCTTTCACTTCTCATTATCCTGTTCTGAAGAAAGTGGCTACAATGCTAATGGTCACTCTCCAGGGACACCTGCAGGGAGGGAAGCATCATCACATTAATCTGAACAGTTGGCCGCTCCCTGTTGGCTGCTCACAGATGGTGGAGAGTTGTGTGTAATGTGTTAAACTTCTCTCAAGTTGACGTAAATTAACTTGCGCCAATCACACTACTGACTCCAGGGATCAGCAAGTTTATCCTAGATGATTAGCCTGCAGTGAAAAATAACGGTTGGAGGTAAGATAGGTACAAATAAAACAGGAGTCATGCAGTGTTGTTGATTCAAAGCAGTCACGATAGGAAAATCTTAAATCTAAAACCTTTTGTTTTCTAATAAACAATTTCCAAATGATGCATCTACCTAAATAAATAGTTTGACATTTTGGGAAATATACTTATTTTATTTCTTGCCAAGAGTTAGGCTACATAAGAAGATTGAGACAATGTTTCACTCACTTTCACAAACTACAGCCAGGAGACAGTTGTTTTAGCTTAGCATAAAGACTGAAAACGGGGGGAACCAGTTGGTGCCATGTCATTTCTCTGACACTCGATTGTTCCGACCTCTCAATAACCCGACAAATTTGGTCCTAGTCCGACGTCCACCAGCGATATTATCAATCCCACTATGGCCACGCCAAGACCCGCTTACGCAAGGTAACGTAACCCCATTTGTACAGGTCCTATCCCCTGACCAATCGTCTATCCTAATCTTAACCACTCAAGGTCAAATGCCTAACCCCAACCAATCAAGCTGCTTTGTAGGGCGGGTCTTGGCATGGCCATAGTCTGATTCGTAATTTCGCCACCAGCGGGACGTTGGACTAGTGGGCTGTAGGACCAAAGGGAATTTTTCGGGTTATTGAGAGGTCGGAACAATGGAGCATTGGAGAAATGGGCAGTCCCCGAACCAGCTAGCCTTGTTCTTCCCAAAAGAAAGAGCTAGGCTAGTAACGAGCCAGGCTAGCTTACCAAACTGTAAAAATTATGGTCTGACGGGGGGAAAGAAAACCCCTGCAAAACCACAACTTCACTTTTACACTTACATTTTTGTACATATTAAACCATATATAACATGTAATGAGTTATATGTTTGTAAATTGAGTTTTTGTTACGTTTGGACAGAGCTAGCTGTTTCCCACTCTTTCCAGTCTTTATGCTAAGTTAAGCTACCTCTCTACCTACTTCTTGGCAAGAAAGCAAACAAGTGTATTTCCCTAAAAGTGGAACTATCCCTTTAACTTGTCAAGATAGGCTACAGTCCCCTGTGATCTCCTGAACAGTAAGTAGTAAGTAGAGAAATGTTTTGCTTATGTAGCCTACCTTAGTGGGATAATTTAATACACGGTACAAATCAGCAATAAAATCAAAGCAGCTGGTTTTTGAACAGAAATGGTGCCAGATTAAAATCTTTTTTAAGTGACCATACAGCTTCTCTTTTACACTTTTTTCAGCCTGAGATCAGATGACCTTCAAAGAGAATATAGAGTCTGCGTTAGGAAGGAATGATAGAACCATCTCTACTTGTGACCTTTAAGTGATGTATCGCCGCTGAGCAGTAAGTGATATCAATGGTCTCGTGTCATTATGATGTGCCAAGTATATATGTCACTGTACCCTCCAGGCATTTTAGGTAGACTGCGCTGGACACATGGACATGTTCTTATGTCCAGGGTCATTGGAGAAAGCAACTGAGGGTGGTGGACCAACAACAACTTGCAGTCTCTTTAACAGCCTGCTGGCCTTCATTAAAGGACAATTCCGGCGCAAATTGAACCTAGGGGTTAATAACATATGTGTACCGAGTTGAACGTTCTCTGGGATCTGTTTTCATGCTAATCAAATGTGTCTCTAGCTTGAAACAAGCTACCGCAAACCGGGGGTTAGCTGCTAACGCTAGCTTTCGGGGCACAGGGTAAATCACTATTTGATACCACTAACAAGGTAAATAGTGATTTACCCTGAGGCTTGTTTCAAGCTAGAGACACATTCGATTAGCATGAAAACAGATCCCAGAGAACGTTCAACTCGGTACACATATGCTATTAACCCCTAGGTTCATTTTGCGCCAGAATTGTCCTTTAAAGCCCTGAGGCTTCTTCATTCAGCGATGATGGAGAGGTGTGAATGATGGTGATAGTAAATCGACATTCTTGCACTTTCTTTTTTTATTATAGCTGCAAATAACAACTTATCATTATACATGGCTTCACTGCTGAGGCAAACTGGAGCTCCATTTAACAAATTATCACAACTCCAGCACAGTGATTGTGTTCCAAAAGCCCTGAAATTTGAGGATTATTCAATGTGATTGTAGAATTAACGCACCATGTGCTGGAGTGAATATCACAAGCTCATTGAGTTTCCTGGGTCAAAATGTTAAATCAAAAGCCTGGAAATATTGGCGCACTTCAAACTAGGGCCTAATTAAAGAATTAATCCGTCAGGGAGACACAACAGAATACGATACGCAGCTCGCTGCCAGTTTGTATCCTTTCTCTAATAGCATAGTGTTACATCTTATTTGTATTTTCACTTTTTACAGGGGCACATTCAGTGGACATGCAGCAGTTATTGCAGATGATCCATTTTATGGGCTGTCACACTATGCCCGATGTATTAATATAAAAAACATTGCGCCGTTATTACATTTGTACTCAGTTTTTATTTTCTGTCTACTTCTATGAAATCCACAGTGAATCTGCTCCTACTGTAATACACACATATATTGGAGCAAACTATGACTGGAGATACACTGTGCAAATATACTGTCTACAGGCTGGTGTATGTAAATGAGGTGCAGCAGCTGCAGAGGTCTTGCCTCAATGAAACAATAAAGTCCTGCCAGAAGAATATGAGAATAGAAATTAATTTAAAGTTGATGTTCTCTGTTTTATTGTACCTTGTATGATTTGGCATTAAGTGAAAGAGAAAATCTACAAGCCAAGCCATTACAAACGAATCAAAATAATACAAATCCACAGCATTGACACATTCTCATACACATAATGTAGGCTATAAACGCCAGTCCTCCCTTGCTGCACTATACTTTTCCCCTGACTACAGCACCAGAGAAGAAGACAAAGGACAGTTTTTTGAGGCGCAGCTCAACCCTTGCAAAACCTATAATAATACTGAAAACATGAAAACAATGTGACAATGTGGTGCTCGTAGTGATGAGCCTACAGAGAATGATCACTTGAATCTGGCTTTACAGGGGGTTCATAGTGATTTCCAGCTTATTGTTTAGCTGTAACTTCACTGTGAAAAAGCTGTAAAGACTTACTGTGCACTACCTGCTCAGCACCACACCGCAGACAGACATTAGTTAGCGACTGGCTGGTGAACATAGTGGAGCATTAAAGCGTAACTCTTGCCAAAATGCAACCTAGGGTCTTTTTGTGTCAATGTTCGAGTTCATGTGTAGAGCCCCTGGTGATACTTCGAGCAAAGTTTCATGTTGTGTCGAGCCTTCTTAGTGTTTTAAAAATAGTGATTTGAATGCGATCCTAGTAGTGCTCCTAGCACTCCCATTCAAAAGGCCATTTGACCGAAAACGAGAATACGGTAAATCTTAAAAGTGGCGTTTCCGTCCTAATTATGCTTTTAAACGAAAGTTTGACTCAGGTATATTCACAAAAAGACCCTAGGTTGTATTTTGGCGAGAGTTACGCTTTAAGCAGCTAAAGAGCCAGATACTTCTCTCAGGAGTTGGTAGAGACCAAAAAACAGATCTAAAAGGAGAGTGATTATTGGATTTCAAGTTTAATTCTGTGGCATTAGGTTTTCTACAGTTCTTACATTAGAAGTAAAAATAACTGCACTTAAACTGTTTTGTAGCACCTCAATATGCCTAAGTCAAATAAAAACCAAACACTGTAAAGCCTTTGAGCACCACTGGTTTTAATGTTTTAAATAATATAAAAACAATTATTTTAATAGTTTTTATAGTTTTAAATCTTCATTGAGGTTCCTGCAAAACATGCACACACAAAGCAAAACAAGCTGTCCACCATAACACCATGGCAAGTTCTGATTTCACTAATCTGTACTGCACATTCTATTTTTGTGTTGTGTTATTTTTGCAACAAACTGTGGAGGACTCCAACTGTGTCTCACTGCTCGCCCAAAACAGAAGATGTTGAGTTTAGAGGGTTCAGATACAGACCGGCTCAGACAAGCACTTGATTTGCTCTGTTACTCACCCTCATCAGGATTCTCACTGGGGGTTAACTCACTCTCCTCCTACTATCCCTCCCTTCCTCGTTTTACGTATATCTGTTCCTCTTGCTGCAATGCTTTTTCTTCACTTTCCTTGATCTTGGCAATGTGTGGGTTCTGCTGATTGTCGAAGGCACTCCGGTTGCTCCAGAACGGCAGCATTTGCTTTACTCTCAATTTTTTCCTTCTTTCTCTCATCCCCCCAGTCAGACGTCTGTCATGCAGTCTGTCTTTGCAGTTCTGTTAGATACCGCATAGCCTTCAGTTCTTGGCATGGGTGAGTACTTTACATCAAATGCCATGATGTAATTTGGCAGTCTCGTGATGTACAACCTCTTGGCTTAATACCACATAAAACATGAAACAAGATATTCTGACAATCTGCTCTTCAGTCCAACTTAAAAATGTGCATTTACAACATTTAGGGCTGTTTTTTTTTTAATTGATTCTGCAATCGCTTTTTACCAAAGTACAACTTGAGTAACAATAACAGTGAAAATCAATCATGAATCATCCTGACTGTTGCACTTGTGAATTGCATATTACAATAAATCTCACATTACCTGAACAAGATGTAACTCCAAGTATCCTGTTTCCTTTCTCCTGATGTGTATTATTCATACTGTGACTAACACGTCACAGGAACACACAGTCTAACCCTGACAGCATACACAAAACAGTGTTATTAGTATGCTTATTTGTATCCCCCCAAAATACTGTATATGCCTGTGCCAAAGCCAATGGGGAGCCATTATTACAAGAAGAGAAGTCACATAGCTTGGTATGCCAGCAAGATAAATACTGTGAAGCCACTTCATTGGATATTTACAGGATATAAAATTCTGGACCCCAAGATTGCTTTGTGGGGTGCATGCAGCCTTATTCTGAGGAATTCAGAGCCAGAAATGTCAATGTGTCAATGTGAAATGTCAACTGATGTTTCTTTGTGTGTACTTTCACAGTCAACAGTGTTGCCCACAAATTCATTACCCTTGTATCAGCGTCAGGCGTTGCCTCTTCTCTCTGTATTCTGCATTTACCAGGAGCTGATACGTGGATTAAGTCCGTATTATGTAGCAAAAAACGACATGGTTGTTAAAGGCCAAGCTGAGCTGAGCAATGAGGTTTCTCTTGGCAAACTACAGCTTTTCTTTTGTTACACTCCTCCGCTATCATCAAGGTTAATTTAAAATTTCACCATGGCTTCACAGTTTTCATGCCACCTCTGGAAATTTTCCACAAAATGTGTCTTTTTTTTTCTTTTCCCTCCACCAGATTCTCCCTCTGGTCTCCCACAAGGGTCCTTTGGCCATTCTTAGAAGTTAATGAACCCAGTTTAATAATCAAGGGAATTAGTGGAGTTCAGCAGTGGCATTGCTGTATCCTACAGGCATTGTGGTGGCTCTTCCTCGTGTTTGAAATAAGCATGTGTTTAATGCGTTGTGTTCTCATTGCGTTCCCTGTGTCGCACACTCTGCTATCAGGGGGACATAATGGGATGTTCCACATCTTTCCCTAATTAGTTTTGGAGTGTGTTCATTAGACTTAGCCGATTTAGTTAACTTATGGGTATCTCACAATGGCCCAAATCCCCCCATGTACACTGATGTCTGGGTGATAAATCATCTCTGTCTGTACACTGTAATGAGGCAGACTTTTGAAGTGTCATATTTTGCTCTTAATGTATAGAGAGCTGAGTTATGCACTGTATCAAACAGTTAGCCTACATATGTCTTGCAATCTCCTTCAGGATTAAATGCATCACAATTAATTATGTTTACATTATTTGTTAGGCTTGTAAATGGATTATAGACTGATATATTTATCTTTATGATGACTACTGCAATATATCAGGATACATATATTTCTTCTTTCAAGCTTGTTTTACAGCCTTGATGAAAAAAAGTTAGAAAGCCGCCTTTGCTAAGGGCATTATTGTCCCTTGAGTTTAACACATGGTCTCTCTGTCACTTTCTCTCAGCCAGCCATGATATTGGAAATTATTCAGCATTAGCGTGCACACAGCCTGGTAGACTTGGGGTGTTACTCCCTTGCAGCAGGGTGTCACATTCAAAAAGAAGTAAATTAGCTGTCACCAAGGCTTGGTTTGGGAGCAGCTGCTATGCCTCAGAGATTATCCTTTTTTCACTGGTTCTCTGCTCACTGCCAAGTCGATGCAAGGCAACAAGTCATTGTAGCTGCAAGAAATAAAGAAGCGCAATATAATTTGAGTCAAATGGCCTTTTTTTATATCTGAGAATGAATTATAATCATAGAAATAAACTGAATAACAGCACTAGTGTAAAAATCACCTGTTATGCATGTGTATTGTATAAAGAAAGCTGAAGGATTAGGTACTTGGTTTGAATCTGTGCTTCTCCCACAGCAGACAGTCGCCCTCTCATTATCTACTGGGCAACATTACATGTGCACGGAGCTGGAATTCATTACCAGTAGCAAAGCCCAAGGGACAGGCCAGATTGGCACAGTCTCCAGACAACAGGGTGACACAGCCTGTCTTCAAAGGTTTGTGTCTCACAAAGTCAGATATATACAGAACAATGTATTCATATTTAAACTTCCAAAGATTTACTCATCTTTAAACTCCCAAAGATTAAGATTTTAAGATTTTAAAGTTGAGAAAAGATAGTTTTTTGCTCTTTAATTTGACAGAAAGTGTTTGAGGTAAACACACAGATAGCTAATTAGAGTGAAACACTTAGTACAGGTCCCAGAGAGTCTGAAAAAAGTAAATAATCAATAGCAAGAAGCAGCTAAAGAAAATTTATGAAGCTTTAGTGACCCTCAGTGGTCAAACTGAGTAACACAAGCAATGATTTTAAATATAATACAGTATTTATTATAACAGTAAGAGAACAATACTGAGAGAATTTTGACTTAATGGCACTGTGTATACTTTGTATTTACACACATTACAAACACATGTATCTTGACTTACAGTACAACACTGCTACAACAGACCACACGGCAATAACATAACATGGCTGCACAATGAAAATAAAAAAGTATCAATATGATGCCAACACACACAAGCATAAATAATTCACTGAAAGTCCTAGAATGCTGTACAAAGTATCTGTCACTGTGTGAACTGTGTAGTGTTTGAGACAACAAATATGAGCAGAAGCACTGACATCTTGTGCATTTATATGAACAGGGACAATGATGCAGCGCAACAACAGTTTTGTACATCTGAGGCCTCCAACTATCATTCTGCTGCTATAATCACTTGGCCCTCGTCTTTAAAGGGGCTGTACTCGACATGCAGAACATTAATATAGCAGCAAACAAATATTAGCTATGTAAAGATATAGTGGAGTAATGGCGTCTTAAGCCCCTGACACACCAACTAGACGGCTGACCCTCGGCAGAAAAGGCAGTTGGACTGATCAGTCTCCCAGAGTTGGTCAAAAAAGTGTCTCGGAACACACCAAAGCAACGAGACATAATACGTCTCCATAACAGCAGGCGGCGCTAATCTGTATTGTCGCCCCAAAAATGAAAACCGGCAGCTGATTCGACGAACGCGTCACATGGGTCTGGTTTCTCCGGAAATTCAAAGCCAGACTCAGTCATGGCGGCTTGTTCAGAATACAATCTCATATTGTACTAAAATAGTTCACCGAAACGTGTTTCTGAAAACATTTTAAGCAAGAAATAGGCCGTGCAGTTGCTGAATCTGTCTTCATTTCAGATCGACAAAGGTCAGTTTAAAAGATTTTCGTCAGATTTTGAGAGACTCTAGTCACGCTCATTCCGCTCCTCGTTTCCAGGTTAGCACTCTACCAATCAGATGGGTCATTTGAGTCCGACTGCCGGCAGTGCCCGCCTTCCGATTCAACATGTAAGATCGGCCAAAATGAATGACGACACGGAACACACCGAACAGACTTGAGTCACTGACCTCGCCAGGCTGTCCGACAGCCGATTATTGGGTTAGTGTGTCAGGACCTTTAAGCAGAGAATTAAGTCACACTCCCTCTGTTTGTGTTGGAATTTGAGCTTCTATGTTCTTTGTTTTTGTCGCCGGTTCGGGTATTTCACATATTGGGGAACAGTCCATGAGAGCTGTGTGAAGGCAATCCCAGCCCGCAGTTTTTTCAGTATTTCGAGTACAGCCCCTTTATTAATAATAATAATTATATAATAATAATAATAATAATAATAATAATAATAATAATAATGATGCACCTGGATTATACACAATTCTTGTTTTCCTCTGATTTCCATTTTATGTTTAACATAAATATCTAGTCTCATTATTGATCAACAATAAATCAAACAAATTCTGCCCTAAAATAAAATACTGCCTTCATTCCAACTCCAACCATTCTTAATGGTTCACTGAAAAAAGTGAGTAATGCACATTGCAACGGTTTTCATTCTTCTGTGAACTGTACAATACCTTCTGCTCACTTGAAACTTCTTCAAATATAACACTACAGTATTTTTACTGTAATTTCTGTATGTACTGTAGCTGGTTTAAAAAAAATCCAAACATCTAAAACCTCATTATTGGTGACATACTGATCGGCTTTTTTTAATTGACTGTGTACCATTAGCATTAAAACACCTTCACTGGCTTGGTGCGTTGTATCCTGCTTTATACCAAATTGCCTGGGCCGTTACACTGGTAAAATACTTGCACTGTTCATGACCAATAACTTAAACATTGGATCCAGATTTATACATGCCGCCATTGGGGGGCAGCACTAGTCTCCCTAGAGGAGGTGCAGTGTGTGTATGTGTCTAGGAGGAGGAGTCCTCCTCCACAGGGTGGAGAGCGTGCCTTTTGAGCAGTGTCTTTAGCATCTCCACCTCCCGCTCTGCCTCCTTCAGCTTCCTACGTAGTGTCTCATTGGCTCTCTGGAGCTTCTGGTTGTCCTGGGAAATATGCAAAAGATGTGTATGATGTACAGCAACTGTGGTACATTTAAATACTGTGCATTTGTTAGTAGGAAAGGTTTATTTTCACACTCACTGATTCTAGAGATTCATGGTTGGGTTTGTCCTCCTCTTCTGGCTCTTTAGGCTTTTGCGCAACAGACGCTCTGTTTTCCCACTTGGCACAGTGTCGCTGTTTTCTCTGTGGCACCGGGCTGGGACATGAGGTAAGGGTGGGTGCTGCTGGGACCAGCAGAGAAGGCTGAAGGCGGCTGGACTCAGGGGCTGCAGAGGAAAGTTGGGGTCCCTCGGTCTGGGTGCCACAATGTACTCTCTGAGGCCTTGAATAGGAGGTGACTGGGGAGTCTGGGCTCCAGTCTTTACTGTCATCTGGCGGGTATGGGAAAGGACATTCTTCTGAACCTGGAGATCGGGGCATTATCAGTAATTATTTTAAATGAGACAAATGGAAAATGCATATTGTTAAGATTGTCTCCACTTTTTATCACAATCATGTCTTCTAAGACGTCTTCTGATCTAAGCAATCAACGGCCACAAAACAAAAAGACTCAATTCAAATCTTCAATTTCAAGATAAATAAACCATATGACAAAATAGCACGTCACAAAGACTCATTTGGATTGGGTTCATTTGGTTAATATAGCCCCCGTGTTTTCAAGATGTGTCAATCCATACTAAGTAAAATCGAAATATAGTAGCTTTCTCATGGCAGGTGGGTAGCTTCAGATTTACTGTAAGTGAAACAGTTCCTAATGACAGCTGGAGGGAAATCACCCAGACAACAGACCCTGAGCTCTAGACTTGTCTTATTTAAGCTGCTGCAAACTAACTTTCTGTACAGTGTGGCAGGCAGTGATTACAGGAAATAGCAAAAGTATCTGCCACCAGATGGCACCTGTCATAGGGACTTTCTGATTGCTGCCATGTTACACCCATGTTATTGTCTTCATACTTCAGGTGCGTGCGTGTGTGTGTGTGTGTGTGTGTGTGTGTGTGTGTGTGTGTGTGTGTGTGTGTGTGTGTCAATGGGACCCTTTATGCTGGTAATAAACCCCTTTGCCCAAACCCACCCTCTGAGGTACCCATGGTGACAGGCGTGGAGCTCAGTGTTGGACTGTCATTGGCGTTGGTCACTTTGGCGTTCTTCTTGCACTCAAATGCCACCTGGTCCTTGCACAGCCTGTGGCAGTTCATTCCGCAGTCTGAGCCAGTCAAAAATAATGAACAACATGTTAAAACAAGAACTAGCGTTGGTCTAACATCTACATACTGACTTTTCTTTGAACACGCTCTACTGCAAATGCAACTTTCAGACCTTTGCATGCTTAGTGTCAGGCAAACAAATAGCTCTCAGATCTTTTGAGGGATGGGGGAGGGGGAAAATTGTGGTTCTGGCTGCATCTTTTTTCATGTGCTGCAAGGTTCAGCTAGCTGTGTGCAACACAGAAAACCACACAACACCGTCCTAAGATAACTTCACTTTACCTGCTCCCCACAAGACACCGTGTGTACCTCTCCTCATTTTGTAAGCGTGATACTGACAGACATTTGGCTAAAGATTGACATGCTTATGTTGCACAAGATAGAGTGCAATAAATCACCTTTGCATCTGTAGCCTTGCTTGATGACACCCCACAACTGTGAAGAAGAATATGGAGAAAAACACAACTGTTTTCACATCACTGAAGCAAAAGCAAAACTAACAAGATTATATATTGTTGGAGAATGTTTATGACATAGCAGAAAAGCAGTTAATATATTTTATAATAAATTAACTTTATGTTGTGACTTACAAATCCTGAGCAGTTATCACAGAATGTGGGTTTCATGTAAGTGGTCTCCTGGAAGTTGTGGACAAAGCCAAGACCCAGTTTGGAGCAGATGACACTGGCCCGCATGAAATAGGCTGTGATCTCCTCTCTGCTGATGAGGCCTTCCCTGGACAACCACAACACATACACAGTATCATTTAACAAAGGAAATAGAGCTGATAATGATACAGAATGGTGAAGGGGGTATAAACATTTTGACAGACATTTTCAGATCATACCTTCATCATACCTACCTTAATGTTTGGTAATGTCTGAACTGATTTATTTATGACTGCACCCTCTTCTGCCACACATGTTAAACACCATACCACTTTGTGATTGTGTAATGTGAAAACAGTACCATCAACTATAGTGGTTTTCATGTTTAGGTCTAAATGAGGAATCACATGCTCCTCTGTGGTTGTCCTTTACCACTGGATGTGCATGAGAATGAAAACAGTTAATATTTTTTTTACAGTTAAAAGTTCTGCAGCTATTTTATGTTTCCTGTTGCTAGTCTCATCACCACAAATACCACTTTTTCTTCCTCTCCTCTGAAGTCACAAATGAGCTCAGAGCATGTGTGTGACCTGTCAAACAAACTCACTTCTCTTTGTCCATGACACAGAAGGAAAACGGAAAGCTAGCAGCAATTTTCTCAAATTCCACTTGAGAAATGAAGCCGTTCTCGTCGTGATCGTAGTTCTTAAACACAGACTGTGAAAGACAAAAGGGAAACACCATTGTTGCTTGACTATTAGTGCACAATAGCTGATAATAGCAGGCTGTCAAAATGGCAGCATCCAGAAGAATAGTTACAATAAATAATTACGGTTATATAACAGCATTACTGAGTAGCAATGTGGAGGCTACACTTGAAAAATGAAACACTTACGTCCACCATTCTCTGCACATGTTTGCTGATAGTTCGGGGGTCGGGTTTAGGAGCCACTCCTGGTGCCCAGTCCACAACAACTGGAGGTCTAGAGGGCGTGACTGGCTGATAGAAAATGAATTAGATAATAAGTGTAAAATATTATCTGGGCAATTCTGTTAAACTAACTGTAACACTAAGTCTATGAACAGTCTTCAGAAGCAGAAGCACTACTGGCAAATTATTCTTTTTTTAATGCTTAGACGGACATTAATGTATTTCGACATTTTAGGAAATATGCTTATTCGCTTTATTGCAGAGTTAGATGAGAAGATTAATACCTCTCTCATGCTTGTAATATGTAGCTGGAGCAAGCAGCCGGTTAGCTTAGTGTAGCATAAATAATGGAAAACAGGGGAAACAGCTAGCCTTGCTCTGTCCAAAGGTACATCCTAGAAATATTTCATGTTAATTAGTGAGCCTTAGAGAGCTGTTAGGTGGAGTTTGTTACCTGTGGATAGAGGCAGGCTAGCTGTTTCCCCGTTTCCAAACTAACCCACTGCTATTCCTTTGAGTATTACTCAGCTTTTGCTTTAATACTTGTATTTGTCTTAGCTAGTTGACAGACAAGTTGACATTCTTTGAGTTAAGCTAACCGGCTGTAGCTTCATATTTAGCATACAAAAGAAGTGAAAGTGGCACCAATCTTTTTATCCAACTCTGGAACAGTTGTTAACTTAAAGTGTCTCTGCTTCTATCACTCACAAGTGCTTTACAGTTCTTGGGTTCTCTGGTGTATGACAGTTCATAGATCTCATCCTCAGTGTAGTAAAGGTCCAAGGACAGCTGTAGGGAAGGAGAAAACACATGTTAACACATGGGAGGTAAACAGAAAGAGTAAGACCTCTCTGTATATCTATATCTTTCTCCTTGAAACATGTTTTGATGAGGGCAATATTAGGTCACAGGGTAACTATTATCTCTTCATGGGCATTCTGTCGCTCAAGTACATTTAAAGCACCACACACAGATAACATAACAATATCTCAATCTGAACTCACTCTCATTCACACTCAGTTCGTCACCCACACACTCATAGATCATAAACTCTCATCACACCCACACAAGTGCGGACAATCCACATGCTGTAACAGGCCCATTTGCATCTGGCTTGCATTCAATACAATCTAGTGAATCACATGAAGCAGAAGCTACATAACAATTGAAATGAAAAGAATCTAAAGTAAAGTTGCACTACCGTCAGCAGATGGACCAGGTCCTTGTTAGCATCCAGCCTAGGAGGGATTTGCTGGAGCTGGATCAGCTCATTAATGTGGCTGTAGAGTGCCTGAAGCTTCTGGACATTCACCTTGTTGTCCTCCACATAGTCTGACATGGCCTCATTAACAGAAATCAGATCTTTGAGGTGGACCCCCATGATAGGGATTTTAAAACCTGTACACCTGTTGTAAGCTTGTCTATAGTTGTCATAGTTTCTGCAAGAGGACAGCAGGTCTGTCATCTCGTTCAGTACCTAGGGAGTGAAAATAATTTTTTAGTGAGGATGTTTTGGTTTTGCTCCATCATCAGCTGGCTCTTATGATGATAGATGTAATTTACCTTGGTGACTTCACTGTGTACAAGTGAGGTGGTGTCCTTCAGTCTGGAAATCGAGCTGTGACAAAGCCCTCCCACCACTGCCATTAGTGTGTTGTAATTGTGCATAAGATGTAGACTCTGGTGGACGCACACAAAAAGCACACATATCGGTGCATCCATGCACACACATGTAAACACGCACGCAATTAAACTTGTTTCAGGTAGCCTTGGTTATATAATCCACAACACTGCAGTTACATAAGCCACTTAAATTGTCGGCTTTTTCTTCCTGCGCTCTGATATCTCACTCTTTTTTGATAGTGCTTTTCCCTCTCTTTTTAGATCTCTAATTCGTACTGGCAGTGGAGCATTATGGTGTGAAATTCGTTTCCACACCCTTGTGGTTTTTTAGGTTGACAGCTGTGAGCAGCAGCAGACTGTTGCATTGGTGTAACAGTGCAAGAGGTCCATCAGAGTACAAGCCTGCCTAATGGCTCCCTGAAGCCAGTGCATCGCTTCTCAGTATGCTGCATGCAGCTTCACATTGGATTGGTTTTAGCATGCAAGGTCTGATCAGCGACTACACTCACTTCTCTCTTTTTCACTTCCACAAACTCCTGTGTCTAAGTGTGTTCCACTTAATGACTTCATTAGCTTGCTACAGTTAATATTTTTCTTTTGGTAAAATCTATGGTTATGCGAAAAAGCCTGCAGCGGAGCTCTTGAGAATCTATTACCAGCTCTCTGTGAGTATGCATTATGCAACTGCAAATGATGTTGCATCTAGTGTATAGTGCTGTTCAGAGTGTGACAATAGACTGTCATTAGTTAGATAAAGTGCGTGAACAATAGCAATGTGTCAAAAAGAGCTCATTTTTTCCAACTAAATCAGGAACAGAAAGTGTAAGAGCAGTAGTGAGAGGTTGATTAAACCACTACCTGTGCCACATGGATAAACTTGGTGAAAACCTCAGCTCTCAGCTGAGCGGTCGGCCTGCTCAGCACCATCAGCTGAACCCACTGGGAGATACCATTACACAGGGCGATGGAACGCTCCATCACGGGGATGTCCTTCATGCAGCAGCTTCGAATGTAATTCTGATAGTCTACAAACTGGCACAGAGAGCAGAGAGAGGAGCATAAATTGCTGCACGGAAACTGCGAGGCATTTCCCGTGGAGAGGAAATACCTAATGGTTTTCAGTTCACAGAGATGCATGTCATATAAACAAATCATCAATGTGCAAAAGATTTATATATATATATATATATATATATATATATATATATATATATATATATATATATATATAATATAATATATATACACACGTATATACACTGGAATAGTATTTTAGTGTGTACACTCACTGATATCCTGCAGAAAGACTTGAATTCCAGGAAGGTAAGATGCTCTGCCAGCTCAATGGGCTCCAGGTGATCAAAAAGAAGAGAAACCTTCCTCTTTTTACTGCTGTTAGCTTTGATCTTCTGGCTGGCCTTCCACGACCAGTCCCGTTCATTTCTAGAACACACCATTGAACATAACACGATTTACAATCAGCAAAGGTTAACTGACAGAATGACTTCATAAAGTGAAAAATTACAGCTTTTTTGTTGTGTTGTGTTGGTGTTGGATTTGATTAGGGCTGAAATTCTTAGTTGATTTATAGAAAATGAATTGGCAACTTTGATAATTGTTTACATTTTTTAAATCGTAAATTAATTTGTTAAGCTCCATTTAAAATCATTTTTTAACCAATTCAGTGGTTCAAACCTCTCAAATGTGAATATCAGCTGTTTTTATAGTCTATGATGAATATCTTTGGGTTTTGGGCTGCTGGTCAGACAAAACAAGACATTTGAAGACATCGCCTTGGGCTCTGTGATGGACATTTTATGACTTGAACTTCTGAATTTCTGATTAATTGAGAAATAGTGGGCAGATTAACCGATAAAAAAAATAATTGTTAGCTGCAGCCCAAGTAGCCAAGTAGTCAAGTGTGGAATATAGAATTGAAGCTCCATTCGCAGCCTCAAAGTTATACTGTTCACAGTTCAAAGTCTGCATTCTTGATTGTGACTGATTTCAGTCATTTTCATCACTGAACAAACAACTGAGTGTCGTGTAGGCCTAATGTCTCAGTTGCCAGCTGGTCAGAGATTAACACTTACATCCATTTGGTCTCTAGGAGAGAGCAAAGATGCTCCTGTCCCTGCTCACTGATCAGCTCCCGGAACTGGTCCAGGCTGTCGGACAAGCTGTGGTGCAACCGGAACATCATCCAGAATTCCTGGATCCAATGCCTGGAGGTCCGAGATGATACCATGAGACTGATACAAAACATACAATTAAAATTAGACTCTTAAGATGCACCAGTGTGTTAAACTGACCTGATGAGGTAGCATATCCTCTGGCACTCTGTTGGCTGCTCATTGTCCAGCGCCGTTTTAAATGTAAGGGCTTTGGTTAAGGAGCTGATGTTGACTGATCGTGATAATTATCCTGAGCAAAGTGTGGTTTTATTGTCTGAAAGTTAAAGATTAGATTCACATCAGGACACTTTTGTTCATGCGAAAATAGCTTGTTGGCAAATCTGCTGATCTTCGACATTGTTCGGGACAGGTATGTTTTGAGTAAACAATGAACATATGTGTACTTTGACTGCAGGATTTCTTTCATACAAACAACTCATTAATAAAAACTACAGCAACTAAAGTAAAAGGCGAACAGAAGTGGCATTTGGTAATGTGGGAGGAGGCGACTGATGAACATCACTGAATGAATCATTCTGGCATACTGAAGTAAGTGAATAACAAAATGTACAAACAGAACAGACAATCAATGCCTCATATACTGTAGAACAACTGTTGATGAATGTGCATTGTTTAGTGTTAGGACTCTAAAGATGTTTTGATCAATGTTGTCAGCCCATAAGAATATTATTCATTTATATGGTCACTCCGTCTTCCATTTTGCACATGTTGACCACAAAAACACTGCCCTATCAGTTCATATACAGTACACACAAAAGCACATCCTTAAGCAGCTTTTATAAACAGACTATAGCTCTCAATTAGCAGAAATCAGCTTGAAGTGATGCACATAAAAGGCTAATTGCATCATGGGAGCAGAAGAACTGTCCACGCAATCCCAAGACCAGACTGTGATGAAGGCTGTTAATGGCCCCTGTGTCTCTTCCCTGATCGTAACCCCACACACTGAATTTATTTGATTTATCCTTTTGGGTCTTCGGCGTTGCGTGCTCTGACGTGGGTTTGTGTGAGCAGGAGGCTCTTTAAGCAAGAGAGGGTCTGTGTTTATATACAGTTGAAGAGGACCTGTATGTGAAAGAGGCAGAGGTAATTAACACCTGAAACACCAAGGCTGCTCACCGGGGCCAGTAGGCTCCTCTGAGAGGCTTCGTGACGCCACTGCTGTTTCCTGAATGGAAGCCTAAATTACAGGCCCTTCAGTCACAAGACACAAAAACACCATGCTTTTTTTCTCAGTGTGAAGAGGGGAAAAAAAGAGAGACGGAATCAAGCATTTTGAAAGAGACCAAATACACAATGGTAATAGACTCTGCTGCATGGGATACAGGGCCCAGTGTGGAGGGGATTTACACAGACATAGATGTAAAAGGTCTACAGCAACTGACAGCAGGAGTAAACATGAGTTGCCACTTGCCTATCACGGTTTACACTGACAGCTACAGGCTGCATTGTAAGCCAAGTACAAGCTTGATTGCCCGTTGCTGTTGACAACCAAAGGAAAGCAGCACACAACAGAGCCAGTGATCTGATCCCACGTTACATTTGGTTTGCAAAATTGACCAGTGCATTGTTTGATTTATCTGTCTGTGTTGAGATAGCGACTGTTGAAGGATATAGAGCGGTGAGTTTGTCCAGCAGATCACTGGAGGAGATGTGGATACGGTGCATGGTTAGGGTGATGTTCAACAGGTGGCTGCTCCCACAAACACCACCATCTGAGTCTGCAAGACAAAATGCACACACTTGAATTGACTCTCATTGCTACAGAGTAAAGAAAACAATGCCTATTGCAAGACAACATGTTGAGTTGCATCTGAGGTGACAAAAGATTTCTGTTGTTTAGGTGGCATCTATAAGATTTATCAAACCAGAATCAGTGGTGTCTGACACATGACATACAGGTATGTGTTTGACTTAAAATAAACCAGTCGCAAATATATACTCATTACTCATTTTCAAATTAAAATTACCGACTTGCAGTTGTATGCCTCCCCCAAAGGAAGGAATTTTTTTGGGCAAAGCGTAGACACACATCTTCAACCCGGCAGCCCAAAAGATCTTTCCAATCATCCCAGTTTCAAAGTGGGCACCCAAGATTAGTGTCACCAATTCAGTATGTGACCAAATGTGAAATCTGTCACATGTGAAATATGGACACAATCTCCCCTAAGTTACGGGGTTGAATATAGCCAGAAAAGCATTTTTTTCATTATAGCGTAGGAATTTTTTAGTTATGTCCAAAAACGCAATTTATGAGGTCACAGTGACTTGACTTTTGACCATCATGGTCTAATCAGTTCATCCTTGAGTCCAAGTGGGCGTTTCAAGAAAGAAATAAGAAAAGAAATTCCCTCCAGGCGTTCCTGAGATTTTGCATTCACGAGAATGGGACAGACGGATGGACAACCCCGAAAACGTAATGCCTGTGGCCAAGGCTGTCGACGGCGCGGACCCATAAAAAGGCTAAATAATTAGCCAAAACAGCTGGCCACTCTAGTTTTTAGCAAACTCAAACAGGAATAAAAATAGTGCTTTCATTTGGGACTATTTTCAGCTGTGGATTAATCCACATTTGCAGGGTCATGCGACAAAAGAATCTGTCAAGTGCAATGAAACTGTGTGACAGACAGCTCTGCATGTGATTAGAAAAGAGTAGAGGAGCAGAATCGCTTGTTGATCGGTGAGGAGAAATGCTCTGTCAAAAATAGACTAGCGCGTAGTAGCAGAGCAGAACGAAGAGCCACTTCTGGGGTACTTCTGAAATGCTGATGAAATCACAAGCATTGTCTAGAGTGGCCGCGATCTAGTTTAATATATATTAAAAATAAGACATGCAACAAATTTAAATGGTTATTTCGATATGAATAAAATATTATTCAATAAGCATCTCTAGTGCTCTTACTATGGAATCTGTGTTACTATATTACTGTATAGTAGGCCATCCGTTTTATTTTTTCTCAGTTTTAAAGCCATATTTTCCTGTGACTGTTTACATTAAAACTGTAGTGGCTTCCTCTTATTGTGTAAAACTCTGTGGTTTGCTTGTCTCACTACCTTTTCGCTTCCTTTTTCCTTGTGTATATCTCACTTCCTCGCTTTGTGACCAGAGGCCCGTTTCAGGAAGGAGGTTTAACAAACTCTGGTCCCTATTTTACCGATCTAAGCGCACGGCGCAGGTGCGTTTAGGGCATGTCCAAATTCACTTTTGCTAGGTTGACGGCGGAAAAAAGGGTCCATGCGCTGGGCGCATGGTTCAAAAGGGTTGTACTTAGTGTCTTCATTAATTCATAGGTGTGTTTTGGGCGTAACATGCAATAAACCAATCAGAGTGTCATCTCCCATTCTCTTTAAAAGCCAGGCGCATTTGTACCTTGGTGCATTGCTATTATGATGGCGGATTTGCACCGTAATATTTTTATTTGTAATCTTTTGCATGTTTGTGTGCTGCTGCGCTTCCCTGTGTGTGTGTAACAACCATAGTGTGCGCATGCTGTGCATAAGCCTAGGCGCATTTTACTAATTTGCTGTAAAAATAACAATGAAATGCTGCGCTATTGACTTTAGACCAGGTTTTTGTTGGTCAATGGCACAATCACTTCCCGCTGCCTCAAGATAGCAATACGCCAATAATAAAACACACCTCCCTGTAAGACCAGCACACCCATGGGCAAAGATGGGCACAGGTGCATTTGCTATTTAAAACGACGTGGGCGCTGGACGGGAAATTGACAACTTAAACTAGCAAAACTAGCAAAGACAATTGCGTCAGGCTTTGGGCTGCGCCAGGTGCAAGATAGGGCCCTCTGAGTCTAACCCTGATTTCTGAGTTGATTTACCCTGATTTAACTCTGAGTTTTCGGTTCCAGAACAGCTGATTTGAGTTGGTTCAATCAACTCAGAGTATGTTCACTCAGAGTTAAGTGCGTGCACCACCACAATAAAAAGGCAGCATGAATAGAGCCATGATACTACGATTCACCATGGCAACAACCACAAACAAATCAGTCGGCATACTTTACCCCTCTGGAACTAGAACTACTTATGGGCACATACAGCGAGTTTGAATATATATTTTGTTAAAAAAAGATACAATAGCTGCTGCAAAATAGCGAGAATTGGTGTGGGAGAAAATTGCTCCTCGAGTCAATGTGTAGCTCTAATATAGTGTACTAACTTCATGTTTAATCACAGGTAACCAGTCATATTACTGGTGAAAACTGGAATGGTATTACACCTATAATTTAATTTAGGTGCAATCCTGCGGGCGAAAAAGTAAAGCTACTACTAATCCCATTCTGAGGTTGCAGCACCATGATCATTAACAGAATTATAATTTATAATAATTTAATTATTTTTAATGGCTCTCACTGATTTGTGTCCAGGGAACACTACAAAAACATTTCAGAGCGAGACACACTTTTCTGATGGCTCTGCATTTGCAAAAAACATAATGCGACACAAAGAATCTGCTGGGATGTAAAAGCATGTCCACGATGGGTGACGTTAGTGATATTAGGATGGATACGTATGTGATGAACTGTGAAGAAAAATGATACCTCTCAAATAGGTAGTTATCTGGAAATGAAAATACATCTATAGTCGGGCCTCAATATCATCTCCCGACTGTATGTTTAACTCTCTGCAAAGTAATACAGCTTCTTTTCATCAACGGGATCATCGACAAAAGGACACGCCATGTAAGAGAAAAAAACATTTTCTAATCTGCCTAACACAGTTAATAAACCAACCCTGTTTTACAGATACAGACTGAACGAATGAATGAGATAATGAAAGAACGCTGTGTCAGAGGGAGGAGACTGAGAAAAACTCGAGGTTTATTGAAGAAAACCTGCTCCCGACGAGGTTAGGTTCACAGGCTCAGTTACCATAGTAACTGACTCTGAGGTTAAGATACCTCTCTTTCTGAAACGGGCTGGAGTTACCCCTCTTTCTCAGGTTTGATTAACCTTTCTTTCTGAAACAAAAAACCCAGAGTTTCCCTCATCTCAGGGTTAACAAACTCAGAGTTTTCACTAAACCTGCTTTCTGAAACGGACCCCCGACCACCTTTTCTTATCTTGGTTGTCTGATGCTACGCTGACATCTTGAGTCCCACAGAGTGAGAAGCTCTTTTGTCAAGCACTTAAAAAAAAAAGGGAAAAAAAGGCCCTACATGTGTACAACATATTACATAACATCACAATGCCAGGTCTGACCTAAAATTGCAGAAAATGGATTTTTGTGCCAACCTAAGCGAAGCAACACGCCACTTATCTTCTGCGAAACTTAAAACCACAGCTATGTGCAGTGAATTAATGGTTGACATAATGAGGAAGAGCATTTGATTGCATCTTTAAAAATATTATTTATACAATTTAGGCTGTTTACATCTTCTCAGAGAATGAACACATTGTTCTGACAGTGTGACGAACAAGAAAGCTTTGTGAGTTCTGAAGCTGAGGCTTGTTTCCCTTTGAGGCTTTACCAGTACCTTGACACCATCAAGGACATCAGGCGTCTGTGGACCCACTTTTAAACCATATCACCTTGGAAATACCTCAGACGCCATGGCAACATGTTTTCTAATCTTTGTTATCTGTAAGCAACTCACCACTCCAGCCACAGCTGACTAATCCAGCCCTCATATCCTGCATGAGGTGTGTTTCTGTTTGTAACACACAGCCATCAACAGCTAAACCCAGTGAATATCAATTACCTCACCAGTCTAGTCAATAAGAAAGTAAAAGATAAGTGAAAGAATATCTAGCATTTAAAATAACATGGCTGGTAGCGCTTTGATGCAGTGAAGACATACAGTATATAAAGCAATACCCACGTCTTCTTCTTGACCTTTGTGGAGAACTCAGCAAGCCTGTTTTACTAAAATGATCAACTTACAAGTGTTTTATTTCACACTCTGGTAACAATCAGGTGTGTATTAGCCAAAGTCAGACCTATGGCAAATGCACAACAGGAAGTCATGACTCTCCATCAGGTAAACAATTGCTCCATCTTTTTTTTTCACAACTTTCCAACCACTAACCCTCCCTGTGCAGGGTTAATTGCAGGAGGAAATCCTCTCTGGACTGTCTGTTCCTGACTGGAAAATTAGGAAAGCTGCCGCCTGCTACACTCAAACTGTAAGATACTGTATGGTAATAAACACAGCCAAGGGCACCTGGCCCACTTTTAAATTTATCTTAGACATTTATCAGCCGCTCCAAACCTGCGTGTCGCTTTTCCTTGTTTTGACAGAGCCTAGGTTGTTTTAGAGGAATCCAAGTCAGATGCAACCTCATCATCATAATCAGGACTCACCTTAACTTTATGGACTATGTTTGAATTTATACTTTAGAGCAGAGATTTCCAGTAAGGGGTACATTTATAATTTTATAAAATAAAAGTTTGTGATTTGATTTAAAAACATATATCTACATATTGGGCACCACTTGACGAGAGTACGTGCAAACTAGTTAGCAAGCGTAGCAAAGTTAGCTAAAAGCATTGGATTAACAGTTTAAATAGTTAGCCTAAAGTAATGGACAATATGATTTAAATAGCTAGAAGAAATGAATGAATGATTGAAATTACTATAAGTAATGAATAAATGGTTGAAACATCCAGCTTCTGCCACTCCAAGTAGTAATAGTATGAATGCACACATGGATAATTCAATTGTATAAAGAAAATTATTGAAACATCCACTATTATATCCACTTTTATATCATTAATAGTTCAATATAATCCAATGTAAAATCACATTTGGAACTTCTTTGGGGGTACGTCTGACAAAGAAGGTTGGGAACCATGGCTTTAGGGGTTGAAGGCTCTCTATCAGGCCAATAGAAAAGTTCTCACTGTAGGAATCATATTGTTTGATGTCTTACATAAATAAAAATTAGAAATTATATATATTTTTTAAATGACAACCTGTATAAATACAAATTAATTATAAACTGTATTAAAAAATATGTATAGGTCGCCACTGGGCATGTTCGGAGTGTGCAGTGTAGTCTGGAGAGAGTGATGATGTCAACAGCTATTGATCCACACCTCATAGTGCTCTGCATTTCAAAGGCTGGTCAGCATCTGAGGACCACTGTTAAGGGAGCTGACCTTTCGGCCCAGCTGGGCTTGAAGCTGCCATAAGGTAATCCTTCAAATAGCTCTTACGTGCACTCTCACATTTGAAAAGGTGGCAGGACTCGTGGACCTTAGGGGTTCGCCTGTGATGTGGGCCAGGAGGAGCAGGACTATGTTCCATTTTATCAAGAGAAGCTATTCAAGGAA